>NC_081407.1:593168422-593523422 GCF_030272615.1 Cryptomeria japonica
GGAAGAAATTTATCTTCAAGAATGATGGGAATATCAAGTGGTGGAGTTCTAGGTTGGATTAAGGCTAAGATAATATATTTCTTCCATTTTTGATAAGATTAAAAGAGAGAATCACTTCTTGGTGGAAGAGATCCAAATTGTTGAGGCCAAAAGTAATCAATAGGAACACTCGAGCTTCTTTCGGTTGGTCAAAATAAGCTATGGTTAACACTTATGATTTCTCCATTGTGGGAAAATTTCAAACACTTATGGATTGGAGAAGCAATAGCCTTCATGGAAGATAGCCAAGGATAGCCTAACTTCACATGGAATTGTTCAGATGAAGGAATGATAACAAAATTGGCATCTATAGATTTAGTATAAACCTCAATAGGAAGTGTGGTAGAACCAATAGCAGGACAAGAAAATCCATCAAATAACTTAAGAAATACATTAGTATCATCATAGATTGGTTGATGCAAATGTAAAGTATAAATATATTCTTTAGTGATGACATTAACCATGCAAGAGGGATCAATACACACACAACGACAAGGTTTGCCTTGGATCTTCACAACTATGTATAAAGGGCTATTAGGTGCCTTAATAGTCTCATTAGGATCAAACGTGATACATGGATCCTTAGGTTTTTCTTGTGTCTCTATCAAATTAACCACATCTTGAGTTGTAAAAGTAAAATCAGAGGGAGGGAAAGAAGTGTGTTCAGTCTCAATCATGTTAGAGGTATGAGAGGGTAAAAGATCAGTAAAAATCTTAAGATTTTGATTAGGAGGAGATACTGATTTGTTTGTCTTATCATTCACACCGGCCACAGATATAGTATTATTATCAATCAATTCTTGAATCTTACATTTTAATGCAAAACATTTTTCAATATCATGTCCAGGTTGACGATGAAATTGACAAAAAGAATTATTATCAAAGTTACGTGAAGTTGCTTTAAAAGGATCAACTGGTTTTATTGGAGGAAGTTTGATAATATTTCTTTGTAACTACTGAGACATGATGCTATACAAATATTAATTCAAAGGAGTAAATTATTTCTCTCTTTTGAAAAATTTAGAAATAGGAGGCACACCTGTTGTAGCATTCACATTGTTGTTGTTGATGGTGTCATTGAATTTGATGAAGCCTTTGTTTGGTTTGAACTTTGGAAATGGTTTTTGAGCACTCTCACCCTTATCACTCGGTGCCATAGGAGTAGATTGCTCCATTTGACTCACAACCGGTTGATAATTATGAAGTGTTGCTCACAACTACAGAAAGGAACTAATCTCAGAAAAGAGAAGTTTTTCCCTAATGTTTCTTTGTAAATTAGAAAGGAAAATTCTTTGAATATCATTATCAGGCACTGGAAAAGAGATTTGAGAACACAAATACTTGTATCTACCAATGAAATCAGTCACTTTTTCTTTAACACCTACTTTACAATGCATTAAGTTAATCAAAGTGATTTTAGGACCTATGTTGTTTTGAAATTGTTGAATAAAAGCATTTGCTAATTTTTTAAAAGAAGTAATAGAATAAGAAGGCAAAGAGAAATACCATTGTAAAGCCTTATCTCTTAATGTTCTAGTAAACAATTTGGCAAGAAATCTTTGATCATGAGCAAAGTCAATACACAAAGTTTGGAATGTTTTGACATGTGTTAAAGGATCACCTTTTCCATTATACAGTTCCAATTGAGGGACTTCAACATGTTTAGGAGGGATAACTCTAACAATATCAAGAGAAAGTGGGCTCACAACATCAAATGTGGGCACACTAAACTTGGATTGACTCATTGAAGCAATTTGTTGTTGCAATGAAGACACAGTTTGAGCAAGGTTATTAATGGTTGCTTCGGTTGAAGAATTTATGTTAGACATGTTTGATTGAGAAGGTGGTGTGATGTTATTAAAAGAAGGCATTGATTGAGAATAAGGTGGTGGGACATTAAGGTAATTAGGCATAGGTGATGATTGATTATGGAATGGGACACTAAAAGGAGGAGTAAAATGATTGAATGAATTTCCCCCTTGTGTCACATTGATTGGTTGAGAGACAATAATAATACTTATTGAAGGCATAGATAAAGATGGAGGATTGAATGAAGAAGAGGGATTGTCCCATGACTGATGGTTGTAGGTATGATATTTTGAGTTGAAGTAGCAATGATATTTGAAGTGAAAGTAGGAAAAATAGCCATATAAGTGGTCAAAGGGATGGAATGATTGATTTGTGTAGGAGGTTGTGAATAACCTAGGTTCCCAGCACAACTCTTCATAGGCATAACATTAGAATCAACGATGTTAGAAATACCACACAATATATCAATTCCATTCTTATCACTTTGAATCATGCATTTTAGACCTTCAATTAATGGAAGAGCTTCATTATTAGGATATTCTTGGGACATCCATTGTTGTAAATTGTCAAAATGATTGTCCAATTTTGAAAGTTGATCTATAGAAACTCTAGTTAAATCTTCTTCTTCATCATGGGAATCATCAATTGGGTAGGTAGAGATATTATTAGGATGGAAAGAATTAGCAACATCCTCATTGTAGAAGTCACCCAAATTAGGCTCCATCTCTTCGAGAATTAAACCTTGTGAAGCCTTAATTCTAACTCTTCATCTAACAGGGATAGTATAGGTAGGACTAATAGTTGTAAAACTCATGCACTAGAGGAAAAAAATTGAAATTTGAATTTTGGGAATAAATTTTGCAAAATTCAAGAAAATGATGATTATACAATTTGAACTTTGTGGAAAGAAAAAATGACACAATCTCCAAGAAAGATTCATAATTAATAAAAAGAGATTGAAATTTAAAATTAGGGCCAATGGGAAACCACTTAATTTAAAATTTAAAATTGAAACAATTAAGATTTTAAAATTAGGGCAGATTATAATTAACCTCTTAATTTTAAATGTTTCCTTGAAAGTTGCAATGTTGAAATTGGGAATTGTTTTCAATTTTAGAGGGATCAAAATTTGACAAAATCAGCCAATTCTCTGGATTTAAGCAATTAAATAGAGTCATAACAGCCTCCCGAAATTTTGGGAAAAAAGCCAGGGACCGTGTGTAAGTTAAGCACGATCCTCCCAATTTTTTTGGAAATTTTCAGGGATGAAAGCTATGATGATTTGAGAGCTAACCCCCCAAAATTGATTGACTTTACAATCTCTAGATAGGTGACATTAAGGTTTAAATGTTGAAATAAGACCCTATTAGGGTTTTAGAAAAAGATAAGAAATTGAATTGCAATTGTTAAAAAGGTCAAACCTAATGGATAAGGCCACCTTAAATAATATTTAAAAAACTGAAATTGGTTGAAATTGATTAAAATTTGCACAAATTCCAATTAAATTTGAAAAATAGGGTTTTAGGACCTAACCACTGAATTTTGATATTTTGAATTTCGGGAAAAGGAGGGAAATTAAAAATTTGAATTTTAGGAAAGAAGACAAGTCTGAAAATAGTCACAAATCTGAAAATTAAATGTAAATCCAATTTTTGCACAAGTTCAAGTTTATGTTTAAAAATTAGGGTTTTGACAATTAACCATTTAATTTGGTAAATTTGATTTGCATACTAAATAAGACAATGAAATAATTGAATCTAACAAGCAAAGTAATTTTCAGATCTAAGACAATAGATAACAATTTTTGCAAAATACAAGTTCAATTTCAATTTTAGCAACTAGGGTTTTGAATGAATTAACCACTAAGTTTGTGTAAATTGCAAGAAAATTAAACTTGTAAATGAAAAGTATGCAATAATTTTCAATGTCAAGCATGTAAGATGTCGGGTTCACCAAAATGTAATGTGGTGAAAAATGATGAGGGGATATCAAGTGGAAAACTTTACTCCCCTCAAAAGAGGGATGACAGTTTCATAAAGGATTCCCTTCCATTTTTCACACATTACATTATAAAGAGGGGTTGAATTCACTAGATCCAATCCCCAATGGTAAGAGCTTGAATACTAAGTGAATTGCAGTAAGTTTGGAAAGTATTAGGAAAGTAAATTAACCCTCTTTTGTAATAGATTAGTTGAATTAAGCAAATTGAGACTAAGTGCAGAAATGCCAAAGAAACGATTATATCTTGAGATAGAGATGTGCGACGAAGCTGTGCACCTGGAATTAGCAATAGAATGTCGAGATGAAGCTTCCCTGCAAATCTGAGCAAAATTTGTTGGGATCATGTGTAAGTTGCACATGGTCCTCCAAAAAATCCATGTGTTGAAAAGGGGCTTTTTCGTCTCTGAAAATGAAGCCTAAACCTGCAATTACAGCCACGCACCTGCAACCTACACACATAAAAGAGAGAGAAATGTTGTGGGATTGGGGGTTTACCTTCAGGTCAAACCCCATTTTGGAATTAATCAAGTGGTTGAAAAATGCTTGCAAGTAAATGAAAGGAAATGTCTGAAGTAAAATCCACTTCAAGGAGGGGATGTAATTGATATGTTGATACCTTTGTAGATGAATTTGCTTGAATGGATATGTGAAATAGGATGTCTTGAATGTTGATAGAAATCCCCTCTTTAATGGTTGAATCCTTTTCTTTAATGCAACACCTAGCCTTGAAAGGAGAATTGAAATGCTCAATGCTTGAATGAATGCTTGGATGCTTGATAACAATAATGGAGACCTCTCACTTGTTCAACCTACTGTCACTTATCATCAAATTTTCTTATACAAATAGGAGGGGAAGTGCTCCTTATATATTTGCTAATTAGGGGTATTTAGGTAATTTCTTGTCTTAGGCCGACATAGAGAAACTTTTCCCACTTCACAATTGAGCAGCCCAATGCAAGGGGGGACCAAAGGGGGCCCAAAATAGGGCTAGGACAAGGGTGCCATGCCCCCATCCTAGGGGAACAGGGGTGCCATGCCCTTGTCTTGGCCTAATTTAGGATAGACAACAACAAAAGGCAAAACATAATGATGAGAAATGAAAGTTTTTGATGGCATGTATTGGGTCTCCGATCAGGCTTAGGGATTCGTCCACTAATGCAAAGACCCAAATGCGGTTGAAAATTGCAAGGGTCACAATTTAATGACACTACATATGTATATGCATATATACATATGTGTGTGTAAATTTACATATGTATGTATATATACAAACATACATATGTATATATACACACACATGTACATATACATATACATATACATATACATACATATACATATACATATACATATACATTATACATATACATATACATATACATATACATATACATATACACACACAGATATATATATATATATATATATATATATATATATATATATATATATATATATATATATATATATATAAACTTATAATTATACATACATACATCTACACACACACACATGCGCGCACACACACACACATTGAAGATCTCAAAACAATATATGGTAGCTAATAGAAAGATTTAAGCTTCCCAATACTGTTATAACTCTCCCTTTATGCCCTAAGAAGGTGGAATGGGTGAAGGACAAGCTTGCTCACATTCATCCACAAGTCATTTTTTTATTTCCAAAATTAAAGGACTCTTTCTTCGTGAAGATGTCCAAAATTAAAATCCCCGAGGTGAATGTAGTTTTTGTGTCCCAAGAAATGAAATTTTAGAACATGAAGTGAATCATTTAGTCTTCATCTATTGGCATCCTCGAGGGAAATTATTTTATGGGACAACAAATGGAATCAAGGGATGCTTGACTACATTCCCTCAACACTAGGTAAAGCTTTTATCTCTCTTGTGAGGAGTGTGATAGGGGATTCTCCCTCTATGTGATCATATTGCTTCAGGTACCTCCATGTTAATATTCCCTCTTATCTTCACATTTAATACTAATTAGGGAATAAATCCAAGCCAAATTGAGGTCAAGAGAAGTCATGTTATGTGAACCTTAAAATGCCTATTGCATGCCCATTCAAGCTTGGATAATACTTCTAGGATTTAGAAAAATATTAGAAGAAGCAAGTAAAGAAGGCCTATGTAAGGACCTGCTAGTCCAAACCCTAATTTAACCTTCATAACTGATTCATAATTACAATCTAATTAAATTTTTATTAATGCACATGCGAGATTTAAGTTAAATGACATGCATTTGAATAAATATAGTGAAACTTTACATTCACGCAGTGCATGTCTAACATGCAATATTATCATGCATCGTAGAAAAAGTGAAGTTGAAGTAAAGTTAGCATGAAATAGCAAGAAGGTATATTAACATGCAAAATCCATAATTAATGTGTTGTAATTAACTTAACTAATCAAAATTAAATGTGAACATGCATGCATCCATGAAAGGAAAATTAACCAAAGAAAAGTAAATCATGCACATAATGACACATGTTTTTTTTTTGCTTGGTAATAATCATGATTTTGTTGCCATAAAGAAAAGAGGTACAGTAGTCATACACTCAAAAAACCTCCAACCATCTCATCAAAATTTCTTACAAGACAAACTACCCATCCACCCTATCCTCCAAAAAAGTTCAACTACAGATAAAACAGTTCATCAAAAAACCTAACACAAACCATGTACATCGAAATCAAAATCAGGCGGACTTAATCGTAGTGATCAATAGTAACATAGTCCAACATCAAAATACACATGCAACATCTTGAAAAATGAGAAGAATAAAGGAAGTTGCCTACAGTTTCATCCTCTGCGAGAAGAGCTCACCTTGCCACCCAAGCCAGAGCCAATCTTTACTCTTCACGGATGAAGTATATGCCTTCTTTCTTCTGCCTCGTCTGCCTTTGCTTGCTCGATAATTGCCTCCAACTCCTTAATTTGAATAAGCAGCTTCAAAGCCTCCCACCCCCACCGAGCCTCCAACCTACGGTGATATTTGCACTGTCCTGGTGCCCATCTTAGAAATGGGATAATTGATGATATGATGAATCAATAAGGATTCAAACAATTACTGAGAACTGGGGGGGTGTGAATCAGTAGATATAAAACAAACTAAACTTTCACCAAACTCAAACCCAACTCATAAATCAATCACTAAACTAACCAGTTCAACACTGTACTATAAACTGCAACTACACTATCAAGTTTACCGGTTAACAAGAATACCAATATAACAGTGTAACAGATCTGAAAAATCTCAAACCATTTAACCAAAACATCAAACCACTTTTCTAACATTGGTAATCGCACATTTTAGATCACTTTTGGTCACCTTAACAAATATAAGTGGCTTAATCAGTTAAACAAACTAACCATATCAAAACATAACCATAAAAACCATTCACCACTTGACACAATGATTTTTGATATGGAAACCCAAATGGGAAAAACCACGGTGGGGATGAATACCCACAAGTATTCTAAACTCTTCTGAAGTTCATCCTATTATGAGCCAAGCCTTGTTAGAAGCTTTACAAAAATGTCATGTTAGGAACAAATCCGGTTAAGGACCACCTGGTTAAGGGATTGACTACAATATCCTGTTAAAAGTAACCTCGATAGAGGATTTAAAATCCAAGCTAATGGATCACCTGGTTAGAGGATTTAGAAAACACTAAGCCTATTAAAGCTTACCTGGTTAAGGGATTTAACTGTTGTAATTGTTAGAGAACAACAAGGTTTTTTCTAATCTGGTAATAGCACTACTCTGCTTGATCACATCCTTTTTATGCTCCTATCTACCTTTACCCATTCTACATATACTCCGTTTGGTTCAACAATCAATCACACTGACACTTTACCAAAATTGCCAACACTACTACAAAACAACTCATCAACCTTATAAGCAAAACAATAGGTCGGTAACACATCACAAAACCTAAGATCTCATAGAGATTACAAACAAATTGGTTCAAACATGACCATTGGATTACGTATCAATCATCTGCACATTATCCAAGACAACCTCGACCACTCTTGGATCACTGCACATAGGATCCTGTAACTCATCACGCGGTTTCCACTTCATGTAATACACTTGCTCATTCCCAAAATAAAACAGTTATGTCTACATGCCAAAAACCACTTTGAAACTCATCACGTGCATCATACATACATGGCATAATTATCTCTGATCACCATTTGATCATAGATCAACACAACTGATTCACCAAGCTCCATCGGGTAGGGTTCGACATATCAACAGGTAGGGTTACCAGTTGATCTCATTGCTTCAATAGTAATACCAGTTTCCTTTACTACTCAACTACCGGTTGCATTACTGCATCACTACCAGTTGCAATACAACTCTATTACTGGTTACAATTGACATCAATGACAACACTATAGTTTATCAATGCAATCTTCATGAAATTGCCAACAATAATAACCTTCTTTATCCCTTCACTATCATGATTAACACCTTCTCCAATGTCAAAGCCCACAGCTGGGATTGCCCATTCGAGAAATGAATCCAATTCCCCCAAGTAGTCGATAGGAACCAGAGTCTCCATCACACTTCAAACCATTTCTATGGGTAAGTGCACCAAGATGGTGAACAAAAAGGGGGGTATAAGTGGCCACTTTTTTTTTTCTTCTGAAAACAGGTAAACCTGAACTTCAAAGAGCTATTTGAAGGTCATGCACTCAAAACTAGGAGTTGAAAAAAGAATAGTAATTGTAGTACTTTGAATCTAGTTTCTAAACTACTAATTTTTTTAAAAATTGGATAATATTAAGAGGGTCAAACCTTTCACGCACGAAAAATTGTTCCTGATTTTTTCAGAAAAATATAACATAGCTATTTTCGTGTGCTACACAAAATATATAGTTAGATTTAGTATTTTGCAAAACCCTTTGGTAGGATGATAGGTAAGAGTGAGATCTAGAAGTTGTGTATTTTTTTGTAATTTTTTGTCAAGTATTTTATTTTTTATGATTTTTGGAAGTGACCGCATCTTGAAAATTTGGTACTTGTTCGTGCGCTGGGCATAACTTGCATCAAAATAATAAAAAATGCAATTTTTTTTTTAAAGTGTATAGAATCTAGTGTATAACAATAATATATAATTTATTTTGAATTTGGTCAAGTATATCAAAAGTTATTAAAAAAATGGTAGACATATGTCTGTGAGGACTGTCAAGGCACTGATAAAGAAAATTAAAGTTTACTATGCTAATGTTGTCCAAAAATTAAAAAATTTATATGGTCAGAAAACTAAGAAGATGTGTGAGATTATGGTGGTAATTTTAGAGATATGCACTTCATCATTTGTAAACCTGATGACGATGAAGTCAAGAAATCATGGTGGAGGATTAAAAAACGTGTAAAGGAACAAAAAAGGGGGGAAAATGGGCTTGCAAGCCTTAGGGTCATTTTCCAACCCTCTTACCAAGGCAAAACCTGCATGGGTTATGAAGAACCAAAAGTACTATTCACAGTTCTTCATAACCCGTACGGGTTATGAAGAACCAAAAGTACTATTCGTAGTTCTTCATAACCCGTACGGGTTATGAAGAACTAGAAACATTTTTTTGGTTTCACAAAACCCGTACGGGTTATGAAGACATAATAATGTATGATTGTAAACTTAGCATTTACTACACATGTTTTAGACGTACCTAGATAATATGTGTTTATGTATGTATATATGCATATTTATAGTTATATATACATATATTTATATAGATATATGTATATATGTTTGTATACATGCATGTACCTCTTCTTTTCCTCTCTCTCTCTCTCTCTCATCTTACTTCCCCCATCATTGTCTTTGTCTATTTTGAGCCCTAATTATCTTCCTTGAGTTCTATCTAATCTCTCTCCCCCTCATACTTCTCTATTTTTTTATTCTCTCACCCTTTTCTCCTTCTTGTTCTCTCTCTACCTCATGTCTCTCGACCCTCTCCTCTCTCCTCTCTCTCTCACACACTCACACACTCACACAACACACACAGACACACACACACACCACACACACACACACACACACACAACACGACACATCACACACACACACACACAATCCTATCCTATTCTCACCCTCTCCCCCTTCTCTCTCTTTCTCTCCCCCTCCCATCTCCCTCCCTCTCCCCCTCTCCCTCCCCTTTCGTTATCTTAAATCTCTCTTTCTCTCCCTCTCTCTCTCCCTCTCCCTCTCTTTTTCCTATTCTCCCCATCTCTGCCCTCCCTCTCCCTTCCTCTCTCCCTCCTCCCCCTCTCCTTTTCCCAATCTCCTCTCTCTCCTCCCTCCCCCCTCTCCTTTTCCCAATCTCCCTCTCTCTCCCTCTCCTCATCTCCTTTCCCCAATCTCCCTCTCTCCCTCCCCTCTCCTTATCTCCCTCTCTCCCTTCCTTTCCCAATCTCCCTCTCTCTCCACTCCCTCCATCTCTCCATCTCTCCCTCCCTCTCTCCCTCTCCCATCTCCTTTTCCCAATCTCCCTCTCTCTCCCTCTCCCCATCTCCTTTCCCCCAATCTCCCTCTCTCCCTCCCCCTCTCCTTATCTCCCTCTCTCCCCTCTCCTTTTCCCAATCTCTCTCTCTCTCTCTCTCTCTCTCTCTCTCTCTCTCTCTCTCTCTCTCTCTCATCTCTCTCTCTCCTCTCTCTCTCTCTCTCTCTCTCCCTCTCCTTCTCTCCTTCTCTCCCTCTCCCCCTCTCCTTTCCCAAATCTCTCTTTTTCCCAATTCACTCTCTCTCCCTCTACCTCCCCTCTCCTTTTCCCAATCTTGCTCTCATCCCTCTCCCTCTCCCTCCCCCTCTCTCTTCTCTCCCTCTCTCCCTCTCTCCCTCTCCACCTCTCCTTTTCCCAATCTCCCTCTCTCTCCCTCTCCCCCTCTCCTTTCCCCAATCTCCCTCTCTCCCCCCCTCTCTCCCTCTCCTTCTCTCCCTCTGTCCCTTTGTCCCTCTCCCCCTCTCCTTTTTCCAATCTCCCTCTCTCTCTCCCTCCCCCTCTCCTTTCCCCAATCTCCCTCTCACTCCCTCCCCCCTCCTTCTCTCCCTCTGTCCCTACTCTCTCTCTCTCTCCCCCTCTCCTTTTCCAATCTCCCTCTCTCTCCCTCTCCCCCTCTCCTTTCCCCAATCTCCCTCTCTCCCTCACCCCCTCTCGTTCTCTCCCTCTCTCCCTCTCCTTTCCCCATCTCCCTCTCTCCCTCTCCCTCTCCCTTCTTCTCTCCCTCCCCCTCCTCTCTCCCCACACCCACCCAACCCTCTCAACTCCCCCACACCAAACCCCCCAAATCTCCTTTTCCCAATCTCTCTCTCTCACCCCCCCTCACCCCGACACCTTTCCCAATCTATCTATCTCCCTCTCCCCTCTCCTCCCTCTCCTTCTCCCCCTCTCAATATCCCTCCTCTCCCTCTCCCTCCCTCTCCTTTCCCCAATCTCCCTCCCTCTCCCTCTCCCCACTCCCTTTCCCCAATCTCCCCTCTCCCTCCCCCTCTCCTTATCACCCCTCTCTCCCTCTCTCCCTCTCCTCCTCTCCTTTTCCCAATCACCCACTCTCTCCCACTCCCCCCTCTCCTTTCCCCAATCTCCCTCTCTCCCTCCCCCTCTCCTTCTCTCCCTCTCTCCCTCTCCCCCTCTCCTTTTCCCAATCTCCCTCCTCTCTCCCTCTCCCCCTCTCTTTCCCAATCTTGGCTTCTCTCCTCTCCCCCTCTCCTTTCCCCAATCTCATCCTTTTCCCAATCTCCTTCTCTCACCTCTCCCTCCCCCTCTCCTTTTCCCAATCTACTATCTCCCTCTCCCTCTCTCCCTCCCCCCTCTCCTTCTCTCCCTCTCTCCCTCTCCCTCTCCTCTCTCAATCTCCCTCTCTCTCCCTCTCCCTCCCTCTCCTTTCCCCAATCTCCCTTTTCCCAATCTCCCTCTCTCTCCCTCTCCCCCTCTCCTTTCCCAATATCCCTCTCTCCCTCCCCCTCTCCCTCTCTCCCTCTCTCCCTCTCTCCCTCCCCCTCTCCCTCTCTCCCCTCTCTCCCTCTCTCCCTCTCCCCCCTCACCTTTTCCCAATCTCCCTCTCTTTCCCTCTCCCCCTCTCCTTTTCCCAATCTCACTTTCTCTCCCTCTGCCCCTCTCCTTTCCCCAATCTCTCCTTTTCCCAATCTATCTATCTCCCTCTCCCTCTCTGCCTCCCCCTCTCCTTCTCCCCCTCTCCCTCTCCCCCTCTCCCTCTCCCTCTCTCTCTCCCTCTCCCTCCCTCTCCTTTCCCCAATCTCCCTTTTCTCAATCTCCCTCTCTCTCCCTCTCCCCCTCTCCTTTTCCCAATCTCACTTTCTCTCCCTCTGCCCCTCTCTTTCCCCAATCTCTCCTTTTCCCAATCTCCCTCTCTCTCCCTCTCCCTCCCCCTCTCCTTTTCCCAATCTATCTATCTCCCTCTCCCTCTCTCCCTCCCCCTCTCCTTCTCTCCCTCTCCCTCTCCCCCTCTCATCTCCTCTCCTCTCTCCTCTCCCCTCCCTCTCCTTTCCCCCAATCTCCCTTTTCTCAATCTCCCCTCTCCTCTCCCTCCCCCCTCCTTCCTTTCCCCAATCTCCTCTCTCCCTCCCCCTCTCCCTCTCTCCCTCTCCTTTTCCAAATCTCCCTCTCTCTCCCTCTCCCCCTCTCCTTTCCCCAATCTCCCTCTCTCCCTCCCCCCTCTCCTTCTCTCCTTCTCTCCCTCTCTCTCTCTCCCCCTCTCCTTTTCCCAATCTCCCTCTCTCTCCCTCTCCCCCCTCTCCTTTTCCCAATCTCGCTTTCTCTCCCTCTCCCCCCTCATCCTTTCCCCAATCTCTCCTTTTCCCCAATCTCCCTCTCTCTCCCTCTCCCTCCCCCTCTCCTTTTCCCAATCTATCTATCTCCCTCTCCTCTCTCCCTCCCCCTCTCCTTCTCTCCCTCTCTCCCTCTCCCTCTCCCCCTCTCAATCTCCCTCTCTCTCCCTCTCCCTCCCTCTCCTTTCCCCAATCTCCCTTTTCCCAATCTCCCTCTCTCTCCCTCTCCCCCTTTCCTTTCCCCAACCTCCCTCTCTCCCTCCCCCTCTCCTTCTCTCCTTCTCTCCCTCTCTCCCTCTCCCTCCCCCTCTCCTTTTCCCAATATATCTATCTCCCTCTCCCTCTCCCCCTCCCCCTCTCTCTCTCTCCCTCTCTCCCTCTCTCCCTCTCCCTCTCCCTCTCCCCCTCTCAATCTCCCTCTCTCTCCCTCTCCCTCCCTCTCCTTTCCCCAATCTCCCTTTTCCCAATCTCCCTCTCTCTCCCTCTCCCCTCTCCTTTCCCCAATCTCCCTCTCTCCCTCCCCCTCTCCTTCTCTCCCTCTCTCCCTCTCCCCCTCTCCTTTTCCCAATCTCCCTCTCTCTCTCCCTCTCCCCCTCTCCTTTCCCCAATCTCCCTCTCTCCCTCCCCCTCTCCTTTTCCCAATCTCCCTCTCTCTCCCCTCTCCCCCTCTCCTTTCCCCAATCTCCCTCTCTCCCTCCCCCTCTCCTTCTCTCCCTCTCTCCCTCTCCTTTTCCCAATCTCCCTCTCTCCCTCTCCTTCTCTCCCTCCCTCTCCCTCCCTCTCCTTTCCCCAATCTCCCCCTCCCCCTCCCCCTCTCCTTCTCTCCCTCTCTCCCTATCCTTTTCCCAATCTCCCTCTCCCTCTCTCTCTCTCTCCATTCCTCTCTCCCTATCCCCCTCTCCTTTTCCTAGTTCTACATAGCCCGTACGGGTAGAACTAAGGCTAAAACTTCTAGTTCTACATAACCCGTACGGGTTATGAGAAATTGTGAACGTTGACATATAGGTTTCCATAACCCGTATGGGTTATGGGAAAATTGTTATATATTTTAGTCCCAACGGTCTAAAAAATAGTATTGCAAGTTGTTTGAAGGCCTCACTGCTTTTGCACATGATTTTCTGGGACAGTAACAGTCAGGTTTTCATATTCTTTTGTCACTTTTGCTTTGGAATGATTGATTTTTAAGTTATTTTATAATTGTTACTTTAGATAATAACAAAATCATGATCATTTGTTGTTTTTTTGCTTTGATTATGATTTATTTGTCTTGGATTTTGGTTTTTTTTGAAGTTATTTTATTATTGTTACTTTAGATTATAACAAAATGATGATCATTTCTTATTTTTTTGCTATTTGATTGTGGATTGTCATCATGATGTTATGTGTAGGACAATGGGAAAGAATAAGAGAGAAACAAATGAACAAAGAGAGGCAGCAAAGGAAAGACAAAGGGAGCGTATGAAGAGATTACGTGAAGGTACGTCATCTAATGCACCTAATGAAAGTGATGAACATTCAACAATTGAAATTGATATGATTAATGCACCAAATCAAAATGATCAACATACACCAATTCAAATACATATGATGAATGCACCTAATGAATGCCATGAACATACACCATTTGAAAATTATTCAGTGAATGCACATGTTAATGAAATTGAAGAAGATATACCATTTGAATTTGATGTGATCAATGCACATAATGCACCTAATGAATGCCATGAACATACACCATTTGAAAATTATTCAGTGAATGCACATGTTAATGAAATTGAAGAAGATATACCATTTGAATTTGATGTGATCAATGCACATAATGCACCTAATGAAAACGAAGAGCATGCACCAATCTTAACACCTCTTAGAATAATTCATAGAAAACCAAAGTTCCTAATAGATATTGATGACAATATTGTGAAGCCAATGCATGATAAATTTTTTGAAAGAACTTGTAGAAGAATGGTTAGAAGAATTTGGAATAACTATTTTGAAAACTTAAATCAAAGTGGAAGATGCCAATTAGTTGTTGAAATGATAAAAAATCTGAAATTTAGAGAGACAATGAAAATTTTGGGGTTAAGAACATCTGAAAATAATAGTGAAAGAACCATTGTGAGAAATCTTTTTGATGCATACCAAGCCATCAGTTCAAAATCATGCACTAAAGATGCTAATGTTACTCGTCGTGTCCTCACATCAACCATAATGGGAAAGGAAATGAAAAAATCTCATTTAATAAGCAAAACAAGCAAGTCATTAAGGATAAGTAGAACCACATTACACTATGCCTTAGAGAGGTGAGGGAAAATTGAGGATCCTAACAATAATGAGCTTTGGGCATTCTCCGGTAGACTCCCACGCAAGGACAAGGTTGTTGTTGATGCACTAAGAACGTTAATTGAGATATTTTGGCATGACAACACAAGGGTTTCACCCAACCAAAGAGATGTTGTTAGAAGGCGAATTGGAATTAGTAATCGTGAGCCACATCCAAAACACTATTTAGATACAACTCAAACACAATTTTATGAAAGGTTTCTTCAAAGCTTTCCTCAAATTAAAATTAGTCAAAGATTTTTTGAGATGACAAAACCATTTTATGTTAAGATTAATCATGCATGTACTACATGTTGTTGTAGGGTCCATGTTGAATTTTCCATGCATTATGACATTTATCACTATATCTGTTGTACTTTGCACACTAACGATGTTTTGCAGGAATGTGGTCTACAAGCACCTCCTAAGTCACCAAGAGAATTTATTTCAAGTGTACTATGTAGACGAGATGATGGGTGCATTTATTATAAGATGATGTGTTTGAGAGGTTTTTGTCCTACATGTGGTGGTTTGCAACAGTTGCATAGATGCCTACATCTGGATAGCACACATGAAATTGGTAAGGAACTAGTTTCTATTGGAAAATATAAGTCAGTAACATATGGTGTTAAAGATGGAAAAGAATTAAAGAGGTGTGAGTTAGTGAAAAGGGATATATGCGTAGCTGATTTTATGAAGATGTTTCAAGAGAAACTAGTATATGAGTACATAGGTCACACACATAGAGCTAGATGGTTAGATGAGGAATTCAAGTTGTGTAAGGACACTTTCCCCCTCGACACTATTGTCTCTGTCGTTGATTTTGCTGAGAATTATACACTAAAGCTGCAAAATGAAGTACAATCTATGTATTACCACTCTACACAAGTTACAATTTTTGTACACATAGCATTCATGCATGCACATGATAGCATCGAGGAGGACAGAAAGGTTATAAGAGAATATCACTTCTATATCAGCGATGATCGTACACATTCCTCAAAGTTTGTGCAAGGATACTTTACAGTCTTCTATGATAGTTTAAGGGAAAGAGATATAAGATACAACCAACACTTAATATGGTTAGACAATTGCACCACACAATTCAAGAATGCAAGGATGTTGTATTGGTTGACTAGGATGCATGTGACAAGTGGTGTGCAACATTTTTTGAATTTCATTGAGGCAGGGCATGGAAAGGGAGAGCATGATGGTGCAGGAGCATGTGTGAAAAGAGCTCTTACTAGAGAGGAATTGAAGTACGAAGGTGGTGCAATGTTAATAGATGCAAAAGCAATTGTGCAATGGTGTAGCTCTACGGTGGGACCAGGTAATGCAAATAAGTCTATGGTTTCTAGATATTTTTGGTTAATAAGTGAATCTAACATTGAAAACTATCTAGATTGTTGTACACTTATTGGATCAAGTGACATGCATTCATTTAGAAGTTCAAATGCAACATCACTAGTTATTTATACTAGACATATTGCATGCTTTTGCTCTTCGTGTATGCATTTTTTGTGGGATGAATGTGAATCAAAAGAGTGGGTTGACCAATGGTCTTGTAGACCTTTGCAAACCCTAGATACATATCAACATCTTAGAGCACTACAAATGAACCAGATTGAAGCATCAGTGGATTTTGACCATGTATCAGACATAGTTGAACCAGGTAACTTAGGTTGCAATGTGCTACAATTTTAAGCTTAATTTATTAGTATTAACTTATGCTGATTTTGGTATTAACTTATATCCTTCTATTAAATGCAGGTCATGTATATGCAGTTATTGCGGATGAGAACAATGAAGAAGGAATAGATTACTTTTTGTGTCATTGTATTGAGGCCAAAAAGAAATTGGCTTCTACAGTGGTTGATGGAGAGGGTATTGAGTACCCAATAGGATCCATTTTTGTGACAGGGACATGGCTTAGAAGGTACCACGTTGTTGTGTCGAGTTGTATTGAGACCTCTTAAACTCTTTTATTTAGCAGTCGTTGTATTGATTTTGGCATTATTCTTCTATAAAATGCAGGTACCCTATCAAAAATTCTAATGCCTAGTTGTTTGAGGACTTTGAGACACATAGACATATTCTTCATTACTCAAACCTTCTTGTTGCAACAAATATTCATTTGATTAAATATCGTGGTAGACCTCTTAACAAGGATTTGTGGAAAGTTCATGAATCAGACCATGAGGCAATATTTGAGACACTAAGGGTTAGAGCTGATCCAGAAGGTTCACTTGATTGATTTTGGGCCATCTAGAAGAATAATTCTACAATATGGTAGAATAATTTTGACAATTTTGTATATATCTTTTGCGAAACGTTGTAACTTTGCTTTTTTGGATGTGCTCTACATGCATATGAGCTATAATATGCATATGAGCTATAATGTGCATATGTAGATGCCAAATTTTGTATATAAAAATATCAATGAGTTGTAATGTGCATATCTAGATGCTAAATTTTGTATAAAACAACAACAATGAGTTGTAAAGTGCATATCTAGATGCTAAGGTTTGTATAAAAAAACAACAACGAGATGTAATTTGCATATTTAGATGCAAAATTTTGTAAATATAAATAGTAATGAGTTTGATAGTTTATATAAGGCAAATTTTATATATGAAAGTGTCCATGGGGCTGATTTGCAAATTTTCAATATGAATATGCAATTTTTTTTTCCAAGTGTTTTGGGAAAGTTATGAGTTATTATTGAATTACCCAATTTGAAGGGCTAGTACAAATAGTCCGAATCTGAGATAGGATTTTGGTAGGCAGCGACAACATGACCCTATAGGTTCAAACGGATCGTCCATAAGTGCCACGGTCTCTGAGTTACGCTATGTCAAAGTTTGACCCTTTTTTCCGCTTTGAGTGCTCAAGGGAAAACATCGCTACGAGGTGGCTCGTAACGATCAGACGTCTTGGGAGAGAGACAAGGGCACACCTAGCGTAAACCTAGCCACCTAGGCACGCTCACACTGACGGTTCATTCCCACGACAAGAAGAACGAAAGATGCACTATTGTGCCACCTCTCACTGATAGCTTTTGACGGTTTTTGATGCAATAGAAAAAATCTCACCATTACAAAACGGAATCGAGTTGCCCGAAACCGAGATAGGATTTTTTAGGCAGCGATAACATGACCCCATAGGTTCAAATGGATCATCCATAAGTGCCACGGTCTCTGAGTTACGCTACGTCAAAGTTTGACCATTTTTTTCGCTTTGAGCGCTCAAGGGAAAACGTCGCTACGAGGTGGCTCGTAACGATCAGATGCCTTGGGGAGCAAGACAAGGGAACACCTAGCGTAAACCCCACCACCCAGATGCGCTCGCGCTGACGGTTCGTTCCCACGACAAGCAGAACGAAAGATGCACTATTTTGCCACCTCTCACTGATAGCTTTTGACGGTTTTTGATGTAACAGAAAAAATCTCACCATTACAAAATGAAATCGAGTTGCCCGGAACTGAGATGGGGTTTTGTAGGAAATGATAACATGACCCCATAGGTTCAAATGGATCATCCATAAGTGCCACGGTCTCCTAGTTACGCTACGTCAAAGTTTGACCATTGTTTCCGCTTTGAGTGCTCAAGGGAAAACGTCGCTACGAGGTGGCTCGTAACGATCAGACACCTTGGGGAGTGAGACAAGGGCACACCTAGCGTAAAATCGGCCACCCAGACACACTCGCATTGACGGTTCATTCCCATGACAAGCAGAACGAAAGATGCACTATTTTGCCACCTCTCACTGACAGCTTTTGACGGTTTTTGATGCAACAGAAAAAATCTCACCATTACAAAACGGAATCGAGTTTCCCAAAACTGAGATAGCATTTTCTAGGAAGTGACAACACAACCCCATAGGTTCAAACGGATCATCCATAAGTGCCACGGTCTCTGAGTTACGCTATGTCAAAGTTTGACCATTTTTTTCGCTTTGAGCGCTAAAGGGAAAACGTCGCTACGAGGTGGCTCGTAACAATCAGACACCTTAGGAAGTGAGACAAGGGCACACCTAGCATAAAACCAGCCACCCAGATGCGCTCACATTGACGGTTCATTCCCACGACAAGCAGAATGAAAGATGCACTATTTTGCCACCTCTCACTGACAACTTTTGACGGTTTTTGATGCAATAGAAAAAATCTCACCATTACAAAACAGAATTGAGTTGCCCAAAACTGAGATCGGATTTTGTAGGTAGAAATAACATGACCCCATAGGTTCAAACGGATCATCCATAAGTGCCACGGTCTCTGAGTTACGCTACGTCAAAGTTTGATCATTTTTTCCGCTTTGAGTGCTCAAGGGAAAATGTCGCTACAAGGTGGCTCATAATGATCAGATGCCTTGGGGAGCGAGACAAGGGCACACCTAGTGTAAACCTGATCACCTGGATGCGCTCTTGCTGACGGTTCATTCCCATGACAAGCAGAATGAAAGATGCACTATTTTGCCACCTCTCACTGATAGCTTTTGACGGTTTTTGATGCAACAGAAAAAATCTCACCATTACAAAACAAAACCAAGTTGCCTGAAACTAAGATAGGATTTTGTAGGAAGTGATAAAATGACCCCATAGGTTCAAACTAATCGTCCATAAGTGCCACGGTCTCCGAGTTACGCTACGTCAAAGTTTGACCATTTTTTCCGCTTTGAGTGCTCAAGGGAAAACGTCGCTACGAGGTGGCTCGTAACGATCAGATGCCTTGGGGAGTGAGACAAGGGCACACCTAGCATAAACCCAACCACCCAGATGCACTCGCGTTGATGGTTCATTCCCACGACAAGCAAAACGAAAGATGCACTATTTTGCCACCTCTCACTGACAGCTTTTGATGGTTTTTGATGCAACAGAAAAAATATCACCATTACAAAATAGAATCGAGTTGCCCAAAACCGAGATAGGATTTTGTAGGCAGCGATAACAAGACCCCATAGGTTCAAACAGATCATCCATAAGTGCCACGGTCTCCGAGTTACGCTACATCAAAGTTTGACCATTTTTTTCGCTTTGAGCGCTCAAGGGAAAACGTCGCTACGAGGTGGCTCGTAACAATCAGATGCCTTGGGGAGAAAGACAAGGACACACCTAGCATAAACCCAGCCACCCAGATGTGCTCGCATTGACGGTTCATTCCCATGACAAGAAGAACGAAAGATGCACTATTTTGCCACCTCTCACTGACAACTTTTGACGATTTTTGATGCAACAAAAAAAATCTCACCATTACAAAACAGAATCGAGTTGCCCAAAACTGAGATAGGATTTTGTAGGCAGCGATAACATGACCCCATAGGTTCAAACTAATCATCCATAAGTGCCATGATCTCCGAGTTACGTTACGTCAAAGTTTGACCATTGTTTCCGCTTTGAGCGCTCAAGGGAAAACGTCGCTACGAGGTGGCTCGTAACGATCAAACGCCTTGGGGAGTGAGACAAGGGCACACCTAGCGTAAAACTGGCCACCCGGCCATGCTCACACTATTGGTTCATTCCCACGACAAGCAAAACGAAAGATGCACTATTTTGCCACCTCTCACTGACAACTTTTGATGGTTTTTGATGCAACAGAAAAAATCTCACCATTACAAAATGGAATTGAGTTGCCCGAAACCGAGATAGGATTTTGTAGGAAGCGACAACACAACCCCATAGATTCAAATGGATCATCCATAAGTGCCACTTGGACGCGCTCGTGCTGACGGTTCATTCAACTCTTCTTTTATAGGTGATGAAATGATGAACTTCACTCCATAAGCATGAAATGTCTTAATTGGTTCTTGAAATGATGAACTTCACTCCATAAGCATGAGTTTATGAAATAATAACTTTACTCCAGTCTCTTCACGCATGAAGGACTCAAAGCAAATTCACTCAATCAAAATACAGAATATCAACATTACCGGTATCAGTACTTGGGTATACACAATATGAGCAATAGATAGTTTAAAAGTATATGCCATATGAGTTACAGTTAATGATCGAATTGGATCACATTTCAAGACATATACACAACTAACAAATTTGATCACATTTCAATAGCAAATAACTAAGTTTCAGGAATATCACATTTCATATATATCAATGAACAAATTGGATCGAATATCAAGTTTCATATATATCAAAATGAACAATAATCATGTACATATATCAAAAAATGGCATAGATGCCAAATCAATAATAGTTACAAAAATGTGGCATGTGCCATGTCTGTCAAAGTCGATATATACATATACAAATGTTGAATATATAAAAAATTGGCCCTTCAATGACCACAACTATAACTATATGTCTCTATGATTGTGGCAGATCATCAAAATCGAGCCTCTTCGAAGCAGTATGTGGCTGCAAAAGGACAATTCAAATGTCTAATCAGATATATTTTCTCAATATAACATCAAAATAACTAAATACTGAACTCTAAATTGTTTGAAGTTGAAATGTTGATTACCTCATCTTTGTCTTCTACAATTCGGTGAGGCTGAGGATCCGTGGGATATCCTGCAGGAGGCTGTAACTGGTAAAACAACATTAATACATGTTAATGACATATATGTCAAATAACACATAATAACTAAAAATGAATAGAATAAAAAACTAAAGCATACCGGAGCCTCAGATGGATGTGTTGTGGTCGTAGAAGGCAAAGTCACAGATGAATCAATTACGACCATTTCTTATATCCATGGTAAGTGATCCAAAAGGAGTTAACTAGATGGTTTCAACTCCGTTGTGCACTTAGTGAAAAGGAGTTGATCTAAGATAGACATACCTTTTGCCTTGGTCATGTTGGATCCCATAATATACGTGTAGGAATTCTACTAAAATGGAATGGTAGAATAACAGTAGGAAGTTTGCAAGGAGCCTGTAATAGTTTAAAGACAATCATACAAGTTAATAACCCAAAGTTGTTGACAAACTAGATAAAACAAATATTTTTAACACATGTAGAAAAAATGCACACCGAAGCCTCGTATAGTTCTCCTGTAACCTTAGGAGGCCCTGTCGAATTTGATGCAACTATTACCATTTCTTGTATGAAAAATGATAACATATGATATAGACATAAAAGGATTTAGTTATTTTGAACAAGAAAGAATGCAATCCAAAGTGACTATGAAGATATCACCTCTTCCCTTTGCTGAACCTCATCGACATCAGGTGCATTCATTAATTCCGTAAACCCCATATGTTTCTGTATATAGAACAAATAAATTAAGTGCATTTATCAATATCTACATATACATGTTTAATCATAATACATTTCAACAATTGAATTTAAATTGTAGTGAATTACCTTTTGTCCTTTGGGTGTCCGAGAGGATATCTTTTTCTGCCTCAGAGTGCTAGAGGATGGCTTTCTCAAACAAGATGTCCTCGAGGTAGGTGGGGTAAACTAATGGAAAGAAATTAACATAAGGGAAAAGAGCATGTATTTAATATATCACTTAAGTAAAAAATATATAAATCTAAATGGTACCACATAGCTATCTTGGCCAAAGTCAATGGCTGAAAGCATGATATCATCAAGTTGGGACATCTCAGCCACTGATAAGCCCTACAAAATATCAAGTAATGATACATATAATTAACAAAATATATTTTTAATCCAATGTATTATTATATTTTTAACAAATTTACAAATCTTTACCTCTGGTGGCGAAACTACTCGTGACCGTGGAGTCGACTGAACAATATGTGGTGTACTCCCACCACCTATTGCACCTTGCAATGCATTTTATTTATATGTCACTTTAAATTGTTCTAAAAATAAAAATTCATTTCTTTTTATATGATTTAGTCACTTAATTGATAACATGTCATAAACAGAATTAAACGCACCTGTGTCTGATAGAGAGGGTACAACATATTGAGCAGTTCATTGGTGAGGGCCACATCCTCTGCAGTGGAAGCATGGCATCTACTTCAGAAACATGTACATGAATGAGATGTCCCACCATCCTCGTCTGCGTCAGTGTCTACACTAGTACATACACCCTAGCAGGTGGGGCACATATGCTGAATGGGTTGGCTCGTGCCAAATGATGCATGAGGTGCTGCTAATGAAGGAGGTGCCGCCGAGGAAGGAGGTGTTGCTGATGAAGGAGGTGTCACTGATGAAGGAGGTGCTATAGGTGCTGGTACATCCTCTACTTTGACTAGCTGTGTCCCATGCTGAACAATGACATCAGTCAATGATGCAGTTGCTTGAAGAGTCTGTAATTCCATAGACTCCTTCAAGGATATAGGGACAGACCTGGGGCCCATAGGATGGATAGACCTGGGGCCCATAGGATAGAGCTGTGTCCCTATATCCTTGAGGAAATTTTGGTTTTTTTTAATTGTTTTTTATCTAGGCTTGGTAAGGCTTGGTGTTACCAAGCCTAGGACGTTTTTAAAATTTTAGAACCCGTACGGGTTATGAAAATTTTTGTTTTCTTTTGGCATGTGGCCGCTTTTCTGTTCACCATCTTGGTGCACTTACCCCTATGTCATCTCCGCTCTCCAGACCCCAAGCCATCACAAGAGAGTACACATCCATTTTGGTCTTATAGCGGTGTTTGATTCCTTCAAAAGCACTACAAAAATAAAAAAGATACAGGGTATCAAATACTCATCCTAGAACCTAAAGAAACTCTTAACCTTCAAGTGTTTAACTCCCCATGAAACAAACACAATTGTTTCTATGTCTTGAGAGTAAAATTTGCTTCCATATTTTCCCTTGCACAAAAAATGCCACCACCACAGCTCTGTAACTTCACCTCGATGCTTAAATAACATGGCAAAACCCTCCACAATCGAAGTCTGCTATGTTTTTACATTAATTAAAAATACGGAGAATGAGAATAAATCTCACCAACAATGATTCTCACTCCCTCATAATGACTCTGAGCTTGATTAACGCAACCCCGCCATCCATACCACCCATCAACCTCTATAGTACTCTTGAATTACTCGAGAAAGTCCAAGCCATAATCAACTGACATCACCCCTTTAACAAGTAATTATTCATCAAGGATTAAATGTTGCATGTCTTCAATTCTAATTTCTCCAATTTCATTGAAATTTAACACCCACTTTGATAAAACATCGGCTTCCATGCTGCCCATCCGCTTAACATGGCTAAATTTAAAGTCTTGAAACTTATTCAATTCTTTCACAATATTGAGTATTGCGTTTTGCAAGTGCCATGCATCAATGGACCCTTTCATGATTGCCTGTATGATCACCAACGAATCCCCTTCCAAGTGAAGCTTATTCACCCCCGCTTGCCTACAAAATCTTACTGCCATCAAAGTCACAGATACTTCCGCTACATTACTAGTCTCAAAATCTAGTTTCTTTGCCCCCAAAAACATCACCTCCCCATTCCAATCTCTAACAATAAATCTTGTACCTGACGGTCTTGGATTACCCTTTGAAGCACTGTCAAAATTTTCTTTACCCAACCGTCTGAAGGCTTTTCCCAATTACCTCATGCTGCAAAGAGGAACTGGATTGAACCCAACCAAGCCCATTCACAGACATAGAATGACACATGTTAGTGGGTTAGTAGGTTAGTGATTTTTCTCTTCTTTTTGTTAGTTACATATTACATGGCAACTATCTGTCGCATTTACATCATTATACCTCATAGGTCCTTTACATAGCCTTTCATGAGACCATACTGGTCAATTACAATAAAGATACAATACAATATACATCTTACAATTATTACATATAATTCTCTAGATCTTTGTCTCTGGACGTATCGTCTCCATTGCCATTGAACTCACCTCCATCTGCAAATCTAGAAGATATACATATGACCCAATATTTTTATCCACTCAACCAAATGAACCTTATACTTCCCGGTGCTCATGATAAGCTCTCATCCCTCACGACGAAGTTCCTAGCAAGCTGGAACCAACTGTCAGGAATGGAACCTATGCATGCATGTAGTATCTAACAACCAATCTGTTGAACTTAGCTACATGTGTTATGGAAGGGAGAAAATTAAATAGATTAAATGGCCAATTTTTCCCTATTTTGGTAGGTTAAAGAAAAAGAACCCTTCCCTGGTTATCCCATAATCAAGAACATCTTTCCAGTGCATCCATCATAGATCGTAAAATTTAAATTAACCCCTCCCCATTAATTACATTTTTTTTAATGTTTTGTTTATAATTTCAAACCAATTAAATATTATAAGGAATCAAATCATTTGTCTATCAAGATACCAAAAGGAGTAGATGAGTCGGTTAACCCTAGTTTTATGCTTACCTAATGAATTCAGAACTATAAATCAAACACAAAGATCAATTAATACCACAACCTTACCAAACTAACAAGGAGTTATAATTGCAAAGATAGATCAGATCAACTTTACCCATAACACATCTGCTACAACAGACAACGAACTGGCTATCTAATTTAATCTTTTGAAGATCGGCTACAGGAATATGAAAGTCAATTTAGAAATACTACATGCGAGTCACAACCAAACCATATGAAAGATAGTAAAGCTGAAAGGAAGTAGGTGCGATTTCATCCTAGGTATCGGCTATGCCTTTCGCAAGAGGGAATCATCTTGATCATAAATCAATTGGACCTAACAGAATTTGAACCCCATCTCCACCTGCAAATATAATCAATTAAATAAAAGAGATCGGCCAATTTAGCAAAAAAAAAGGGTGGGGAAAGGGTTCTCTTATGCCAAACCATAGAAGAGCAAACTGCAGATCACCCCATCCATAATTTGTTGAGGAAGAGGAGAGAGAAGGGAGCAATCTACATGATATGCCTCAGTATCAACTAGCCAACTTGAGGAGTCGGTTAGCCACATGGAGGGTTGGTTTTAGCAAGCTGCCCAACACACAGAATTGATCCTTGAAAGTATTCTGCCAAATCAGTTAATGTAGCCCAAATCGATTCCTATACTCATAATATTTGCAGATAAAAATACAAGAACATCGAATATGTACCCAACCAGATCATGGTGATGGGAGATGGGTGTTTGGGCATATGGTATTATTATCTTACATGTAGACCAAAAATATTACACCTGCATATTGCTACAATTCGCTGCAAATGAATGAGGGAAGGGGTGATTTCTACTAATTTCATTTCAACAATTCTTAAAACTGCCTATTGCCTTCCCCTACAAAATGCCAGGTAGTGCGTTTTGGGGGATTGGAGTATGCAGAAGGGAGTTCGATGAGAGAGGAGGAGGCGTTTCAATAACAAAAAAAACCGTCCTCCTCTCATAGTCAGGTTGGTGGCAGAAACAATGAGGGGAAAGAAATGTAAAATTTCAAACCAAAACAATCAATATCAAGTCGCCCCCCCTCTAAACAATCGTTTGAGAAAGAAATTGATTCCAACACAAATGGTTAGTAGCCAAAAAATTTAATACTAACTTGCAGAAAATACAAAATAGAAGAGAGTTTGATAACAAAAATAAGATTACCTTTCAAAAGCGTAGAGAGATTGATGGTCTTTCTAAGTTGAATACCTGAGCAAGATTTTCAATTTTGCAGAGAGGAACTTAGAAATTTCTCCTGTGTATTTTTCAAATGGCTTCTAATTGCTTATAAGCTTTTAAGCTGAAGAATAAATTCCCAAAATGCATGGATTTAATTAATTTAAAAAATTCAAATAATAGGGAGTTTAACTGATTTTTAGTAATCAGTTATGAATGCATGACTTATGCATTTCAAGCTCAATTTTTTAAAGCCTCATCTACAGAGAGTTCACTCTTGTTTTTCAAATTTTAATTTATATTTTAATCCTTTATTATTTTTCTAATTTAATATTAAACTGTGCATGACTTATGCATTCCAAGCTCAATTTTTTAAAGCCTCAGCTACAGAGAGTTCACTCTTGTTTTTCAAATTTTAATTTATATTTTAATCCTTTATTATTTTTCTAATTTAATATTAAACTGTGCATGACAATTTTTATATTTTAATATTACAATTTACTAATCTATTTATCAACTATAACTTTTAAATTGATTTTAAATTTTAATAATTTAACTTTTCGAATGTATTAATTATTCTATACTATTTATTTAATTTAATCTTTTAATTTGTTTTATTTATTTCGATTTTTTTAAGTTTAATTTATTTAATTTGTGTTTGCACAGGGTTCTATTCCGTGAGTCACTGTCGGCGAGCTAGGAGACCCCTCCTCTGTCATATGTCTACCTTCAACGGTTTACCCTACAACCACCTCACACTCGACAAAATGTCAAATAATGATAAAAACACATTATAATCATTATTTTGTTTAAATATCATTAAATAACACAAAAAAACAATGTTCTTACATACATTTATTAGCATATAATATCAATGTTTGGCAAAGTAAAATAATCTAAAACTTATGTAGCTTA
Source organism: Cryptomeria japonica (assembly GCF_030272615.1). Taxonomy (NCBI): domain Eukaryota; kingdom Viridiplantae; phylum Streptophyta; class Pinopsida; order Cupressales; family Cupressaceae; genus Cryptomeria; species Cryptomeria japonica. The sequence goes on from NC_081407.1 coordinate 593,195,796, forward strand.
AACGGGTCGTGACATCCTTCCCCAGTAGGAAGAGACATCGGCATGATGTCTTATTACAAAAACATGCATGCAAATAATAATAACTAAGTCCATCAAATTAAATGCGGGAAAGAACACTCAATATCCTCAACGTTTTCTCATGTGGCACTGTCCTTTGAATATTGGTCCCACTGGACCCTATACTACAAGATCTCTCTTTTTCTCAACTGAACAGTGCACCTATCAATAATTTGAGTGGGCTACACTAGCACCACCCCTGGGTCCTATACTTGTAGTGTACGCCAATAAAAAATATGAGAACTATTGGGATGATAGGGCTTAAGCAATCAAACTTGAAAAACATTGTGAAACTGGGCAAGAGAAGGCGGTAAGGCAAGTCAATAAGCAACTGGATTAACCACTTCTAGGATGTCAAAGGGCCCAACATATCTAGGTGCAAATTTTAAGGACGTCCCAAAGGAAATGGAACTCTTATGGTCTCACCCTCAAAAAGACCTTATCCTCTTCAAAAAATTGTCGAAAGTCCCATTCTTATCTACATAGCTCTTTTGTCTATCAATTGCTTCCTTAAATCTAGTTTTTATTGACACCATATGTTCTTCCATCTCCTTAAGTAATTTCGGACCAACTAAAACTTTGTCTTCTACTCGATTGCAGTTAATAAGTGTCCTACACTTACGCCCATAAAGAGCCTCAAACGACACCATTCCTATTAAGGAGTGATAGGAGTTGTAGGCAAACTCAAATAAGAAAAGAAAATCCTCCCATCTGTATTGTTGATCCATATAGTACATCCTCAATAATTCTCCCAATACCCAATTTACCCTCTCAGTTTATCCATCTGTCTAAGGATGATAGGTTGTGCTAAAATTCAACCTTGTCCCTAAAGTTGCATTCAAGGTGGTCCAAAATCGTGAAGTCATTCTCACATCCTTGTCTGAAATTATTGTCTCAGGTACCCATGTAATCGAAAAATTTCCTTAACAAATTTTTGTGCCAAAGCTATTGATCCATCCTTAAGATTACTAGGTATGCAATGAGCTACCTTAGTCAACTTGTCTACTACAACCAATATCATATCATATTTATGCCTAGACATAGGTAGTCCCTGAATAAAATCCATACTGATCACTTGACATTTGTAATTTGGCAAATGGTGCAAAAATAATAACCCTGCCGAATGCATATGCTCAACCTTGACTCACTAGCAATCAAAACATTGCCTCACATAGGCTATCACATCCTTCTTAAGTCTTGACCAATAGTATAAGGGTTTCATATCTGCAACCATCTTATTCACACCAAGGTGTCCAAAATAAGGAACATTATGCATTTCCTCCATGATCAAATCTCTTAACCCTCCTTTGTTAGGAATATACATTCTCATCATATATCTAAGAAGTCCATCTATTTCTAAGGTATATCCATCAAAATGGTGGTCGAAAGGATTAGTCCCTAAGGCACTTTTGCCTAAGTCATAGTGCTCATCCCCTTGAAGATTATCCAACACTATTGTTGTTAGAATCAGGGATCACTGAGAGGGGGGGGGGGAGGTGAATCAGTGATCTACCAGTTAGAAAATTTTGAGATCTAACTTTAAACCACCAGAAGCATACACATGAAACTGAAATGCAGAAACATAAAACAGTCAACCACAAAATCATAACACCAGATTTTTACGTGGAAACCCAAATGGGAAAAACCATGGTGGGATTTGAACCCACAATGTTATTCCACTATGGCCAATAGCAAAACAATATTACAAAATGGGAATGCACATGAATTCAGGGACACTTCCTAGAGCTCACTGCTCAAATACAATAAGGGCTACAACCGCAAAAGGCTCACTGCCTTACAAATCAATAACTATTTCATTCTTAAAAATCATTAATGCAGAAATAGGAAATAAGGACGAATCACCAAATCCTTAACTATCAAAGAAATTTCAAACATAAACCAATAGAAATTAACACAAGATAAGAATAAATTAAAATAAATGAAACTCCCTCATCTTGCATCATGGCTTCCATTGTGCTTCTCCGAATTGTACTTGTAGGTGACTCTCAGGTATTGCACTGGGATTCTTGCATAGATTAGACAATTGTTTGAAGACTGTGATTCTTTGATTCTCAAAATCTAGAATGCTAGAAGGCTGAATGCTAAATCAAATTGATGAAAATGATGTTGAATTTATAGATTTTCAATGCAAATGGGGTGAGAAATAGAACTCAAGTGTTGATTGATAGATAACTGAAATTTATTGATTAGTGAACTAGTCATGATTGATTTGTTAACTCATTTGATTGATCTGTTAACATGATTTATTGGAGAGTGAACTCAATAGATTGACTAGTAAACTCATTTGATTGATCAACGAATGGAATAGACTAGGGAGATGATTGAATTGATGGATTAGTCATAAAAAGGTGTTTTTGAGTTAAAAAGGATGATTGATGAGTTAACCGAGTTAACTGATTAGACAACTGATATGATCAATCAGTTCTGATTTAGCATGCGTTGTAGGAATTTGAAATTGAATTTGATTTTCATTTTCAATTTGGATTTGAATTTGGTCATTCGAATGCTGAAATGCACATGAAATTAACTGAAACTGAGATTTGGGGAAATGTGAATTATATGATTTGGAATTAGATTAAATTAAGTGAAATTCAAATTTGGGGAAATATGAAATGAAATTAGATGAAATTACAATTTGGGGATTTGGAAGAATTTAATTAATTAATTTAAACAATTTAAATGAAATTATTTAAACTTAGGAAATAGAATTAATAAAATAATAAAGATATTTAATTAGGGAATAAATTGTAATTAATTAAATAAATAATATTTAATTAATAATTGAAAAAAGGAGTTTGATGATAAATTAATTAAGAGATAAAAATTGAAAGTAAGATAGATGATGACGATTAATTTAGTTCAGAAGAATAAGATTAATATTAATTAAATAATTAAATAATTATTTAACTAATAGGACAAGTAATTAGAACATGATCAATGAGACATTTTTAGGTGTCTACAATTACTATGATGAATTACAACATAATAAACCCCAAGATAGCATCTACAATTCTTGGATGAGTTTCGGTTAAGTGCCGAATACACCGACTGAATCACCTTCGCTGTTCTGCTTTGTTGTTCTCTATTCACTGTCTCAGTCAGGTATCGGGTCAAGAATGCGCATATGAAACTACACCAAAATGAATTCTCAATCACCTCTCGCTCTCATACAATCATATCATCCACCAAAAAGATCATCTACACTAGTTTTATATATCCGCAATCACAAAATAGATCATTACCATGTCAGCCTGCTAATGTAACGTGTAGTCATATGTCATCTAGACCGGATCACCAAGGATAAATGTGGATCACCAAAACAACAATAAAATGATGTCTCTATGTCAGCTCAATCATCCCAAACATGATTCATAGCCCCATAATCATCGGAAAGCTTCAAGACCAAAACTACTCTGTTCATCCTGAAATATCGGTTAACTAGCTACCAGTTGATATCCTCTTCCAGAAATCAAGATCCGTGATCACCGGATAAGAATCTCATGAAGAGTTGCCATCAATGATAACCCTAAACCAATAATCAATCACTAGAAGCCACCAGATGAGTGTCAATTTCCAACAATCTCCCCCTTTGGCATTGATGGAGACACGTGAAAAATGGCTAAGTGTTGAGAATTGTACACCATATCAAAATAATTTCTAATGCTCCCCCTTAGACCAAGAATTTTGAAACTGTAATTGCTCTCTTCTGTATATTTTTCACCTTTTCTCTCCCCCTTTTACAACAATTCCAAAGATGGGGTCCTGCCCAAAACTTATATACATAGACCTTACAAATACTTAAAGATGTTAGAAAACATGGTCTTCAAAAATCCTAGGTGAGTGTCCCACCCGCTCTTCAAGTTATCCAGAACTATAATGAATGCACTAAATACAATTGCATGAATCTCTACTTCCTTCAAATCAAAAGAAACAGGTTGATCCATTGCCTTCATACAGTCTACCTTATTGCTTAACATGGTGTCCAACCGGGGGGCAATTAAGTTCTATAGTTCACCAACTCTCCTCAAAATCCTATCCTTATCCGCATGGATACTTGAGATCTGATCATTTAGAGCCAAAATTTGTCCTTCAACACTGTTGGTTAGAGCTACATTGGGATCAAAGGACTGTGAAATACTAGTAAGTTTGCATTGGCAAACACTTATTTGCTTGTCTATATCTACAGTGAATCTAGGCAAAATTAGACAAGACTTATACAATTTACCACCTTCTACCAGTGTATCTAAAATAATCTATAGGCTTTTATTCAATCTCACTCTATCATCTTCAATCATCTTTCAGAATGTCTGCATCCTTAAATCCTTAAATCTATCCAAAACTCTCTTAGTAGCAGACTTCTCTAAAGAATCAAAACTGGCATTTACACTATTAATCAATTATGAGAATTTACCAGAGGGAATAGTATTAGAATTTAATTGTACATTCAGAGCCACCTTCTGCAAAACATCAACTGACATCTTAATAAGATTTTTGTTCTCACTCTGTGACTTAACTAGGTCCTGATTTGCTTGGACTTGAACTGCTGCTGCTAGCATTAACTTCTCCATGAGAGAAATCTTTCCAATATACAATAGCCCATCAAAATTTATTAATATCTGGGGTAGGGTCTTAACTTAAGGAGTGTCAATTTATGGATCAACAATTCTTTTGCCCTTGTCTACCTCTGCAACCTTTGCCGCTGCATTCTCAACTTCCTTTTTCTCTGCTTCATCCCCTTTATCTTGTGCACCGGTGTTTCCACTTGGTGTAGTATCATCCTTTTGTATCTTGGGGGTTGTTGAGCTGTCTACTACCGGAGGATTATTACCGGTTTCAACATCAAGATTCTGTGTTACCTTGGTCTTCTGGATGTCCCTCAGCTTGAGTTTCATCCTTTTGATCATCGAAAACACCTTCTTTTTCTTCCAACTGAGAAGACTTAAATGCACCCCTGTACAAAGGATCATTTATAATTATTTTTCTCCATATATCTTTTGTCTCCTTCCTTACCTCCTCCACATTGCCAATCATTAACCTAACCTGTTAACCATGTTTTTGCTTCTAGATTCTTTCTTGTTGGCTTCCTCAATGAGTATTTTGACTTCATCTCAAGTGATATAGGTAGAAACATTTATCAGTTCTCTTTCCTTCATTTCCATATCTTCTTTACTATCAATCAGTCTCCTCACATCGATAAGGTTGTATAGGTCCTTAGGGATTCTCTTCTCTAGCTCAATCAATGTTTTACTAAAATTGTGCAAGTATAAAATAGTAGCTTCTTCTACTTTTCTCTGATGAACCTCATTCAATTTTTCATAATACACTCCAATATTCTTCAAATTAGCATCCACAATTACCTCATCAATTAACTGATCTGTTGACAATGAGGGAACACATATAGATTTACATTTCTTATCACAAGACTCAAGTTGAGTTTTAACCTTCCTTTTTTTGGTCTTCTGGTAGGGGCATGATCAGATTTTACTTTCTTGCTTTGCTGGGCTGCACCGAGCTGCGGCTTCCTCACCAATCTAACAAATTCACCCTTCTTCTTAGCTTTACCCACTTCCTCATCAGATTCTATCTCAGAGGCCACTAGAGACACAACAACATAAATCCACTTGGACTTCTCCTTCTTCTTTAACACTCCCTTTCCAGAAGGGCTTGCACCTAAAAATGGTGCCACCATAGCAGGGGCAAACTTTTTCTCTTTAGGTTTAGCCTTGGAGGGAACTGGGTTGGCCTTAGGATTTTTGGTTTCCTCTTTGGCCTCCATTTGAGCATGTTTTTCTCTTTCCCGCTTCACCTCCTCTTGGATGAATCCCATCTGCACTGCCACTTCCTCAACCATCTTTGTAACTTTCCTTTTTCTAGCAGGTGCAGTGAACTGTTTATGCAATTCAAGGTCTTTCTCCTTGAATGTTCCAAATCTTCCTTCTTTAGGATCAAATGGTTGACTCAGTAGGTGTTGAGCATATACCTCAAGCGTGTTAGAGTCAACTTCATACCCCATGGGCATGATCTACACTATCCTAGGCTCCATGGCTTCCATTTGACATTGATCCTTATCAATCATGAAGCAAATAGTTTGCTCATACTTCTCCACAATCTCCTTAGGAATTCTTTCTCTGTTCTTCATTGCACCTTGGAAAGATTTGAAGTAACCCCAGAGAGAAGATATTCTTATTGTAGCATCTCCTATTCCCCACAATCCCTCTTTGATTCGCATTGCCACAGGTCTCTCATAGGCCCGTTGGACCTTTCCATTCACATCGAGTATCTCATTCACGAAATATAAGGCCAAGAAAATAAGTAGAGTTGCATATTTAAAAGTGTTCTTCTTGTCTTGCTTTAGTTTCTTCAAATTACTCATCAAATCATTCAGAAGGATTGTACATAGATCATACCTCATGTCATTCTTCAACATTTGATATGCAGAGTATATGGTAGTTTCAGAGATGGAGTTGTATCTGCTTGACTAGTAAACTTTGTATCCAACCACCATTGATGCAAACTTCACATCATGCTCCAGAATATCATTTATGGTCATTGCTCTGCTGCCAAATTTGGAACCATTAGTCGCTATCACTTTGTTATTCGATACTTTCCTTAACCCAGGTACTTCACCAGATTCAATGAGGCATGTCACAACTCGAATTGTCTATTTGGTAATCTTATGAGGCCTATCAAGCCATATGAACTCATCATGGATTCGATTGAGAATATACCGGATCCACTCTGCTTCGTCGAACAATGGAAAATGGACGAACTGCGAAAAACCCTTGTCCTGAAGAACCTTGTATTTTGGTTTGATGTTTCCCAAACTATCCACCAAATTTTTGTTATATAGGTCCATCATGTCAGTGTTGCCAAGCTCCTCAAGATCATAATGGATGTATGCCCTATTATCCTCATTATGAAGGATGTCGTAGGGTACTAAAGAAAATGCACCTTCCAGATCATCTTCAACAAACTTAAAAGGGTGTTTCTTGATAACAGGTCTGGCTCTATCCTTAATCTTGACAACCAATGGGGTAGCAATACCAGAAGCTGAAGGCATTTCAATCTTAGGGTATGTTGAAATAGATAGTATGAAACAGATAAATAGATTAATTCGCAACCGGGCACTACAATTCACTTTAGGATCATTGAAATCACTGTTGTGATTGCCAAATTTCTTTGCTCTTCTTCTCTGCACTCTTCTCTTGATCGCATTATGACAAATTAAACTTTGAAATGCACTTTTAACCTTCAAAACCTAATCCTTCATTGCAATAAATACTACAACTGGTTACCTAAATTTTCATGGAGTCACTTATCGGAGCATCAAATCTTCACTGAAACTTCTGGATAACATCTGCATATACAATTTAAGCCTTCTAGAACCTATTGAAATCGATAGTAGAATGCCAAAGAGAGGGTTCTTATAATCTACATGAAAAGTCCCCCCTAAGGCATAAAGCCCTAGTTACCAGATGAAGATCTTGCATCGGATTCGGGTGCAGATCTATTGTCTTCTTTGGATTTATCTTTTCTAACCCATATATTCTCATGTTTCTCTCTGATCTCTTCTACCTTTGCCTTTCCCTTCTCATCTGCTTTGTTCTTATCTACCAAAGCACTATTCTTGATTCTACAATATTTTGCAATGTGACTGGTTTTATTGCATGCACGACAAACAACATTCCTCTGCATAGGTTTGAAGTTCATATGATTTGGTATCATCCCACGCTGGTTAGAGACATGTCCAAACATCCCACAAGAATAGAACCTCTTGTTTTTGAAGTTATTCATTACTGCTCTACACATATTTGACTTGTGACCAAAATTACTGCATATGAAACACTGACCGATAAAGGTAGGAACTGTAATAGAGGGAATTTGTCTCCTCAAGGAAAAATTGTGCTTCTGATTACCTCTGCAAACTGGTGCTAAAATGAGCTAGGGGATAACAAACTTATACAAAGAGCGCCACCCACCTGAGAAACATCTCTGGACGGCTCTGTAGAGCCTCTGCCCACAAGACGAGCACGACGCACTGTCATCATGTATAGACGAAGCACAGTCTGAACAAAAATTCCTATAGGCATTGACATAATTTACAAAATAGCTAGGCAATATTGAAAACTTTGAAGAACATGGATTACGAGATGAAATAAAGAAAAAAGTAGAGCATGAAGAAATCTCACAATTTGTCCACGATGTGAAGCCTCCCGCAAGATAATATCCACTTTGTGAAGCTGCACCTACACAAATATAAGAGAGAAAATGTTGGGGGTTGTGTTTTGGAGCCTGCCTAAGTCAGACCCTCGTTTTGGTGTTTCCACCTCCATGAACAACCCAAAAAGCCATGAGAAAGGAAGATGATAAAGAAGAGTGTAAGAGCCAATACAAAGACAATGCTATGCTTATTTGATAATTGGAAAATAAGTGAGATATTGGAAATGAAAGATAGAGAGTAAGATTACTCCCCTAGTGCTTGGCAAGTGTTGGTATGATTGGTAAACTTGGTAGCTTGACGATGCCACAACAATGGTGGTGGTGTCTCTAAGAGCTTCAATCTCCAAGAGCAAGTCTTTAATCTGCCAAAAGATCCTTTTGAAATGTCCCAAAACCTAGGATATAGGCTAAGGGACGAGTCTGAATGTCAGCGGCCGTGCAAGGAGGCATTACATTTCCTTCTTGGCACGGGTCATAATGTCCCAATGACCACCTGCTAGCTGGTAAGTTGGTAAGATGGTAGTGCACTGCGCGAACGTCTCCGTGCCATGCCTGCATCCACAAATATGTCAAATTGGCAGAATTGGTAACACCTCTGGGGAAGCTGACTTGGACTTCTCCGGTGGACAAAAGGACAAGCTGGCGAACCTGTCCTCCAAGCACCGTGGGGGAGGTGCTACATGTTGCAATTGCCACTAAAGGTGATGAGGGTGATATTTTTGACTCTACATTTTGCCCCCACTTTAGCAAGCATGTATCCATTAAGAGATATGAGGCTAAATTAGGAAAGATAGAAAAGGTGAAGATGAGAAAATATCATGATAGGGAAGCAGATGCTCATTGATAAGATGAAGTTTCCTTGGCGATATGATGTTAGGACTTTGGAATGGAAATTGGTACTTGGAACATCGACAACATGCTAGCTATAGTCTAGCTTGATGGATGATAAGGTATGATAAAGAAGTTGGAACAAAGCACAACAAGAACAAGCCTCTCGAAGGAGGGAAGTCCTTGATGGCGAAAAGATACAAGATAGGGTGACTGCCATTGGTACAAGATACGCCAATATGGTTAGCATGGTGTGCCATGCCGAGAGCCATATGATAGGGCATGATAAGCCGATATGGATGACTATATGATAGGGCAAATTGGAACGCCAATATGGATAGCCATATGATATGGCAAATTGGAGCACCAATATGGATAGCCATATGATAGGGAAAATTGGTATTCAGACATGGGTAGCGAGATGCTAGATCACCATGTGATAGGGCAGATAAGTTAGTTGACATGTGTAGCAACATGCTAGATTGCCATGCGATAGGGCAATTGGAATTGGAACAATGTAGATTGGCCTTTGCAAAGAGAAGAAAGATGATGCAGATTGGAAATATGGTTTAGCCCCCATGTAGGAAATCTTTGGAAAAGATCAAGATCAAGTGGTTTGGCCCCCACCTAGGTGATCTTGGAAAGAAAAAATCAAGTGGTTTGGTCCCCACCTAGGCACACATGATGAATAAAATGTATGGAAAAGAATGAAAATACAGATACAATTGCAAAAATGATGATATGATGCCCCCCCCCCCCTTAGAATGATATGCATGGAAGGTATGTCATTCTAAGGAGAAGAAGAGTTGTGGCATGCCAATATAACAAGATGTTTCTATGGAATGCAACCAAGAGATAGTGACACATAGATGTCCACAACATCAAAAGACACAATGAAAGAGGATAATGGGATCTGATAGTTTGGCATCAGAACCCATAATAGTGTGAAAAAGACATAGTATCACTATGAGATGGGTGTATCATCATAGTGCTGAGTTTCTCGGATCTGAAGAAGAGCACAGGATGACAAAGACAAGATAAAAAATTCGATTGAACATAAAAGAAAGCAAAAATTGCCCCCAACACTTTGCGTCGTTTGTGAATGTCAAAAAACAAGATACGACAAATAGAAGGAGGTAAACAAATAGAGGAATGTGTATAACATAAAATCCCTTGTATCTAGGCATGTATGGAGTAACTCGGGTCCTAGAGGAGAGAACAATAGATAAATATAGTCAACCTCCCATATCCAATACCTCCACAGTGACCTAGGTCCCACGGGAGGGAACAAACAGATAAAGTAAGCACAAGGGAACACAACCACACACACATGCAAGCAGATGGAGATGAAAAGTAAAAATCCTAAAGATCAACCCTTAGGAGGGGATCATACTATAGAAGATCACTTTCCTCAAGAAGAGCTTCATCCTCTCAATCTACGTCATAGGGAGAATTTCCTCCAAGGAGATGAACATACAAGCCTCTGGGGAGGAAGCACGTGACTCACTTGGAGAAGATGGAGTAAGAACAAGACTGCCGGCCTCTAGAAGAGGGGCAGTGATGAACTCAGGAGAAGGCGGGGCCTTCTTAATCATGCAGACAGAGATAGGCAAACCAGTAGGCATTGAGACAGTCAAAGGAAGGGATGAAGAGAAAACTAGCGCTGGTTGGTGACGTCAGAACTCAAGAATAGGGTCCTGCTCGAACTTGCATTTACACAAGATAGGAGTGTCAGGCCTCCTATCAACCATAGCAGGTTGAAGGACCCCAAGAAAGTTGCGATGCTGAAGGGGTGGAAAAATAGGTGGAGTAGCGGAAGCTAAACTAGAGACCACTTGTGTGTGCGACATATCCAAAGGTACAAACAAGGGCGAAGTGTCTGGCAGTTCACTGATAAGAAAAGGCTCCGAGGAAGGAGCAATGAAGACTTGCACCCACAGAGGGGGAGGGTCATCAAAGGTCCTTGGAGCAAGCAGGAGCCACCGAAGGAACATGCTTCAAAATTGTAGCACAGAAGGATGCACCAGCGAGGTGTAAGGCAACATCATACACTTGAGCTTGGGCTCGTCAAAAGTGTTTACGTTGGTTCTGATGGAGGTGGGGACCACCAACCACAAGCTGAGATGAATTAGGAGCATCATGCTCCATAGGAGAGGCCTTTGAGATCAGCTCAAGGATAGGAGAGGGCCTAACCACTGAAACAAGAGGGACATCCTAAAGGGGCACCATATTTACAATGACAAGCACCTGACCTTTCTTTGCTCGAGGAGCAGGTGGAGGGATAGGAGCTGCCAACGTTGTCTATGATGTAGATGCAAATAGAGATGAAGGAACCCAAAACAAGCACTTCCCCTTTGCATAGAGAGATGGCCTAGGGATATCAACCATGATAGGAAGCTCAAAGGGTGGGCGGGCAGTGATCTTCGGTAGTGAAGGTGCCTTTCCGTTGGCTGCACTAGGTGCAGTCGCAGGAACATAGGACACCACTGGGGTTTGCATGGTCCTAGGATGACAAGGAGGTCTCAGTGTGGGAGTTGGTTTATCCCCAACCCACTGCAATGGAGGGACATGTGGCACACCCCATTCTAAGACCAAGAGCTCGGGTGTAGAAGTTGATACAGGAGGCAGAAAAGGTACGACATGCTACACTAATGTAGAAGTTGACTCTCCCATCTTGTATTTTAAATATGCATGATATAAAAGGTCACCGTGGGGAAGCATGGGCCCAATCAGAGCAGGCCAAAAGTGATCCAAAAAGAAGTCCCCATAGGCAGTCAACGATTGATATCTAGTGTCCTAGACAAATGCATTGCACCCTCATGAGGAAACTTTAAGCACTTGTGTAACCAGAAGGAACTACCTCCATGTCGATCAACCACAAGATCTCGAGTTTGACCCAGAAGAGATCAGACTCAAGGATGATAGTGAAAACCATAGACATTGCCTTGGAACCTACCATGACTGTCAAGGTAATTTTTTCCAATGGGTTGATAGAGAATCCATGGTGGGTCCACAAGGTAGTGCGACACTCGTCATAGACTAGCCTATGCCATCAATTAATGAAGAGTGTCTCCTCCATGATGATATTGACTCTGCTGGAGGAGTCAACCATCACATCTATGATATTTTGACCATTTAATCGAGCAGGGATATAGAGAGGAGCATGCTCTTTGCAATATGGGGCATTGAGCGGTGTGAATGAGATAAGAATGTCAGACACCTTCCAATTCTGGGCAGGGGGGAGATGATAGGGGTGAAGATTACTATGTTGACATATGGACCACCCTCTAAGGCAGGATGAGATGTAGAAATTACATTTGTCCAGTGCGGAGGAAACAGGCTGGTATAGATTTGCAAATCACTATTGGTTTTATCCACAGACTTGTTTGACTTGTGTTTCCTTGCGTCAACTTTGATAGCCCCACTGTCGACGTGGTATTGGGCAATGTGTCTCAGGCTATAACATCTCTTAGTGTCATGACCACATGACGGTAATAACATTACTTCAACCCATCAAACCAGTGGGGGTGGGTTCAACTATATGATAGAGGTTTAGGCTTAGGTAGGTTGATAAGGTTATCTCGTAACAACTGTTGTATGATACTCATATAAGAATCATTTAATTTTGTGAAGACTCGGTTTTGTGAAGATTGAGAGGTAGCTATCAGAGGCATAGCTGCTACATTAGCCATGGATTTATTCCTCCAAGACCCATTCGAGGACGTGCCAGGAAAGGACCCACCACGAGGGTTCAAAGAAGAGTCTCTAAACTGCACCATGATGTGCTGATATTCGGTCAAGGTAGAGCACATGCTGGAAAAATTCTAATAACGATTTAGGGACAACTTATCCCTAAATGCCGACTTCAGGTTGCCTATGAATGTACGCTACAAGTCATTATCTGACAGGGCAAAGGGGATCTTAGTTGAGATTGCCTGACATCATAGGATAAAATCCGTCACCTTCTCATTTGGTTTTTGCTTACAATGAACAAGGTCGGATATGGTGACCTTGCTGCCTATGTTATCCTGAAACCTCTTGAGAAAGAGATCCATCAATTGGTCAAAGGTGCAGATGGAGTGGTCAGGCAGAGAATTGTACCACTCCAACGTAGTCCCTTTGAGGGAACAAGAAAACAACTTAAGGAGAACAAAGTCCAGATTATGATAGTTACTACACATGGTCATAAATGAATCGATGTGAGTGTTTGGGTCACCATCGCCACTGAACCTATCAAAATTCAACAAATCGAGGGCCATTGGAAGGATGGTATTCAAGATAGTGATGTCTAAAGGGCTCTTCCTATAGTATGTGGGTGCAGATGATTGGTTAGAAGTAGAAGCCAGAGAAGTGATCTGTAGTATGGTATTGAGAACCAGACTCATAGGAGGAGGAGGAGGTGGTGGAGGTGCACCACCTCCCCCACTAGATGACATGTCGGTTATCGTGGTACTGGTAGAGACAACTGCAATATGGGCAACAATAGAAATAACAGTCAAGTCACTAGCCATACCTGTGTAACCTTAAGGAATAGAGGAGGTGCTGATACTTGGGATGGTGGAATCCACCATGTGGGCTCCCAACCCTAGGATGCTAACATCGACTTGGAACCCAAATGGATCAAATTGGGTGTTCACAGGGGGTGCCTCGGCTAGGGGGACATAGTTTTTAACAATCATGGATAGGGCCCTCAACATTTCTAGGCCTCTCTGGTCAGATATCAACATGTCTCTCAACGCGTTGACAATATTCCCGACCTAGGGGAGGATGTTCTCTTGGTTCAAGAATCCCTCAAAATCTCTCAGATTCTTCTCTAAAGAATTGATCTGCTCAACATCAATAGAGCCAATAGAATCATGATCGATAGCAGGAGGGGAAGACAGGGTAGAGCTATTAGGAGAGTTAGGTTGCGAATTAGAAGGAGAAGGCCCCCCATTCAGAATAGATTTCAGACTATGAGAGGTCAAGAATATTGGGATCGGATGATTGCTCACCCTGCATGGCGTTGGGTAGAGGATGACTGTAGCAATCAGGAGGGAAGATCCTCCTAGATGACCTCTTGACTACGGCTCCTGTCGCAGTTTGGGTCATAAGATGATTGACAACCAAATCACGGAATAGGGACACCTATGCAAGTCTTTGGAAAAAGATGTAGGATTGTTTTGTTTTGACATGTTTAAAATAAAATCATGAAAGGGAAAAAGATGTTTACTATTTTTGGCTTTTGTTTTGTGTTTTCCTCTCTCTCTTTTTTTTTAAATTTTTTTTAAAATGAGTGTGATGAAAAGTAAAACAACTATGCTAAATTTGGAAAAGGAAATTAAATAAAGCAACTAAGCTATACTAGAAAAAACAAACAAACATGAATCCCCCTTCATATTGGGCTCACCAAAATGGAACAGAGGAAATTTGTCACCTCAAGGATGATGAATCCTCAAGGACAAATTGTCCTTCTGATTACCTTTGTAAAATGGCGCTAAGATGAGCCATGGGATAACAAATTTATACAGGGAGCGTCATCCACCCGAGAAACGTCCCTAGAGGGCTCTACAGAGGCTCTACCCATAGGACGAGTGTTCGGAGATGGGACACCAGCTTGATGCATTGTCTTCCTATACAGATAAAGCACAAAATCCGAATAGAAAAACCTGGACGCACTGAGAAAATTTATAGAATAGCTAAGCAATACTGAAAACTGTGAAGAACATAGATTAAGAGATGAAATAAAGAAAATACTAGAGCATGAAGAACTCTCACAACCTGTCCATGCTGTGAAGCCTCTTGCAAGATAATATCCACTTTGCAAAGCTGCACCTACACACATGCGAAAGAGAAAATGTTGGGGGTTGTGTTTTGGAGCCTGCCTAAGTTAGAACCCTGTTTTGGTGTTCTACCTCCACGGACAACCCAAAAAGTGACGGGAAAGAAAGATGATAAAGAAGAGTGTAATAGCCAATACAAAGACAATGCTATGCTTATTTGATAATTGGAAAATGGGCAATATATTGGAAATGCAAGATAGAGTTATATTACTCCCCTAGTGCTTGGCAAGTGTTGGTATGCTTGGTAAACTTGGTAGATTGACGATGCTGCAACAATGGTGGTGGTGTCTCCAAGAGAAAGTCTTCAATCTTCCAAAAGATCCTTTGGAAATGTCCCAAAACCCAAGATATAGGCTAAGGGATGAGTTTGAATATCGATGGCCATGCAGAGAGGCATTACGATTCCTTCTTGGCGTGGGTCATAACGTCCCAACGACCACCTACTAGCTGGTAGGTTGGCGGGACAGTAGCGCGCCACACAAACCTCTCCACATTGTACCTGTGCCCACGAATCTGTCAGATCGACATAATTGGTAACACCTTTGGGGAAGTTGAACTAGGCTCTAATACCAATTGTTGGAATCAAGAATCACTAAGAGGGGGGGTGAATTAGTGATCTACTGGTTAGTAAATTTTTAGATTTAACTTTAAACCACCGGAAGCATTCACATGAAACTGAAATGCATAAACATAAAATAGTCAACCACAAAATATAACATTGGATTTTTACATGGAAACCCAAATGGAAAAAACCATAGTGGTATTTGAACCCACAATATTATTCCACTATGGCTAGTAGAAAAACAATATTGCAAAATGGTAATGCACAGGTATTCAAGCACACTGCTTAGAGCTCATTGCTCAAATACAATAAGGGATAAAACCTTGGAAGGCTCACTTCCTTACAAATCAATTACTATGATGAATTACAATAAAAATTAACTCCAAGATAACATCTACAATGCTTGGATGAGTTCCGGTTAAGTGCCAAATACACCGATTGAATAACCTCTGTTGTTTTTCTCTGTTCTGCCCTATTCTTTGTCTTAGTCAGCTACCGAAACAATAATGCGCATGTTAAAATATGCCAAAATAATTTTTTTATCACCTCTCACTCACATACAATCATATCATCTACCAAAAATATCATCTACACTGGTCTTATATATCCGTAATCACAAAATAGATCATTTACCATGTCGACCTGCTAATGTAATGTGTAGTCATATGTCAGCTAGACTGGATCACCAACGATAAATGCGGATCATCAAAAAAATAATAAATGAAGTCTCTATGTCGAATCAATCATCGCAAACACGATTCATAGCTCCACAATCACTGAAAATCTTTGAGACTAAAACTGCTATGTTCATCCTGAAATACTGGTTAACTGGCTACTGGTTGATATCCTCTTCCAGAAATCAAGATCCATTATCACTGGATAAGAATCTCATGAAGAGTTTCCATCAATGACAACCCTAAACCAATAATCAATCACTAGAAGCCACTAGATGAGTGTCAATTGCCAACAATTGTCTCAAGGTAGTCCTTGTGGTTGCTATCATTGGGAGTTGCCTTCATCTTCTTAAAGCATCGATCACTCTATTTTCTCTCCCTTTGATGTACGTCAACCCATGATGATCAGTTTTTAGCTTAGATGGCTTACCTAAAAGGTAGTGTCTCTACATTTGGAGAGCATGGACAATAGCTTCCAATTCTAAGTCATGTGGCGCATAGTTGACTTTATGTTGCTTCAACTTTTTGGAAGTGTAGGCTACCACCTTTTCATTTTGCATTAATAATACTCCTATTCCTTCTCCTGATGCATCAATGATAACTGTGAATGGTCCATTAGGGTATGGCATGGTGAGTATAGGTGTTGAGGTCAACTTTTGTTTTAGTGAGTTGAAAGCTTGCTCACATTCCTTTGTCACATGAAATTTCCTTCCCTTCCTTTGAAGTGTAGTTATGGGAGCTGAAATCTTAGAGAATCCTTCGGCAAACTTCCTATAATATCGGGTTAACCCCATAAAGCTACAGACCTCAGGTACATTTCGATGGGCTAGCCATTCTATGATTGCTTTGATCTTTTCTGGATCAACGGAGACCCCATTTTCAGAAATGATATGCACTAGGTAATGAATATTTATTTGGAAGAAGGTACATTTAAACATTTTATCATAGAGCTTGTGTTCCATTAATTGCTATAATACCAGCCTCAAGTGCTTCTTGTGCTCCTCTACAGATTTGGAGTAGATAAGGATATCATCTATAAAAATCAAGACAAAGTCATCTAGACAATCCCCGAAGACATTATTCATAAGGTTCATAAAATTTGCTAGAGCATTTGTCAATCTAAAGGGTTGCACCACAAACTCATAATGTCCATTGTAATTCTGGAAGGCTATCTTATGTATATCTTCCTCCTTTATTCTAAGCTGGTGGTATCTGAACCTGAGATCAATCTTGGAGAAGACTGTTGCACCTTTCATTTGATCAAACAACTCATCAATTCTAAGGAGTGGGTACCTATTCTTGATGGTGACTTTGTTCAACATTCTGTAATCAATGCACAAATGGAGTGTGTCATCCTTCTTCTTGACAAATATTATGGGTGCTCCCCATGGTGACATGCTTGGTTCTATTAGGCCCTTGTCCATTAACTCTTGCAAATGTACCTTTAGCTCATACAATTCTATAGTTGTCATTCTATATGTTGCCTTAGATTGAAGCTCAGTCCCTGGGTGTAGATCAATAGTAAAATCAAATTCTCTCTTGGGAGGCAATCCTATCAATTCCTCAAGAAAGACATCTTGGTATTCTCAAAGGATAGGGTGTGTATCAAGCCCAATTTTATCCTCCCCTAAATCCTTGATATAAAATACACAGATGTCACAACCCTTCCTTTGGGCCCTTTTAAGTTGCATTGCAGAAATTTGTCTAAGTTGCAAAGGCTTCTTAACCCCTTGTATCTCCACTTGATTGCCTAAATCATCAAGGGACTCCACAAGTTTATCCTTACAATTTACTATAGCCTTATGCTCAATCAACCAATTGATTCCTAGAATGATAGCATTACTTCCTAATGGAGCTACATAGAGATTTACTTCTGTTAGGAAGTTGTAATTCACTGCATGCTAGACATGTGTCTACCTTTCGCTTTGCTCGGTTTCCATATTGAAAATTCCAAGGTTTTGACATATATCCAAGCTTAATATTCAACTTAGATACAATCCTAGGATCCACAAAACATTCAGTAGCACTTGTGTCTATAAGAATGGAAATTGTATGACCAAAAAGTTTACCATTTAGCTGAATACGTGAAGCTTGTAAATTTGCTTGATGATTGTCAACTGCGACATGAATCTAGTGTTGCGGTTGCCTCTTCCCTCCTATCTTAGTTGTGTGTTGATCGCACTGGTTAGCATAATGGTTTCCTCCACAAATGAAACAACCATCTCTAGGTCCCTTCTTATACTCTAGCTGATCCTTCCCATTGTTATTCTTGTCGTTGTAGCTATTATTGCCATAATTTTTGTTTCCTCTATTATTATCCATATTGAATTTTTGTCCCTTACTGTCCCTAGTATTGTTCTTCTTCAGGTTTCCGATATGTTGAGTTCCACCCTTCTGATTGTTGTTTTGAAACTTCCTCTTCTTGAATTCTGAGTTTTTGTTCCTAGCTTCATATATCTATATTAATTTTTGTTCCTGCATAGTGGGCTTCTCAAATGCTATTGCCATTGTTTCAGGACTATGCATTTCAACTTTCGTTCCTATCTAACGTTTTAGTCCTAAGATGAACTTACAGACCCTGAAGTTGTCATCCATCTAATACTGTGGTACATACTTCAATAGGTGAGAAATTTTTTCCCAATATTGAGTTACTATCATGTCTCCTCGAGCCAGTTTCTGAAACTCATTTATCTTACTATTAAAGAAGTGTTGTGGAAGCCACCTCCTTTGGAAAAGTTGAAGAAAAATGTCCCAAGTGAGTTCCCCGAGTTGAAAATTATTTTGTTCTCTTTCATTGTCCCACCAAGTAGCTTCTTCACTTGAAAGTTGGTAGGTGGCCCAAATAGTGCTAGTCTCATCAGATAAGTTTCTAAGCTTAAATTATTTATCCATCTCTATAATCCATGCTTCTGCTCTGTCATCATCAAATTTTGGTGGGGTAACTTTCTTGAGGTCTCTTACTAGTTATTCTGATATCTTTCGTTTGTTGGATCCTCTTCCATCCCAGGTTGCCTTACTTCTTCTATGCTAGGTCCTTCATTAGTAGGTTGTGCATTGACAACTAGCTCATTCCTAGGATTCCCACTGACAACCCTTTGTATTTCTTGTTCCATATTGTTCATTCAAGTTTATTGATGGTTAAGAAGCTCAACTATCCGATCCAATCTCTCACTAGGGTTACTACTTCTAGGTCCAACTTTGTTCCTTGTTTGCACCATATTGTGTTATTAAGTACCCTAAAAGTTCAAATAAACTATCTCAACATAGAAGGCACAAGGTCCTAGAGTTTAATCTAGGCTCTGATAACAAAATGTAAGGACCCACTAGTGCAAAACCTAATTTAACCTTCATAATTGATTCATAATTACAATCTAATTAAATTTCAATTAATGCATATGCAAGATTTAAGTTAACTGGTATGCATTTGAATAAATAAAGTGAAACTTAACATTCATGCAATGCACGTCTA
Organism: Cryptomeria japonica; assembly: GCF_030272615.1. Classification (NCBI taxonomy): domain Eukaryota; kingdom Viridiplantae; phylum Streptophyta; class Pinopsida; order Cupressales; family Cupressaceae; genus Cryptomeria; species Cryptomeria japonica. The sequence continues at coordinate 593,215,449 of NC_081407.1, forward strand.
ACATGCAATACTTATCATGCATCATAGAAAAAGTGAAGTTGAAGTAAAGTTTGCATGAAATAGCAAGAAGGTAGAATAACATGCAAAATCCATAATTAATGTGCCATAATTACATTAACTAATTGAAATTAAATGTGAACATGCATGCATCCATGAAAGGAAAATTAACCAAACAAAAGTAAATCATGCACAAAATGACACATGTTAGTGATTTTTCTCTTCTTTCTATTAGTTACATATTACATGGCAACTTTCTATCGCATTTACATCATTAGACCTCATAGGTCCTTTACATAGACTTTCATGAGACCCAACTGGCCAATTACAATAAAGATACAATACAATATACATCATACAATTATTACATATACTTCTATGAATCTCTGTCTCTGGATGTATTGTCTCCATTGTCATTGAGCTCACCTCCATCTATAAATCTAGAAGATGGACATATGACCTAGGCATTTTATCCATCCAACCAAACAAACCTCATGCTTCCCAGTGCTCATGATAAGGTCACGTCCCCCATGATGAATTTTCCTAGCAAAGTGTAACCAACTATTGGGAATGGAACCTATACATGCATGTAATATCTAACAACCAATATGTTGAACTTAGCTACATGTGTTATGGTAGGGAGAAAATTAAATAAATTATTATCCAATTTTGCCCTATTGGGGTAGGTGAAAGAAACATCACCCTTCCCTGGTTATCCCATAATCAGGCACATCTTTCCAATGCATCTATCAGAGAGAGCAAAATTTAAATTAACCCCTCCCGGTTAATTAAATTCTTTTTAATGTTTTGTTTATAATTTAAAACCAATTAAATATTATAAGGAATCAAATCATTCGACTATCAAGATACCAAAAGGAGCAGATGAGTCGGTTAACCCTAGTTTTCTGCTTACCTAAAGAATTCAAAAATATAAATCAAGCACAACGATTAATTAATACTGCAACCTTACACAACTAACAATGAGTTTATAATTGAAAAGATAGATCAGAATGACTTTAGTCCTAACTAATCTATTATGACAGGAAACAAACCAGCTATCTAATTTACTCTTTTGTAGATCGACCAGAGGAATATGAAAGTTGATTTAGAAATACTACATGGGACTCACAACCAAACCATATGAAAGGTAGTAAAGCTGCAAGGAAGGAGGTGTGATTTCATCCTAGGTATCGACTATGCCTTTCCAAAAAGGGAATCGTCTTGACCCTAAATCAATTGGACCAAACAGAATTCAAACCCCATCTCCACCTACAAATCTAATCAATTAAATAAAAGAGATCGACCAATTTAGCAAAAAAAAAGGGTGGGGACTTGGCGTCTTATGCCAAACCATAGAAGAGAAAATTGCAGATCGCCCCATCCACAATTCACTGAGGAAGAGGAGAGAGAAGGGAGCAATATACATGATATATCTCCCTTAGTATCAACAAGCCAGCCTGAGGAATCGATCAAACATAGGGAGGGTTGGCTGTAGCAACAATTCTAGCTATCCAACACACAAAATCAATCCTTGAAAGTATTCTGCCAAATCGGTTAGTGTAGCCCAAATCGATTCCTATACTTATAATGTTTGCAGATAAAACACACAAGAACACAGAATAAGTACCCAGCCAGATCATGGTGATGGGAGATGGGTGTTTGGGTAGATGGTATTAGCTTACATGTAGACCAAAAATATTACACCTGCATATTGCTACAATTTACTACAAATGAATGAGGGAAGGAGCGATTTCTACTAATTTCATTCCAACAATTTTTAAAACTGCCTATCACTTTCCCCTACACATTGCTAGGTAGTGCGACTTGGGGGATTGGAGTCTAGAGAGGGGAATTCAATGAGAGAGGGGGAAGCATTTCAATAACTTAAAAAAGAATCATCCTCCTCTCATAGTCAGGTTGCTGGTAGAAACGGTGAAGGGAAAGAAATGTAAAATTTCAAACCAAAACAATCAATATCAAGTCGCCCTCCCTCTAAACAATCGTTTAAGAAATAAATCGATTCTATAAAAAATGGTTAGTAGTCAAAATTTTTAATACTAACTTGTAGAAAATATAGAATAGAAGAGAGTTTGATAACAAAAATAAGATTACCTTTGAAAAGCGTAGAGAGATTGATGGTGTTTCTAAGTCAAATACTTGAGCAAGATTTTCAATTTTGCAGAGAGGAACTCGGAAATTTCTTCATGTGTTTTTTCGAATGGCTTCTAATTGCTTATAAGCTTTCAGGTTGAAGAATTAATTCCCAAAATGCATGGATTTAATTAATTTAAAAATTCAGATAATAGGGAGTTTAACTGATTTGTATTAATCAGTTATGAATGCATGACTTATGCATTCCAAGCTTAATTTTCTAAAGTCTTAGGGAGTTCACTCTTGTTTTTCGAATTTTAATTTATCTTTTAATCCTTTATTATTTTTTTAATTTAATATTAAACTGTACATGACATTTTTTATATTTTAATATTACAATTTACTAATCTATTTATCAACTATAACTTTTAAATTGATTTTAAATTTTAATAATTTAACTTTTCGATTGTATTAATTATTCTATTTTATTTATTTGATTTAATCCTTTAATTTCATTTATTTATTTTGATTTTTCCAATTAATTTATTTAATTATTATTTAGTTTGTGTTTGCACAGGGTTCCATTTCATGAGTCACTACCGGCGAGCTAGGAGACCCCTCCTCGGTCATATGTTTTCCTTCGACGGTCTACCATGCAACTACCTCACACTCGACAAAATGTCGAATCATGATACAAACACATTATAATCATCATTGCATTATATATCATTTAATAACATCATTAATAACAAAAAAAAAACAATTTCATTACGCACATTTATTAGCATATAATATCAAATGTCTATAATATCAGTGTTTGGCAAAGTAAAATAATCTAAAAGTTATGTATCTAAAACGGGTCATGACGACCTAGAATAGCCCAATGCCCTATGATCTACTAAAGTATTCATAATACACTTGTTCTTTGAAATCTCAAGTTCTCTAGATTTCTTAGGAGTAGATTATTTGTTTGATGGTCCTTGTACTCAACATGTATTTGAAGTACCCCTGGTTGTCTTGTGGATCTCTTTAAAGATTTATATGTGGAACTCCTTTCTTTTATTATTGAACATTGGAATAAAGGACTTCCAAGCTCTCTCCAACACTTTTTAAAATTTTTTTTTGACAATTTCCCTCTCTCCCCCACCTCTCCCCCCTTTGTTAGCAGCAACCAAGAAGGAAGACTGAGAGGGGGGGGGGGGAGTGAATCAATTTTCATCAGAATACCAAAATTAATCATAAAACACAGATCTGATAAACTGCAGTAATAAAACATATAAACAAATTAACAACACAACACACAACACCAAGTTTTTTGAAGTGGAAAACTCGGTTAAGGAGAAAACCACAGTGGGAACCTACCCACAGTAAGATGATACTCTGTAGTAGTATGTGTATACACCTAAAAATTGGCTATGAGCAATTAAATAAATATTTTATATTTATTTAATAATTTTTCGTCTATTAAATAGTTAATTTGAAAAGATTAATTAATTTAATTCATTTTCATATCTTTCTATTAATTAATTAATTCATTTATCTTATTCCTCTAATTTAAATAAATATCTAATATTTAATTATTCCTCTAACCAAGTTAATTAAATATCCAATATTTAATTATCTCCTCCAAACAATTAAATATCTAATATTTAATAGTTATTCTCCTATTCTATAGTCTCAAATATTAAATAATTCTCAAAATTATTTAATCCCTTTTCCAACTCACCCTCCATCTCCACTTCATCTTCCCTTTGCCAACTCATCAAATATGTGGCTAAGGAAATTAATGTTTCTTAATATTAATTCATCATTTATCTTCAACTTCCAAACTTAATGAAAATTGTGTACATACACACATTTCATAACCATTTCCTATATTCTCTCCAACACCCCCTACATCTTGGGAAGGACTTGAGTCCACTTGTCCTACCATGCCTAAATTTCCTCCAACCATCCCTAGATTCCCTCAGTCAGCAACCCAGTTAAGGTGAGATGAGTGACACTTGTCTTCTCCTTCCCCCTTTCTCTCAACCTTCACCTTTTCTCATAGCCATTCAAATTTGCAGATCTGATCATGACCATTGATCTGAGCCACCTCATCTTATCCTCTCAAAATCTATAAAATCAAGAGCTTCAGTTGAGAGAGTTAATCTTCAAGTTAGTCTTCAAAATAGTTTTCAATCAATCATATGCATCCGTGAGTTTTTGAAGCAAATAACAAATATCACTTTAGCAATATAATCATATAGCATTATCATTTTAGCATAATCATGTAGCTTTGCATATCATATTATCAGTTAACTACAAGTTATCAACTTCCATTCTTCATATGCCATATTGGAAGCCAACAGTGCATTGTCTGAGAGCACACCATTTGCAACCAGGAACAATGGAGTTAGGACACAATGAGACATAAGTCATGAAGGTAAAATAATATTTTATTTTAATATGTATTTCATGTAGTTTCATTGGTGGATTCTGGATTTCCTGTATGCATTTCCATTGTATTTTGTGAAACTAACTTATTACAGGTAACATTCTAAGGATGAAATTCAAGCTCACACATTTTGGCGCCCACCGTGGGGCTGCACCTCGCATATACTTTTAAAAATCTTGAAAAAATAAAATAAAATAACAGATTCACACATATGCCAATTTTGACAATGCTTTTGCATTATAAGTTAGCGCTTTTGCATTATAGGTTAGCGCATGTGTCATATAAGTTAGTGCTTTTGTCAGAAAATCAGCGCTTTTGCACAATAGGTTAGCGCATATGTCATATAGGTCAGCGCTTTTGTCAAAAAATTAGCGCTTTTGCACAATAGGTTAGCGCATATCTCATGCAGGTTAGCGCTTTTATCTAAAGATTAGCGCTTTTGTAACGCAGGTTAGCGCTTTTGTAGTGAAGGTTAGTGTGTGTATAATGCGGGTTAGCGCTTTTGAATCATAGGATAGCGCATTTGACAAAAAACTTGTAACTGATTTGAAATTAGGCTTGTGGAAGCCCACCTAAGGTTTTTCACTAACTTTTTACTATTTTGCAGGTTTCTAACAGTTTCTTGCAGGTTTGGAGAAGTTAATTTAGGATTTAGTGATTTCTTTCCTAGCTTTTTCAAAGTTGGTTAAAAAGAACTCATATTTCCTTTTGGGTAAAAAGAACTTCATTTTTAATTTGATGTTCTAAAAAGTACCTCACTTATTTTTGGGCTCTAAAAATAATCACATTTGCAAGGTAAAAAGAACAACAAATCAAACATTTACTTTCTTACAAAGTTAGGACATTCACACTTCAAATTTTGGGGCTCTAAAAAGAACAACGATCTTTTATTTTTTTGCAAAGGTAAACGGCACAATCAATCTTATATTTGGCAAGTTAAAAAGAACAATCAACTTGTCCATTTTTACAAAGCAAGTTACTTTTTTGCAACGATTTTCATTTTGATGACCAGGATTTCCAATTCCTAGTTTAGAAAATCATTTGCTATGTGGGGCTAAAATAAACACCATGCTTGTTGGAGCAACATCTCCAAATAGGACTTAGCCAACAAATTGCTTTGAAAAACTTAAAAAGAACACTTGTATTCCATGTCTCGAAAGTGGTAGGTATATGCTCTCCCCTTAATTGGGTGATCAAAAAGCCAAACCCACTCTTTTACGCTTTCTTTACTTTCAAGCAATTAATCCAATAGAGGGCCTGCCTTCTCGAGCTGCCTTGAGGGGTCAGTGAGAGGGGAACGACCTAAAGTGGAAATGGGCTAATACCGAGTCCTTCCAATCCACTCTAAATAAATCATGTTTGTAACGAAAGTTCAAACAACATGTGCTAATAAGTTCATATCGACACTATGTTTCCCCATAAACCCTATGGAGCGTAACCTCTATAGGCTGGGAACTTTCTGTATTTATAGAGCTGAAAGTGCCGCATGTATGGCCACATGACCGGAAGCCTTTACTAAAAACTATTTGTTCTAGTTGCCAAAAACCTTCTAGTTGTTGGTGCAGGAGGTTGGACCTCTGAAGCGGCTCACACACATACGGTTCCTAGTAGAGATATAAAGTTTGCCATGAGGAGATTTCATGGAAACTGGTGCTTGGCTACCCTGAAGAAGTGAGTGCCAAGGGTGGAGCCAGTGGGGTCAAGCATCTAAATATCCGCTTTGAATAGCGTAGCCTCGGGGGAAACTCCATGTGAGATTCAACAACTATTGTCTCAGCCTGCCATAGGGATTTGTACTTGCTTGTGCATTTTATTTATTAAACATTGTGTCTTCTATGTCTGTAACATGTTCCAAATGGTAAAAAATTGAAGAATATTATCATTTACAAGCGATAAAAAAAATCAACAAATTTCTGAAAAGTGTGATCAAAGGGATAAAACAAAAAGCATTCCAACACTTGAAGCACCAACTCAAAATCAAAGTATCAAAACATCAAGATATCAAAATAATCCTTGAAGTAGGTTTGTCTCTAAACCATCACATATTTTCAAGATAGCTCAAAACAACTAGGTTGCTAATCCTATAGGTTATTTCCAAAAGGTTCTATAAACATCAACATTCAGCAAACTATTGATTCAAACATCTTAAGTGCAAAAATCAACATCCTTGTCAAGACTCTCATCAGGATAATCAAATCCTCTATCATGAAGCTTGATCAATCTATACTAGGTTCCTAATCTTGGATATATCTTTCCTATTTTGAACTTAGGTTACATCAAAACCAAAATTGCACCAACATTGGAATCAAACTTGTAAATTGTCAAATGCTTATATGACTTTTAAGTATCACCTTAAGAAAAGAAAACCCAGTTCCAAAGCTACTCAGAAGAGAATAAGATTCTTGTATATCAATCGTAAGATCTTACTGAAACATAGGACATTCCTACATCGTTTTCGTCACTACTTACATGGCTGCGGTACCGAATTTGATGGTGAAACTCTACAAAGACATGCTTTTCAACAAATAGACGCTTTATCCCAACAAACAAACAATAGTGGTAAGATCAATAAAGCATATCTTCCTAAACCAATAATTACTTATTGATCTTGTCCTTGAGAATTTTTTGACAACTTTGAGACAAACACATGCCAGTTTGCACTAGAGACCAATACGAACAACTTAGAAAACAACAAATGGAGGAAGAAGATACTACTTTTGGATTTACCGCTATCGACGAAGAAGCTGTCAATAGCATGATTAGAGACCTTGAACAAGATTTCAAATTTGATAGGCTAATGGAAAAATTATTGACAAAACAAAAAGAGAAATATCTCTTTATATTGGCAAAATCTGGAGCTAAACTACCACAAGACTTTAACATAAAAAGCTTAAAACAAGACGCGGAGACAAGCAACACCCAAAACACAGATGAGAAAAATAACAAAGATATGAACAATGAAGAAACAAGAAAAGAAAGGGATGATAAAAGAAAAGAGCGTAGTGACAAAAAGACTCATGACGAAACAAGGAGAGACTATGCAAACTTTACTCAACAAATACAAACTCTACAACAACAGATACAAGACATGCAAAATGGGACAAGTTCCAAGAAGTATTCATTAGAAGACATATGTCCATATCCCTTTGATAAAAAGCTAAATATGATACCATTTCTGCTACATTGCGAGATTTCTAAATATGACAAATACGATGGAAGATCTGATCCTCAAGATCACATTAGGGAGTTTTGTACTATGAGCATGGAATTTGCTCATGATGAGACTTACCTTATGCGTCTTTTTCCTAGGAGTTTAAATGGACAATCAATGGAATGGTTTTCAAGATTACCATCTGGAATCAAATCCTTTGAAGAACTTGTGAATAGGTTTATTTCACAATATTCCTACAATATAAGGAATAAAATAACGATGCTAGATCTTTGCAATGTTAAACAAAAGAATGGAGAATCCTTTATGATCTTTTTACAATGATGGAAATGCATGTTTAATAGGTATCCCCGAGATGTACTTGATCAAGAAAAAATGGACATATTCATTGATAATCTTATCAGTAAAATGAGTTATCGACTAAGGATGCAATGTCCTCCCTCTTTTGCCAAAATGATCGAAAATGGTCTGAAAATAGAGAACACAATGGTAAAGAAAGGAGAACTAAAACTTTACAATAATTCACACAACAACAACAACAACAACAACAACAACAACAACAACAACAATGATAAACCCAAGTTCTGGTCAAAGAATAGGAATGCCAGCAATGAAGGAAATGATGATAACTATACTGCAAAACAACAACAACCAATTTTCAATCTATCAAGTCAAATCCCAAGCAACGACAATCTGGAAAACAAGAAAGTCAAGTCCTTTTTCTCTAATCCTTGGAGAAAATTCACAAATATTGGAGAATCTTTAGAATCAGCTCTAAAAACTTTGCTTGCTAACAAATTGATTGTTTTACCAGAAGCAAGAATTTATGAACCACCAGTTAAGCCAAACTGGTGGAATGACAATCATTTTTGCAATTATCATCGGAATAAAGGACACCTAACAAATGATTGCCAAAGATTGAAACACATTATCCAAGATCTAATTGATAATGGAACCATTACGGTGGATAGCCATAAGACAAATGAATCACACTTGGCTTTTAAAACTCCACTTCCAAACTATGATAAAGGTGAATCATCCCAATTGGAAAATGACAAAGGGAAAGCCAAAGTAAATTACGCTTATACATATGATGATGTAGTAAATGTGATAATTGTTAACAAAAATCCATCTTTAGAACCAATCAACGTTATCACAAGAAGCAAAGCAAAGGTTACCTTTCCAGGTATAGTAAAAGACTCAACATCCACGTCACAACAATACAATTTAGTAGAGCAATTACAACAAATACTAGCTCAAATATCAATTTTGGAACTTCTCAAGATTTCACCTATGCATAAGGAAATTTTGGAGAAAGCTTTAGTAGAAACAATGGTATCAAAGGATTTGGATGTTGAGTCTTTTAGCATTGTGAGGATTTGGATGGTAGGACATCTTATAGCTCCTCATTGCTTATCATTTTCTGAAAATGATGATGCCTCTTTACAACATCCTCACAATGCTCCTTTACATGTTGAAGTCTCCATTAATAAAACTCGTGTCAAATGTGTACTCATAGATGGAGGAGCTGGTTTAAACATTTGTGCATTAAGTTTGATAAAAGCTTTGGGGTATTCAGAGAATGTAGTGGACCCGAAAAAGAAAATAACCATCAAGGCTTACGATGAAGTAGAACGTTCTTCTAAAGGAACTGTTATGCTACCAATAAGGATAGGACCTGTGGAAAAGGATACATTATGTCAAGTTTTAGACTTGAATCTCTCCTACAACATTCTTCTAGGAAGACCCTGGATTCACAAGATGCAAGCAGTTCCTTCTACATATCATCAATGTGTAAAATTTCCTCATAAAGGAAAAGAAATCACTATAATTGCAGATTCCAATCAATATTGCAAAAATTTGAAGCCAACACAAGATACCACAGTTCCACATAACAGAGAATCAATATATCCTACCAAGGAAATTCAAGCAAAGTTATGGGAAACTTTTGAAGAAAAGCTCAAGTTAAATGATGAAGGAATGGGAAAATATTCTTTGAATAATTTTCCACTTTACCCTAAGTCATATGGAAAGCCTATAGATATTCAATCCAAATCATCAGAAAAATCAAAACGTATGTTTAAGGGAACCTTTGTTAGTGCTGGAACTCTTGAGGAAGAAAATGAAGACACGGATATTCTTGGTTGGTTATACAAAGATGAAGATAAAACTATAACAACAGTAGCAGAAGTCAATATTCCTATAAAACAATATGGCAAAGGATATGAAATCATGCAAAAGATGGGATATGAAGGGAAAGGACCAATTGGTAAGCAACATCAAGGTATTTCAGAACCTATTTGTCCACATTCACAATCAACAGAAGATAAATCTGGGTTAGGATATCTGAAGTCTAATCAAAAGCAACACAATACTCAACAACAAAAATGGAGAAAGAAATCAGTTTCTCAAGGACACAATTGGCAAGAAAAGCTACATCAAGCAGCCAAAATAGTAGCCAATAAGCAAAAGAAGCAAGAAGATCATGAAAAGAAAGAAGAAGAGACTACTATCAAAGGTGAAGAAAAATCTTGTCAACAAGTTCTGAAAATACAAACAAAAGAAAAATCTGAAAAGAATATTCCAGAAGTAGTAAAAACAGAAATGACAGAAATCAGAGAACTGTTTGCACCATACGACATTCCAGTATGGTATAGTGGAGTAATCTTAGATCAGAATTCAGAAACAGATTCCAATGAGTATGAATGGGGACCAGATAATTTATCTACTACATCAAGTAATGAACACAATGAAGATCAAGCAGCCATTACAAAAGAAGACTTGTCCATTACAGAACAAAAGATAAAATTAGAAAAGAGACAAGAGAAACTCAGAATTCAGAGAAAAGAGGCATATGCAAAAAGAAAAGAGAATGACAAAAACAGCGATACAATGCCTCAAGAAGTGAAAACAAGAATCGGATATGCAAGAACTATAGAAGAAATAAAAGCTAGTCAAGTTGGGTTAACTATTAGTCCAGAAGAAGATGAGTTTGAAAGGAGACAAAATCTGTTAAAAGAATCCTCTTTAACATGTACACAAGTCTATAAACTCAAAACTGCAAATGGAGTCGATCAGGAAGAAATTTGCAATACCAAAGACGTGTGTGTCGATATAATCCATTAATTTAAGGGACAAACATCAATTGAAGAACCACTTGAGTGTGAGCTACAAAATGCTAATATTAATCTTGTTAAGACTAATTCAGAAATTCTTGAGAAAGACAATCCTCAAAAACATTCAAACTATGACAATACCTATGCTATGATAAATTATGATCATTATGTCATGAACGTTGAAACACCTAATGATGACAGTGATTATGATTTACCCCTTCTTCATCCTAAACTAATTGATTGGGATAATTTAGACAACCCCGAACTAAATGTCTTTTCCAATGATCATGACTTAGCTATGTACCTTAACACTATTGAACCCATCCCACCTAAGATATCTTCTACTATAGATTCAAGTAAAGTTTTTCATAGTCAGGAAAATGCCAAACTTTTCAGTTGCAAAAGTGAAATAAAACAAGGAAAGAGACCTATTGTTGAAAACCATTTCATGGCAACATTAGATCAATCAAAAGATAAAATAAAGGGTGTATCTGATGATGAAAACCTCCTTGAGGCGTCAGAAGATGGAAAGTTTGACATTTTTCCTGCATATTTTCAAGAAAGGTCTGCTATCCTGATAGAACCAACAGAAGTAGTAAACATTGATACATCAAAGAATCCTAAAATACTTCATTTTGCTGCCTCATTATTAGAAAAAGAGAGGAAAGAATACATGGAATTCTTTAAACAACGACAAATAAATTTTGCTTGGTCTTATGCAGATATGCCAGGGCTAAACCCAGATCTTATCATGCACCATCTCAATGTGGATTTAAAAGCAAAACCTATTAAGCAGAAGCTAAAAAAGATGCACCCACATATTGCTCTCCTTGTCAAAACTGAGCTCAAGAAATTATTAGAAGTGGGATTCATAAGACCAGTCGCTTATCCAGAATGGGTTTCAAGTATTGTACTAGTATCAAAACCAGATAAGAGCATAAGAATCTGCACAGATTTCAGAGATCTGAATAAAGCATGTCCAAAAGATGATTTCTTGCTACCAAACATTGATATCATAGTAGACTTGTCAGCAGGGCATGTTTTCATCAATGGATGGCTTCTCAGGATATAATCAAATAAGAATCACACCTGAAGATCAAGAGAAGACAACTTTCACCTGTGCATGGGGAACATACTGCTGGAATGTTATGCCATTTGGGCTTAAGAATGGAGGAGCGACTTATCAAAGGGCTATGACGACAATTTTCCATGACATGATGCATACATTTATGGAAGATTATGTCGACGACATACTTGCAAAATCTCACACAAAAAAAGAACATTTGAACATTTTAAGCAAGTTTTTTGACAGGCTGGAAATATATATATTGAGATTGAATCCAAAGAAATGTGCATTCGGGGTAACCTCTGGAAAACTCCTTGGGTACATTATATCAGCTCGTGGCATTGCAGTCGATCCTGGAAAAGTTAAAGCTATCATGGAGATGGAATCACCTAAGAACATAAGTCAATTGTGATCTTTACAAGGAAGGTTGCAATCAATTAGGAGATTTGTGTCCCAATTGGCTGATAGATGTCTTCCCTTTACCCATCTTCTACATAAAAATGTTCCATTCAAATGGGATCTAACATGTGAAGAAGCTTTCTTGCAAATAAAAGAATATCTTATGAGTCCTCCAGTACTGATATCACCAACCAAAGGGAAACCCTTGTTACTCTATGTCTCAGCAACAAGTGTATCATTAGGCGCTCTCCTAGCTCAGCATGATGATGAAGGAAAAGAAAGAGTAGTTTATTATATCAGTAGAACACTTGTTGGATATGAGTTATATTATTCATCAATTGAAAAGATATGTCTAACAGTTGTATTTGCAACTTAGAAGCTACGACATTATATGTTGATTCATTCTGTAAAACTAATAGCAAAGATAGATCCTCTCAAATATTTATTGAGTAAGTCAACATTAATAGGGAGACTAGCCAAATGGGTTATGATACTAAGTGAATTCAACACAGAATATGTTGACCGGAAAGCCATCAAGGGACAAGTCATTGCTGATCAATTAGCTGATGCACCTCTACAAAATGACATGCCTTTGCACATCGAATTTTCTGATGCAGATATCTTGACAATAAGTACAAACTTTTGGGAATTGTACTTTGATGGTTCTTATACTCAATATGGATTAGGTGCAGGAATATTTTTTATCACACCTCAAGGACATACAATTCCGAAATCATATAGACTAAGATTTCCATGCACCAATAATACTGCAGAGTATGAAGCATTGGCTATAGGGCTCAAAATAGCCATTGAATGGAATGTCAAAGAACTACATGTCTATGGTGATTCACAACTTGTCATTAATCAAATAAATGATGAATATCAAACAAAGGATGATAAGCTTATGCCATACAAATAGCTAGTGGAAGAATTTAAAGGACATTTTAAAGAAATCACATTCACCCAGATTCCCAGAAATGAAAATAAAGCAACAGATGAAATGGCTACAATAGCATCTCTCTTGCAAAATAAAGAGAATCAACAATGTTATGAGTTTCTTGTCGAAGATATCTTAACCCCTACCATTCAATCCCAGCATACCTATCAAATTTTCCATATATCAGGAACTAGTCAATCCTTATATGGTCAAACCTACCAATATTTAAAAGATCATATCCTTCCTTTGGAATTATCTCGTAATCAATGAAGAAACTTTATTCGTCAGTCCTCTCGCTATACCATTATTGCTGATATCCTATATAGGCATGGTCTAGATGGTACATTATTGAGATGTCTGGAAAAAGATGAATCTGAATGAGTTCTTAATGACATTCATGCGGGTATTTGTGGTACACACTCAAGCGGTTTAACATTGGCTAAGAAACTTATTCATATGGGTTACTTTTGGCCTACTATGGCAAGAGGCTCATTCACCTATGCTAGAAAGTGTAAACAATGTCAAATTCATGGAAATCTAATTCATGCACCAACACAAGAGTTATATCCTATGACAAGGTCATGGCCATTTTCACAGTGGGGCCTGGATTTGGTAGGAAAGATCAATCCCTCATCTTTGAATGGCCATAAATTCATTCTAGTTGCTACTGAATATTTTACTAAGTGGATTGAAGCAATGCCTTTAACAACAGTGATGGGAAAACAAATATCATCATTCATCTTGAATTACATAATCTGTCGCTATGGAGTTCCTATGACCATTATCACTGATAATGGAAGACCATTCAAAAATCAAGATGTAGAAGAGCTATGTGAAAAATTTCATATCCAACATAGGTTCTCTACTCCATATTATCGACAACATAATGGTCAAGCTGAGGCATCAAACAAAACTATTTTAAAAATCTTGAAAAAAATAGTCAATGAAGCTGGAAAAGATTGGCACATTCAACTGAATCCCGCTCTTTGGGCATATCGAACAAGTGTCCATACTCCAACAGGGGCAACTGCATATTGTTTGGTCTATGGATCAGAAGCGATATTACCTATAGAAGTAGAGATACCTTCTCTACAAGTATCCTTGCATGGTCTTATACCAGAAGAAGAATAAAGAGTCTCTCGACTCCAGGAACTAGAACTGATTCGGGAACGTCACCACAATGCAAAAAATCATTTAAAAGTATATCAACAAAGAATGGTAAGAAGCTATAACCACAGAGTCAAGCCGCACAAGTTCCAGATTGGAGACATAGTTTTAAGGGAGAATCCGAGAAATCAGCAAGATCAGGAAACGAGGGGCAAATTTGAACCAAATTGGCTAGGACCTTTTGTCATAGTAGCAACATATGGATCAAGAGCATACAAATTATCTACCCTAGAAGGTGATTGGTTTGATGAACCTATCAATTCTATCCACCTCAAGAAATTCTATGCTTGAGATTTAAAGTCCTAGAAAAATCAATAAAAAGGCATATAAAGTCCTGAAGAAATCAGTAAAAAATAAAAAAAACAGAAAATCCCTAAAAATATATACAGCAACAAAAATGCAATAAATTTAAATGTACAAACTTGGTAAACGGGCACTATCTAAAAAGTGAGTTCCTCCATCTATGAGATCGCTTTGCACACCTATCCATTCCATCATATCACATTTATCATTTCCATCTATCTTAGCTTATCCATTCCATCTTTCGCATCCATTGCTCTGAACCATTTAGCAAAAAAATATGTAGCTTACCAATAGTTATCAATCTTTGACATACTTGTCGTAGTCACTATCTTAGATTTTATCAAAATCAACTAATTTGCATTTGTATCCTGCCATGGTTTGGATCTTGATCAATTCATACATCCATAATAAATCTTTTTGTTTCCACTGGGGGCAAAATCCTAATTCCTTTTGCTAAGGTAGTCTTTTGAATCTTTGAAAACCAAAAACATTCGAAAAACTTAGAGAAACCAAAAACACCTAGGATTTCGAAACAGATAATGAGCAACAAAGAAACAAAAATCAAGGCATTTCATCAACAACTGAATCGTCAAACTTAGAAAATAAAGAATCAATCAACAAAGCTATAAAGGATTATCAAAGATCATTCATCAAGATGATTATATCAGTTAATGACCATTAGAACATGTGAATGACATACAAGATTCAGTGTTTATTTCTTGATTTTATTGATAATCATGTACTCTATGTAACTCAAGGATGTCCATGACTAGAGGAGCTATGATGGGGCATGATTATTTTCTTTGATTGTTGTCTGTGGTTTATCTCTTACTACGGTATAAACTTGTCTCAAGATATGATCAACAAAAGATCAAGGAGGACGTTCCAAGTCATGCATGAAAGGAGATACTCCTTATCTGTTCTGCAAGCAATACTCAGGTCAACTTGATCCATTATATCAAGTTTCTTGTATTAACTTGCTATATCAAAATCCATGTAAGCAATACTCAGGTCATCTTGAATCATTATGTCAAGTTGCTTGTATTTTCTTACAACATTTAAAACTCAATGATGAAAAACAAGCATTTTTACCCGATAGCATATGAAGAATGGCACTACAATTTTTAGTTAGATCATTTTATAAGCATTCATTATTCGTTTGCATTATAAGCATTCATTATTCATTTGCATTATAAGCATATCATTTTATTAACAAATCAATGGTCATAAATAAAGATTGAGTATACTTGGACAAACAAAAACAATTTCATTTTATCATATTAGGAGCATTCATTCTTAGAATCATTTTAATAATTATCCATTTCATTTAGTTGCATTTTATCATTGCATTACATTCAATTAAGTGCATTTCATGTAGTGTATAATCATTATTATCTGCATTATCATTCCATTTATCATTTAGTGGCATACATAAAAAATCCAAAAAACATTTCATTTGTATATACATCATCCTAAGCATTAAGTAATCATTTCATTTGCATTTTCATATAGATCATTTGCATTTGCATCATTTAAGTTAAGTAATCATTTGCATTTCCATCTAAGGTCATCAAAATCAAAAATCAAAAAAATTTATCATTTGCATCATATCATTATTCATCTACTCATTTGCAAACATATAAGCGTATAAAACATCATTAAATAAAGTAACATGCATAAATAAAACATCATCATATAGAAACCATATCTGCATATAGATCATCATAAAGCAATAAAAGTCCAAGTATACAATGATATCAAATACAACAAAACAAGTGCCTCAAATCAAAGTCACGGCTCTGCTGTACCACTACCACCTAACTCTGTCTGTCTCTGTGGCTGTGGGCGAGAAGATCCTCCAAATGCCTGTCTACCATGCTCACCACTCTTCTGAGGAGGTCCCATGACCCCACCACTGCTAGTATCCATCAACACGGTGGTCTGATAACTACCTGCTCTTTGGCTCTCTGTAACTGCCTCCTCATATCGTCGTTGCCAGTAGGAAGTCTCCTTCTCGACCTGAATTAATGCTCTAACAGTGTCTGCTGAGAGAGTTCCTGTCCCAACCTACTGAATATGATCTAGAAGACCCTGAGTATCCTGATGTCTCCTAACAGCTGTGTCTCTCTTAGTCATAAGAGTCTGTATCTGTGCTCGAAGCTGATCAATCTATGCTCTCAGGCTGTCAATAGTATCATGCCCTGGCACATCATGCTCTGGTATAACCACATCTGGCATATCCTGCACTGGTGCAACCTGCTCTAGTAGATCCTGCTATAGTGCATGAATCCCAATCCCCTCACCACCCACCTAACTAACTGCTGGAACCTCAGTCTGAGTAACTCTCTGAACCCATCATCTAATCAGGGGAATATGATCCTCAGAATCCTCATCATCACCACCATGAGCTGCAATAACTCTAGGATCTGGCTGAATCTGTCCAAAATCAATACCTCTCTCGCAACCCCCATCCAGTCCAGTCACCCTGCCCCCTTTCACTACCAACTCTCTAGGTGATCTCATCCCTACCCTGCCAGTATCCCTCCCAATCCGTCCACCATCTCTCCCACCCATAGGATGAGGTCTATCAATCCTGCCAGTCGGTCCAAATGGTCCTCCACGGACTCTCAATCGATGTCCTCTCTGTCCAGGTCCACCACCACCACCTCCATCCCCACCATCATCTCCACCTCTCCTAGCATCATGTGCAACTCTAAGCTCTCATCTCCGTCTTTGTCTCCTACTAACAGGATCATCTGAATCATCATCGTCATCTACTGAGCTAGGAGGAGGATCTATTGGATCTGTAATCCGAGGAAATGGATGAGCTAATAAATACTGAGCATACTCTACAGTAACCCTAGGATCCCGAATGTGTAATCTCATATCATAAGCCACTCTCGGAGTAGCAACAAACTCTGCATGAGTAATCTCAAATGACAAAGATGGTCCCTAATCCCACCTATCTCTGTATCACCAAGCATAAATAGTCAAACCAGTAGGCATAGGCTGAATGATACCAAACTGTCTCAAAATTCGACCAATCAATTGTCACTCAACAATGAAGGGGGTACAACCAATGAGATATCTACTCTGCATGATAAATGGTAATGTCTTTACATCATCCATCCATGGCTCACAATCAACATATGGTCTCCAAGTAATACTATCCAAAGAATCAAGAACCCAACGCCAATACTCCATCTTACCCAGCTTGGGCTGAGTAAGAACAACTACATAAAAATAAACATATGGCTGCCTCTCTCCATGAACTCTATGATGGATAGGTTGTATAATAGCAATGTCCTCCTAGCACCAGATCTGTAATAAAGTACATCCTGTCGATAAACTTGCACTCTCATCATACACAACCTGGTGTAGATCATGATATAAATGTACTAGCATACAAACACCCCAAGCATATCGCGTCCGATGCTGCATCATGCTTAGTAGCACCTCACCCCATCCAACCAAAAAGCCTCGAGATCACCTATCAAGACATATAAAACCACCAATCAAACCAGGAAGAATCACAGGAAGAGTCTCATAGTACATCACCATGTCTACCCATCGGATCTCTCCTCTATTGATACTCTCATTAGCAAAAATGACTCTGCAAGCCTCTGTCCCAACATGATCCTGATAATCGTACTGCACTAGCTCACCAGTCACCGAGATATGAAGAATCCTATAGACATCCTCTAGCATAACACTAATCTCACCCATCGATAGGTGGAAAGTGTTATGCTCACTATGCCATCTCTCGGCTAATGCGGTCAATAAACCTCTGTTATGCGTATTCTCTGGCATAAACAATAAATGATGTAAACCACAAACATCTATATGTCTAATCTTGGCCTGGGATAACTCTGGAACTAAATGATGTATGGCCGGTAATTTCTCCCGACACTGGAGAACATCAAGTTTCTCCTATTTGTCAAGAGAAAACAATCAATCAAATCAAACTGAATCAAATCAATCAAGCTATCGACCAATCAATTCAATCAATCAAATCAAATTGAAGCAACTTAAGCTATCAAATCATTTTAAACCTATCAATCATGGTTTATTATCAATCAGTGAGTTTGATCAAAAACTCTGCTAAGTTCTTGCATCAGAAACTAAATCAGTTTCTCAACTCTATCAATCAAGCTAATCAGGGCTACTCTATCAATCAAGCTAAACAAAGCTACTCAATCATCAAATTTATCAATCAAGCTAATTAGAGCTACTTAATCCAGTAATCAAAGCTATCTATCGATCTATCAATCATACAAATCACTCAAACATGACTCTGTTTCATCATACATGCGTATCAAACATGTTAAATTTAAACATCAAAATGATATTTAGCTTTTGTATCAATCAACAATCTCAAATTTAAGCAAAAGTGCTATCTTTTTGAGCATATGTGCTAATCAACCATGCATATGCGCTAATTTAAGCAAAAGCACTATCTTTTTGATCATATGCGCTAATCGACCATGCATATGAATTGCTTTATGCATTTGTGCTAAGATTCTATGCATAAGCGCTAACAAATAAAACAAAAACGCTATTCTAAGCATTTGTGCTAACATTCTATGCATAAGCGCTAACAAATAAAACAAAAGCGCTACTTTATGCATTTGTGCTATCCTATTGAACATATGTGCTAACATACAGAGCATATGCGCTAAAACAAACATATGCGCTAACCAAAAATGCATATGCGCTAACCTAAATTGCAAATGCGCTAAACTAAAAAACGAAAAATTTGAAATTTTCAAAAATTCAAAAAAAGTGCCTAAAACATGAAATTTTGAATGAAAACTTGAAAACAAAGCTCGAGCTAAGATACATACCGGATACCCATACTCCGCTGGCCACTGATATCCCTGAACTCGCTCGAATCGATGGTTCTCCACAGGAATCACCATTTTGGTCACTTCAGTAAGAATATTCTCTTCAAAAGCTGACAAGGATAACAATGAAGTTAAAATTAGCCTTCATTGATTTTATATTTACTATTTCAAGAGTAATTAATTTCAAATATGGGGCAATTTAATTTGTTTTTAACAAATGAATTTAATTGACTGAAGTTTTATCACATTAATCATGAGATTGATCATTCAAACTAAAAATTTTCGACAATTTCACGATCAATTTCCTGAGGGGGCACACAATTTGGATTTTCAATTTCTATCAGGCATTATTGAGACTTGATTTAATCTTTGAAATAATGTTGTCTCGACATCATTTCAAAGAGGGGCAAAATGTATACACCTAAAAATTGGCTATGAGCAATTAAATAAATATTTTATATTTATTTAATAATTATTCGTCTATTAAATAGTTAATTTGAAAAGATTAATTAATTTAATTCATTTTCATATCTTTCTATTAATTAATTAATATTTTATTAATTAATTCATTTATCTTATTCCTCTAATTTAATTAAATATCTAATATTTAATTATTCCTCTAACCAAGTTAATTAAATATCCAATATTTAATTATCTCCTCCAAACAATTAAATATCTAATATTTAATAGTTATTCTCCTATCCTATAGTCTCAAATATTAAATAATTCTCAAAATTATTTAATCCCTTTTCCAACTCACCCTCCATCTCCATTTCATCTTCCCTTTGCCAACTCATCAAATATGTGGCTAAGGAAATTAATATTTCTTAATATCAATTCATCATTTATCTTCAACTTCCAAACTTAATGAAAATTGTGTACGTACACACATTTCATAACCATTTCCTATATTCTCTCCAACACCCCCTACATCTTGGGAAGGACTTGAGTCCACTTGTCCTACCATGCCTAAATTTCCTCCAACCATCCCTAGATTCCCTTAGTCAGCAACCCAGTCAAGGTGAGATGAGTGACACTTGTCTTCTCCTTCCCCCTTTCTCTCAACCTTCACCTTTGCTCATAGCCATTCAAATTTGCAGATCTAATCATGACCGTTGATCTGAGCCACATCATCTTATCCTCTCAAAATCTATAAAATCAAGAGCTTCAGTTGAGAGAGTTAATCTTCAAGTTAGTCTTCAAAATAGTTTTCAATCAATCATATGCATCCGTGAGTTTTTGAAGCAAATAGCAAATATCATTTTAGCAACATAATCATATAGCATTATCATTTTAGCATAATCTTGTAGCTTTGCATATCATACTATCAGTTAACTACAAGTTATCAGTCCATTCTTCATATGCCATCTTGGAAGCCAACAATGCATTGTCTGAGAGCACACCATCTGCAACCAAGAACAATGGAGTTAGGACACAATGAGACATAAGTCATGAAGGTAAAATAATATTTTATTTTAATATGTATTTCATGTAGTTTTATTGGTGGATTTTGGATTTCCTGTATGCATTTCCATTGTATTTTGTGAAACTAACTTATTACAGGTAACATTCTAAGGATGAAATTCAAGCTCACACAGTATGTGTAAATATTACAATGGGGAATGCACATGCATTCAGGCACACTACTCAAATATAATGGCTCGGAAGGCTACAACCATTAGAGAAGTCTCACTGACTCACAACAAGATTCATACTACAATCCTAAAGAAATGAACTGAAATAATAGCATCTCCAAATGCCTGATTACAGTTTTGGTTAAGCACATATGTTTGTTCTGCAACACCAATCTCACCTCAAACTTAAGACCAAAGGATAAATCACTTGTTCGCACATAAACCTCTCTTTGATAATGTAGACATAGCATCGACACCTAAATTACATGAATATATCTTCTATATATATACAAATCATCAACCTTGATAACAAGGTCGACTAAACACTCAACCCTCAACTACAAAATTACAACACACGATACAAAGATCAACCACGAGACCAATATAATGATTTACATAGAATAACATGGACCTAAATCAAATTCCCAAAGGCTCAACTCCACAAGAAATCACGCCAAGATCAACCACAACACACCACACCACCAGAAAAACCGCATAACACAAAAATCATCACCGATTCATAGAAACCACCAAAAAATCGTACAATGATCAATACAGATCACCAAAAAAAAAAGGACATGACTATGAAATACTATCAATTACATTAGAATCATCACGAACAACTGCACCAACACCACTTATCAAATCTTCATTGGTCAATGTCTGAAAGCTGAAGAACACAACCAATCAACAATTGCCACAGAGAAAGATAACTTGTGGAGAACCAAATCATGATCCAACTAAAATGAAGATACACCCAAGAAATATCCCAAAGTCTTAGCACAAGATCTGATCACACCAGAATATACTGGAGGAAGTACCAAACTCTGCAAAACAGTGATCAACAAAACAACACTACAAACTAGATCATAAGATCTTCCCAAAATGCAATCACCAGAGCAAATCACAGGAATATGTAGACATCAATGACAACAACATATTCTAGTAGTAGCAATGACCAACAATATCAAACAATCTCCCCCTTTGGCATTGATGGCAACATATGAATGTGAAAAACAATCAATGCAAAGAAAGAAGATATATCCAACAAAGTCCCCCTAAGATTAGTATAGATAAATAAGTTTTTCACATGATCTCTCTCCCTTTGACAAAAATGCCAAAGATCTCAAAACAAAAAACCAAACTCTCTCTCCCCAAAATAGAAACACGAATCTCTCTCCAAAACACAAACTACTCCAACAGAGGAGCAACACCAATACACCAATCCGGATAAAAGGATAAGGCTCTGAAATCCACCATATTGATGCAACTTAATGCATATAGTTCTCAATAGGAGGGGTGGATACCCCTAACTTGTCTCTCAAGTAGACAAATGTATCTGCAAACAAAGGTTTAGTGAAAATATCAGTTATTTGTTCTTTTGTAGATACATACTCCAGCTTCACTTTCTCTTCACTGACTTCCTCTCTCAAGTAACGATATTTGATTGACACATGCTTAGTATTTGAGTGTTGCACTAGATTCTTTGACATATTGATAGCACTAGAATTATCACAGTATATAACAATAGGTTCATCATAAATAACTCTGATATCTTTCAACATTTTATTCATCCAAACAACCTGAGTGTAATTAATAGTAGCAACAATGTACTTAGCTTCAACAGTAGATAAGGACACTGAATCTTGTTTCTTAATAGCCCATGAAACTAACTTCTTACCCAAAAAGAATGCTCTATCGATACTGGTCTTCTGGTCATCAACAACACCAACCCAATCTGCATCAGTGTAGGCACATAACATGAAGTCATCATTCCTCGGATACCATAAACCATAATCCACAGTTCCCTTTAGATATCTAAATATCCTCTTAACAGTAGTGACATGACTCTCTTTCGGATCAGCTTGATATCTAGCATCCACACACACAACAAGCATAATGTTTGGCCTAGTCTGAGTGAGATATAGTAGTCCACCAACCATAGATCTGTACAAACTCTGATTAGCTTTAGGAGATTCATCATTCTTAGATAAATTGCAACTAGTTACCTAGGAGTTCCAACTGGTTTGGAGTCATCTAACACGAACTTCTTCAGTAATTCCTTCACATACTTAGTTTCGAATATGAATATACCTTTTCCAATCTGTGCAATATGCAAACCGAAGAAAAAATTCATCTCACCAATCATAGACATCTCAAATTCCTTTTGCATATCACCAACAAACTTCATACTCAATTCCTCATCACCTCCAAAGATAATATCATCAAAAAAGACTTCAACAATCAAGATTTTATCATTTCTATCTTAAAATATAGATTACTATTAGCAACACCTTTACTAAATTCCAATTTCAACAAATATTTATCTAGTCTAGTATACCATGCTCTAGGGGCTTGTTTTTGTTGGCAGTGGACTAGCGTCCCTCGTGGGGATTCACAACATGGTTTAACAACCTCCTATAGATTCTATAAGTTTAGGGGTTGTATCGAGCATTGATAGGTTGATCTTTTGGTGCAATGACAACCCTAGCTTGTAACAAGTGGTATCAGAGCTTGGTCACATGTTTGAATCACGCAGGCCACGGTGAGTGACGCTTGGAGGGGGATTGTTGGCAGTGGACTAGTGTCCCTCGTGGGGATTCATGACATGGTTTAACAACCTCGTGTGGATTCTATAAGTCTAGTGGTTGTATCGAGCATTAACAGGTTGTTCTTTTGGTGCAATGGCAACCCTAGATTGTAACTATTTCAATCTATAAAGAGCTTTCTTCAGCTTACATACCATGTCTCCATAATCTGATAGTGAAAATCCATCAGGTTTCTCAATGTAGACTTGTTCCTCAAGATCACCATTCAAAAAGGCAGATTTGACATCCATCTGATATACCTTGAAATATTTATAAGTAGCATTAGCAAGAAATAGTCTACTAGCTTCAAGTCTAGCAACTAGAGAAAAATTTTCCTCATAATCAATCCCTTCTTGTTGTGAGTATCCTTTGTAGACCAGTCTAGCTTTATTTCTGA
Organism: Cryptomeria japonica; assembly: GCF_030272615.1. Taxonomy (NCBI): domain Eukaryota; kingdom Viridiplantae; phylum Streptophyta; class Pinopsida; order Cupressales; family Cupressaceae; genus Cryptomeria; species Cryptomeria japonica. The sequence goes on from NC_081407.1 coordinate 593,239,594, forward strand.
CAACTTCTCCGACTTCATTCAATTTGTTCCTAAATACCCATTTAGTACCAATAACATTCTTATCCTTAGGTCTAGGCATAAGTTCCCATGTATTATTATTTTCAATTTGATCTAGTTCTTCTTCCATAGCTCTCATCCAATTTTCATCTTTATAGGTTTCAACAACATCATTAGGTTCAACTTTAGAAATCAAGCATACTTCTTCAACAACTAACCTTCTTCTAGTCATTACACCTTTATTCTTATCACTAGTAATCTGATTTTCATAATGATTCAGTCTTACATACCTCAGAGTCTTCTAATTATTCTAATTCACAAGTTCCTGCACTCCTTCACTCGTAACAACAACATCCAGATTAACTGTATCTACCAAATCATTCTGCTTAGGCTCTTCAGGTTGAATAGGATCTAAAACAATATGTTGTCCATCATCATAACCACATGCTCTGATCTCATTCCCAAGGTTCTCATCCACATTCACATTTGCACTTTGTACTATCTTTCTCAGTCTCTTATTGTAGCACTGGTAGGATTTTCTCTTTGTTGAATATCCCAAGAATATACATTCATCACTTCTAGCATCCAAATTTCCTATATCCTCATCTCTTTTGATATAATATTTTCTACCAAATACTCTAAAATATCTTACTGTAGGAACATGACCAAACCATAGCTCATAGGGGGTCTTACCGATATCACCTTTGATGTGACCTCTATTGAATGTGTAAATAGAAGTACTAATAGCTTCTCTCCAGTATATCTTCGGAATATTTCCTTCAATCAACATAGTCCTTGCAACATCCAAAATAGTTAGTTTCTTCCTCTCAACAATTCAATTGTGTTGTGGGGTTCTAGGAGTAGATAATTGTCTTCTAATCATATGCATCTCATAGAATGAATTGAACTCACCGAAACAGAATTCTCTACCTCTATCAGATCTCAGACACCTCACCTTCAATCTAGACCCAGTCTCCACTTTTACTTTAAATATCTTGAATTTATCAAATGCTTCTGATTTCTCCTTAAAAAAGACAACCCACATTATCCTAGAATAATCGTCAATTAATAGCATAAAATATCTATCACTCTACACACTTCTAACAATTGTAGGTCCACATAGGCCAGAATGCACAAGATCTAGCAGTCCATTTGATGTATAATGTTTTCTTTTGAAAGAAATTCTTGTTTGCTTACCCAACTGACATTCCTTACATACTAGATTAGTAGGCTTAACAATCTTAGGCAGATCTCTAAAAACATGTGTAGAACTAATCTTAATCGTTGAATTCAAATTTATATGACACATTCTCCTATGCCACAACCAACTCTCATCAATCTGAGAAATCAAACAACTTTTCTCACCAACATCCAAATAAAAAATGACCTTCAGTCTTAGTTCCAGATGCAATCTCTATACCGGAGGCATTTAAGATCTTGCATTTACCATCCTTGAATTCTAAATCATAACCTTTATCAACCATCTATCCAACACTCAAAATATTATGTTTCAAACCTTCAACATACAAGACATCATCAATGTTATGCTTACCATCAAAAGAAATAGAACCTCTCTCACAAATCACACAGGCTTTGTCATCTCCAAATCTAACTATTCCACCATCATACCTTTCCATACTCATAATTTTATTTTATCACTAGTCATATGATGTGAACAACCACTGTCAATTACCCATTCATATTTCTCTTCAACTTTAGCAACTAAAGCTTTCTCCTCAATAGTATAGCTAGTGGAATCAACATGTATAGGTCCATCTTCCTTAATGGCAAGGAATACAACTTCATCTCCTTTTGGTTATTCATTTGTAATAACTTCATCAGTAGAATAATAACAGTTCTTCTGATTCCTATACTTCCAGTTAGGCTTGCAAGGGTTATCATACTTCTCATGCTTCTCATATCTATCATTCCTATCATGATTATCAAACTTATCATATCTATCATACTTAGCCATTCTCTTCAGGCATCTAGAAGCAAAACGTCCTATCTTATTACAAGAGAAACATTTCAAAGGGAACTTTCCATCATACTTATAGGCACCTTTAGGCAATCTCTGGGAAATCAATGCTTCAAGTTCATCCAACTCTCTTTCTTGCTCTTCCATCTCTCTCTTCTCTCTCTCTCTCTCATAACTAGATATTTTTCACTCATCAGGATCATATTTCTGCTTACTGGATATAGATGAAGATGCTTTAAATGTAGTCTCAGACTTTCCATGTGATTCTCCAAACTCACCCAGTTTAAATGCAACAATCTTTCCAACCAACACATCTCTTGTCACTGTAGTCACACTTCGGATCTCATCAATAGTAACAACCTTATGTTTATAAGCAGGAGGAAAAGATCTCATCACCTTAGCAACAATTTCATCTTCCTCAATGGTTCCACTGGCACATCTGATACCTAGGACAAGATCATTCACCATAGCCATGAAAGAGTGTATGTTATCATCATCTCCAATCTTCAATGTCTCATACTTTCCTTCTAAACTTTGCAACTTAACAAATTTCACCTGTTTGTCTCCTTCATACAAGATCTCAAGCTTCTCCTTGATCTCATGTGCGGTCTGAAGTGCCATCACATTTGTCATCTCAAAATCAGTCAGGGCACTAAGCAATGCTTCTTTCTCTCTAATATTGTGTTCAACTTCCTTGATCTCATCAAGAGTAGACAGTCCATTCTAAGGAACAATATAGGTATTCTTTGTAATCTTCTAGTAATCTTCTCCAAGACATTTCAAATGCACTTCCATCTTGTTCTTCCATATAGCATAGTTACTTCCATCAAATCTCAAACTATCCTTCTTAAAGATAACACCTTGAGCTACCATCCCAGATCTCCTCAAGTGATTAGGATTCTACCGCAGGATCTAGCTTTTATACCAATTGTTAGTAGCAACCAAGAAGGAAGACTGAGAGGGGGGGGGGGGTATGAATCAATCTTCAACAGAATACCAAACTTAATCACAAAACAAAAATTTGATAAATTGTAGTAGTATAACAGATACTAGATTAGTAGGCTTAACAATCTTAGGCAGATCTCTAAAAACATGTGTAGAACTAATCTTAATCGTTGAATTCAAATTTATATGACACATTCTCCTATGCCACAACCAACTCTCATCAATCTGAGAAATCAAACAACTTTTCTCACCAACATCCAAATAAAAAATGACCTTCAGTCTTAGTTCCAGATGCAATCTCTATACCGGAGGCATTTAAGATCTTGCATTTACCATCCTTGAATTCTAAATCATAACCTTTATCAACCATCTATCCAACACTCAAAATATTATGTTTCAAACCTTCAACATACAAGACATCATCAATGTTATGCTTACCATCAAAAGAAATAGAACCTCTCTCACAAATCACACAGGCTTTGTCATCTCCAAATCTAACTATTCCACCATCATACCTTTCCATACTCATAATTTTATTTTATCACTAGTCATATGATGTGAACAACCACTGTCAATTACCCATTCATATTTCTCTTCAACTTTAGCAACTAAAGCTTTCTCCTCAATAGTATAGCTAGTGGAATCAACATGTATAGGTCCATCTTCCTTAATGGCAAGGAATACAACTTCATCTCCTTTTGGTTATTCATTTGTAATAACTTCATCAGTAGAATAATAACAGTTCTTCTGATTCCTATACTTCCAGTTAGGCTTGCAAGGGTTATCATACTTCTCATGCTTCTCATATCTATCATTCCTATCATGATTATCAAACTTATCATATCTATCATACTTAGCCATTCTCTTCAGGCATCTAGAAGCAAAACGTCCTATCTTATTACAAGAGAAACATTTCAAAGGGAACTTTCCATCATACTTATAGGCACCTTTAGGCAATCTCTGGGAAATCAATGCTTCAAGTTCATCCAACTCTCTTTCTTGCTCTTCCATCTCTCTCTTCTCTCTCTCTCTCTCATAACTAGATATTTTTCACTCATCAGGATCATATTTCTGCTTACTGGATATAGATGAAGATGCTTTAAATGTAGTCTCAGACTTTCCATGTGATTCTCCAAACTCACCCAGTTTAAATGCAACAATCTTTCCAACCAACACATCTCTTGTCACTGTAGTCACACTTCGGATCTCATCAATAGTAACAACCTTATGTTTATAAGCAGGAGGAAAAGATCTCATCACCTTAGCAACAATTTCATCTTCCTCAATGGTTCCACTGGCACATCTGATACCTAGGACAAGATCATTCACCATAGCCATGAAAGAGTGTATGTTATCATCATCTCCAATCTTCAATGTCTCATACTTTCCTTCTAAACTTTGCAACTTAACAAATTTCACCTGTTTGTCTCCTTCATACAAGATCTCAAGCTTCTCCTTGATCTCATGTGCGGTCTGAAGTGCCATCACATTTGTCATCTCAAAATCAGTCAGGGCACTAAGCAATGCTTCTTTCTCTCTAATATTGTGTTCAACTTCCTTGATCTCATCAAGAGTAGACAGTCCATTCTAAGGAACAATATAGGTATTCTTTGTAATCTTCTAGTAATCTTCTCCAAGACATTTCAAATGCACTTCCATCTTGTTCTTCCATATAGCATAGTTACTTCCATCAAATCTCAAACTATCCTTCTTAAAGATAACACCTTGAGCTACCATCCCAGATCTCCTCAAGTGATTAGGATTCTACCGCAGGATCTAGCTTTTATACCAATTGTTAGTAGCAACCAAGAAGGAAGACTGAGAGGGGGGGGGGGGGTATGAATCAATCTTCAACAGAATACCAAACTTAATCACAAAACAAAAATTTGATAAATTGTAGTAGTATAACAGATAAGCAGATTAACAACACAACACACAACACCAAGATTTTTGAAGTGGGAAACCCAGTTAAGGGAAAAATCATGGTGGTAACCTATGCAAAATAAGATGATACTCTGCAATAGTATGTGTAAATATTACAATGGGGAATGCACATGTATTCAGGAACACTACCTAGAGCCCACTGTTCAAATATAATGGCCCAAAAGGCTACAACCCTCAGGGAAGTCTCATTGACTTACAACAAGATTCAAACTACAATCTAGAAGAAATGAACTGAAATAATAGCATGTCCAAATGCCTAATTACAGTTTCGGTTAAGCACAAGTTTCTACCCTGCAACACGAATCTCACCTCAAAATCAACACCGAAGGATAAATCACTTTTTCACACATAAACCTCTCTCTGATAATGGAGACATAACATCAACACCTAAATTACATGAATATATGTCCTATACATATACAAAACATCAACCTTGACAACAAGATCGGCTAAACCCTCAACCCTCAATTACAAAGTTACAACACACGATACAAAGATTGACCACCAGACCAATATAATGCTTTAAATAGCATAGCATGGACCATGAAAATCATCTCCGGTTCGTAGAAACCACCAAAAACTCACACAAAGATCAATGAGGATAACCAAAAGAAATAGGACATGACTAGGAAACACCAAAAAGCACATTAGAATCATCAGGAACAATTGCACCAACACCACTTATCAAATCTTCATCGGTCAACGTCTGAAAGGTCAACAACACAACCAATCCAATCAACAACTATCACTAAGAAAGATAACTTGTGGATGACCAAATCATGATCCAAATAAAATGAAGATACACAAGACCATCCCAAGAAATATCCCAAAGTATTAGCACAACATCTGATCACACCAAAATATAGTAGAGGAAATACCAAATTCTGCAAAACAGTGATCAACAAAACAACACTACAAACTGAATCATAAGATCTTCCCAAAATGAAATTGTATGTGGGAAAAGTGGGTTGTTAGAATTAAAAATGTGAAAAATATGTAAAATACCAATCCACACACACACAGAGGACTTCTTGATGCAAGCTATGGAGTAACGATGTGTTACTCAGCTTCCCAAGGAGGGTCCCATGGTTCTCTATCTCACAATGTCTACAGAAATGACCAGAGCAAATCACAAGAATATGTTGACATCAATGACAACAACATATCCTAGTAGCAGAAATGACCAACAATATCTAACACCCTATGCCTCTCCCTCTACCCCCCTCTCTCTCACCCCTCCCTCCCCTCACTCTCTCTCGAGTTCCTCCTCGTTAATCTTCCTTCTTAAGTCCACAATTTTTTTGTTTGTTAGTGGTTGTATGGATTCAATATAGATGTTCACTTTGTGCAATTAATTTCCTATAGTTAGTAATTTTTGGGATCCATAATTAGTAGTTGCAAAGCCAAAGGTGTTTTTGCTTCTATGGGTAAGTGACACAAGCTAATACGACATAATTCATGAGTTGTAGAAGGGATTGTTGCACTATCACCTATTGACATGAAAGCAAATGTTAGTGGACTTGGAGTGATGGAAATTCCCAAGCTAAAACACCTCAATGCTCCATTGCCTACAGTTTATTGTCCCATTAGAGAAGATCAAGTTGTATTTTCAATAAGAGGAACATGAATGAATTCAAGAATTATTTAGAAAAACTTTCATAACTTCAGTTAGATGTGCTTGGTAGCCTAACCTTTTAGATCCTACGATACCATTATACTTGTTTTTCTCAATGTTTAAGTCTCTTGGATCTCAAAAACTATCAAAAGCAGTAAAGAAAAAGGAGGTGTATCTTTCAAGTGACAACTATTTGTATAGGCTTCAAGTAGGAGAGAGTTTGTTTAGGAGGTTTGTACTTAATATACAGATTGGAACCAACAATATTACACAATAAATGAATACTTATACAAGCGAGCAATTATCTTCTTAGGAAAACTTCCACAAATGAACTTGCATGCATCTAAACTATCACATTTTAACTTAAAGGCTTGTTTCTAGTATGTGTGTACCTAAAGGATAAATTCAAAACACAAGGGTAAGCTTTAAAGGAAGAACAGGTTCTTAATGAAGTAAATTTTGTATCACAATCTCCAATTATTGTATCAACATCAAGCACCACTTTCATTATAGGTTCTATCTATGCCGTAACTTAAGCAACCAAGGCCAATGGTAAGTGGGTCTTTTCAGTCCCAACAATCTCTTTATCTCTCACCCACTCTCTCTATCTCTGCCCCCGCTTCCCCTCCCTTCTGATAATCCAATACTACAAGTGAAAATAGTGCTTATTAGATAGACTAGAACCAAGATTATTACACTATAAATGAAGTCTTAGATAGGAGAGCAATTATCTTCTCAAGAAAAAGACCACAAATGAACTTGCACGCATCTAAATCATCACATAATAATTTAATTCTTGAATAAGTAAGCAATTATCTTCTCAAGAATAAGCCCACAAATGAACTTGAATGCATCTAAGCTATCACACTTTAATTTAAAGTCCTATTTTTGGTTTTTGTGTCTACTCGAAGGATAAATTTGAAACACAAGGGTAAGTTTTAAAGGAAGAATGGGTGCTTAAATGAAGTAATTTTATAATCACACTCTAGTCATTGTAAAAAAAAACCTATATGTGAATTTTATTTAAAAAAAAACTTGTACATGCTTTTAACATTTAGACTTTGCAAACCTAATTGGTCACATAGGCATTTTAGGGGCCAACAATTTGAACAGGTTAAGGGAAAGTGACTCATACTTGGCATGTGGAGTTAAAATAGCCCTCTCCCTTCCCCCTCTTTCTTTTTTCTCTCCAACCTCTCTCTCCCTCCTCTCTCTTCCACTCATCTCTCTCAACCTCTCTCTTTCATCCCTCTCTCTCTCTAAATCTTTCTCCCCTCCTCTCACTTCCCCCCTCTCTCTCTCTCCACCCCTCTTCCCCTCTCTCTTCTCCACTCCCCTCCTCTCCTCTCTCCCATTCCCCTCCTTTCCTCTCTCTCACTCCCCTCCTCTCCTTTCTCCCTTGACCACTCATCCCCTCTTTGTTTCATAAAACCTAGGTGGAGGATAAAGTGCCACCAATACATTTGACCTCAAATCCTGATGAAGGTTTCTGATAGACAATGCATATTATGATCAAATTTGATTTTTTCTACAAAATTTCCCGAGTTCATCGGAATTCCAATAGATGTTTTGTAAAAAAAATCAAATTTGATCACAATATGCCTTATCCATTGAAAACCTTTGTTGGAACCTTTTGAAGCTATTCATATGCATAGAAGCCTATGATTGGGGTGACACATGCTGATGATATCCATTGGCACGAATTACCCTAGCGGCGAAGGGAACATTTGGTCTTGCCGATAGCCGATGAGGCTATCGGTAAGACATACACTGATGTAGACCTGATGTATCAGAGGGAGTTACATCAATGAGAAAGTCATCGGGGAAGGTCATTCACATCGCTGAAACAACTTTCTAGTTATCCCGATGCCCGATGAAATTATCAGAGAGAAATACCCCCCAAAAAACTATACCGATGGCTCTGAAGAGAGAAATTACATCGGGGAGACCTAAGCCAATGAGACGTGATTATATCATATTTTAAAAGTGAGCAAAGTGTTCCTGTTTAATGGTCACAACAGGCTCACACACAACAAATAAATATAATGTTAATCATTCTGAATTGAACACTGAATGCAATTGATTGAAGTTTCTTAGCTTCGATTCCTTTCGGTAGGCAGAATTAATCACCGGAGATTGGAGCTTTCAGACTAGGTCAAAGATAAGGGTTTTTAGTTGCAAATATGGAATCATGTAGCTTGGCAAGAAGAAAGAGGTTGACGAAGAGTACGAAATCAAAGGCTAAAATGCCCAAGATGGGGGAGGATGTCCCTGCTAGAAAATTGAATCAAGACATGATAGACCAAATGAAAGCACCTGGGCCAAAATCCAGGAGGTCAAAGCAACATTTGTCAGGAAGGGACCAATTGGAGGATAAGTACAAGAATGTTGGGGATGTTTGGACAAAGGTGAGGGGCTATGAGCTATTCCTATTTCATTATTTAAGAAGGAATAAGGAAATACCCCTCCCCAACCCATGGTCAACTAACTTAGGAAAGCTAATTGTTCCTAATGTTTTTGTAAATTTGAAAGTTTTGGAGATCTTGGTTAGAAATTATGACCCAGTGGGAAGATGTATGTGGGTCCCAGGAGGGGATGCATTCATAAGGTTTTCTGAAGGTACTATTAATGAAGTGTTCAATCTAGAGATTTCTTTTGACATGCCACTATCTTTTGGAGAATTGGAAGAAGAATATAGGTGAATGGATACTGAATATTTCAGAGGGAAGTTGACCATTTATAGGAAAGAGCTAGGGATGCTTACAGAATGAGATGGGCCACCTTTCAACATTGACCTTTTTAGACACTATTTGCAACATAGAAATTGGGAGGTGTGGAGGTTCTTGATTTAATGAACATTGGACCTATGGTCCTGGCCTCTAAAATTTTGATGTATGAACCCAGGCCTTTCGATTATGCTTCCTACTTAGTAAATAAACTACATGAGGGTTTTTTCATTCTCCAAGCAAATCCAAGCCCTCATTTCAAATTATATTCATTGTTGATGCATATTGTGTTGTTTTACAAACATTTTTGATGAATGTGGCCCAAAGAGCTAATTTTACATACTAGAAACAAAAATAAGGTGAAGAGAAACCAGTCTAGTTATGGACTTCCATTTGGGACTCTTGTTTCATGAGGTCTAATTATATTAAATTTGAGGAATGGATAGTTAGGCCTATTTGCAGAATATATAGTGTCCCATGTGATTATTCTATTTTAGATGAAATCAAAGCTTTTTTGAAACCAAAAGAATTTGATAGCAAAAATATAGTAGACCATAATTGGGGTGATTGGTTTGTAAACAAAGACTTCACATGCTTTCAAATTTATGGGTTCGAAGGAACCCCATATACGTTGCCAAAGTGTGTTCTTGACAGAATTGCCTATTTGGAAATCATGAGGCAGTTGAGTGTTCCTAATATGAAACCCTTTGTAGATCTGCGTAAGCAATCTTTTCTACCTGGTACTCTTAGTTTTGGGGATTTTACAATTGTTTCTAAAAAGCCTATGAAATTATTGATAGAAAGTTGATAGAAGAATATAATTTGTTTGAGCACTATTCAAGCAAAAACTATGACTAAAAGGGGTATATTCGTTCCTGCAAAAAGAAGCAAAATCTGGGCAATTATCCTCATAATGGTTTGGAGGTAGAGGATGTATTTAGAAACATGTAGGAAGTGGAAGCCCAGGCTATCATCGATGATTTAAACAAGCAATTGGAAGAAAGAAGGAAAAAGCTAAGGGAGATGGACTTTGAGGAAGAAGAAGAAACTGCAGAACATGAGACTAAGGATGTTGAGTTTGTTTCTAGGTCAAAAGCAAAGGAAGTAGAACATACACAAAATGAGGATGATCAAATTGTGGCCACATTGAAAATTAACCAAGATGTGAGGTTGGAGGAGCATACTGCTTTTGTGTCCGATGATGTATTTGTTAAATCAAAAGAATTTAAAACATTTCTTTATAATTTTAAAGGTAAAAGGCTGAGAGAGTCTATCCCTAATGTGACCCCTGAAAATGAGGATGAATTGAAAAGGAGGTTAAGAGTAGAAATCGATGCAAAACTGTCAAAAATGACTCCTCAAAAGCGAAAACAATTATTAGTAGAGGCTGGAATAATATTTTTTCCAAGATGGGATATGAGTGCCTAATTTATCTTTGATAGTTTACTTCATTCTGAAAATAAAGATTTCAAATTGGATATTCAGGGGGTGAATGATGTTTTCATTGGTTCTAGTTTTGACCAAGATGAAGAAGCTTTGCTGTTGTGGGCTTTGTACCCACCAAACAAAAGGCCAAAAGTCATTGACCTTGACAAGGCATTTGGTCACATGATGAAGTTAAAAGTTGGTGAGATTGATCCTATCATCTCTACAGACATTGAAGTGGATATTTCAAAGTTTAATAGAGCACAGGTGGCAAGAGTGGTCCGAGAGAGAGATCAATACAAAGCTGTGTATAAAGAAGTCCTCAAAAGAGGTGGTCAGACTGTTCCCCTGTTGCCTTCCCCAAACAACTCAAGATGGAAGAAGAAATGTGAAGAATTGCATCAGGAGAATCAAATGATTTGTAAACAAATGTAAAATGTTAGATATGATACTACTTCCTTTTTATTAAATAAAAGATTTAAAAAATTAAAGGGTTATCTAGAAGAGTTCTGGACTATTTTCCGAAATAACATGGACAATACCGTGTCTCACAATAGGATCAAGAATAGGTTGGGTGTGAAGTTACATGAGAAAACTTTGGAAGGAACATATGCAAAAGAGATTGATAAAATCAACACGCTCTTGGCAAAATTTGATGAATGCAAGGACATGGTTAAACATGGAATTCCTGCATTAGTCGATCAGAGAGGGGAAATTAAGGATAAAGATAAATGGATTTCTTAATGTCAAAGTCTTGTTAATCTTGCCCTTAATGCTGCCTGGATGGATGAGACTGATTTAAAGGAGACCACACCAAAAATGGAGTGGCTTATCACTTTGGAAATAATTGTTTAAGATGTCATCTTTGATGCGCATACTGTCAAATCAGAGAAATATTTGGAGCATATTCAGAAGTGCGGTCAAGTTCTGGGCAATTAGTCCTTGTGTTTAATGATTCAACTGTGGTTCTTTAAGAGCTTTATGTAATATGCTTTCTATGTCAGTTGTTCGTTAGGTTAGTTAGTTAGTTTGTAATTAGGTTTTAGTTAGTTTGAGTCTTAATGAAAGGGTATTCCCTTTCACTTTGAAACAAAATTCTCATTTATATATATGGAGAATTTCTTGAGAGAAGGGACAATTTTTTTTTTATTATCATCTTTGAAGACATTTTTAATGCAATACTTTGAGTTTTATTTTTTGAAAATGCTACACTATTGAAGTATATTATCAGTTGATTCTCTCATTTTCTCTATTTTATATGAAGATCAGATGTTTTATTTATCTTTGATTACATCTATTTGTTCAATCATTTGATTAGTTCCTTGAGATCAATCTATTTTCTTTAGATTGCTTCAATGTGCTTTCTTATGTTTTTATGATTTGAAGTAAATTGCAGTTCAAGTATCACTGTGGAAGATTGGTTGTCAAGTTCCATTTTGTCCTATTGGTCTTTCAAAGAAAAGTTAAAAACAACAAGACTAACTATAACCTTTTACTTTGGTTATAATTCATATAGATGCCCTTGAAGTGATAGTCTTGTTCAAGATCAAGTTAAAACTGTCTCCTGGGTTATACATAGAATCAATAAGAAGTCGATAAGGGGTGAAAGTACTGGTCTGATTATGATTTTGAAGTGGTTAATCAAGTATTTCCAAAAGTAAGATTTATATTTAAAATTTATCAATAAAACAATTTATGTTTCAAGGTAGTTGTATTCAAGTAAATAATTCATAATTTCCAACACTTGTTTGATTGTGATAAGAAGTGTAATTTGGTAATCTCTTGATTTATTTTCCATCTGGAGAAGATCATGAAGTTTTAAATATGCTATAGAAAAGCCTTAGGTTCAAGGTATAGGTTCACCCGCCTAGGTCTAGCGAAGCCTGAAGTGCAAGGGAACTTGATCAAAGTGATTGTTCCTGTTTGTTGGCCAAAACTGATTTTAAACCACTAAGAGAAGTGGAAAAACTCTTTGGTTTCCAATCTATGGTTTTGGGGACCAACAAAACCTTTATTTGTAATATTTATTCATTTCATTTTGGATATTTAATAACAAAAAAATTGAAAGACAAAAATTGCAAATTTCCTTACTGAATTATTTTTTAATGTATTTAATCAATGTTTGTAGTCTATGATATAATAGAATCCACAATAGAAGGGATGTGAGAAACCGATCTATCAGAAAAAGAGCTCTCTTTAAACGTGCGCTCTCATTTGAATTGGACTATTGTAATTGATATGCCACTTACCAACCACCTCTTAATCCTATACTTTATCTGGGAAGAGAACGTTTCATATAATATTTCATATGACCATTGTTATTACAAGAGTTATTTCCCATTTCTATGCCACCTTTTTCTCTCACTCATATCCACTCTATCTCTAACTCACTATCTCCACCTCCTCCTCTCTATCTCTATCTCTACATCTCTACATCTCTTTCTTTTTAACTCCATGAATCTTGCTCTATATTTCTCTCTCTATTGTCTCCTTCTCTCTTTTCTATATCTTTGTATCCATATATCTTTGGCTTTGTCTACCTCTCTCTATCTATCTATATCTTTGTTTATATCACTCTCTCTATAGAATTAACTTCATCTCTCCCTCCATCTCCCCTACTCTATATCTTTATCTCTATTTATCTCTCTCTCCCCTTACTCTATATCTTTATTATCTCTACCTCTCTCTTTTGTTTCCTCCATCTATCATGCTCTATATCTCTTTCTCTCCATCTCTTTCTCACTCTATATCTCTTTGTATCCATCTCTCTCTCTCTCTCTCTCTCTCTCTCTCTCTCTCTCTCTCTCTCTCTCCATTCCTCTTTATCTCTCTTTATCTCACTCTATCTATATTACTTCCTCTATCTCTCTCATTCACTCTATTTTTTCTTCCATATCTTGTACTTTGTATCTTTCTCACTCCTCTATCTCTATTTCTCTCTCTATCTCCCTCTCACTCCTCTCTCTATCTCTTTCTATCTATATCTTTCTCTATCTTTATCTCTCTATCTCTTCCTATCTCTCTATATCTATCCCTCTCTCCCTATCCATCTTCCTCTCTATATATTGATCTATCCCTCTCTCCTCCATGTCAACCTTTTTCTTCTCACCCCATCTCTCTCTCACTCTTCCCAACTATATTTCTCCCTCTCTATCTCTATTGCAAACATAACATGAGCCCGATTATCATTTTCAATCATCTTTGGATCCCTACAAGTGGATCCATAGTTGATTTAAAATTATCGCTTCTCCATTGAAACCTTTGTTGCAAAAACAACATCATTTGTTGAAGGGCCCACTAATTAACCTCATGTACTACACACATGTATGCAAAACAATACTTCAATTTTTTTCCTAATTAACCTTTGAAACCTATTTGGTGTACCCATTGCACACCAAAAGTGCAATTACTAGTCTTATATACATCTGATTTGAATGTCTTTGCACCTCATGAATGTTCATTCTTTTGCAAATTGACTATATTGTATTCCCCAATATTCACTTATGATTATTACTCTTGATTATTATATATGATGATTAACTTTTAATGATTGTGTTGATTTACCATATCAAACTTAGTTGTTTTGATAGTTTGTATATAAACTATTTTAAATTTGAACTCTTGAACCTTTTGTATTCATTATATGATAGATTTAACTAGTAAGAAAATTTGGTCATTATGCCTACTTGATAAAGTAGAAGTTAATTGGGCCAATATGCACAAGATGTATAATTTATTAATAATTACATACCTATATGGATCTCTCATATCTCACTTATTAAGTTTTAACTTGTTATTATGATGCATTCCATCTTTATGTTGTATAATGTAATGAAATGAGATATAGCTCATTTAAAATGATAGCACACATGTGCGTTTATTTCATCATGACAATTATGTTGATCATGGTAATCTATCATATTGTGATGTATAACATATCTCTAACACTCCATGCTAATAATGGTTAAGATATCATCATTTGGATATTGATCATCCAACCCACCAACAACTATGAGAATTAATATCAGGAACTAGACTTGAATGACATTAGAGACACATTATGAGCACTACATATTATATTTGTGAATATTTTATTCACTTATAATCTATTTATTCACACATTACGACCTTGATTATAAAAGGGTGTATCCAAATTGATATAATTATACTTGTATATCCAAGATTAATGAAATGAGATATATACTTCACTCATAGATTTGTTGATCCATAATCAACATGAAAATTCTGCTAGACACTTCATTAACATGAAGTTTTTGCTATACATACTTAAAATATGACATTATACACATGTGGATAATTAACCACAACCACAATGCAATTAAGAACATGGAATGCACAATTATTATAAACTCGTTTGAAGCCAATGCTTCTATACTCATTATATGTTAGAAAACTTACAAGTAAATAATGT
Source organism: Cryptomeria japonica (assembly GCF_030272615.1). Classification (NCBI taxonomy): domain Eukaryota; kingdom Viridiplantae; phylum Streptophyta; class Pinopsida; order Cupressales; family Cupressaceae; genus Cryptomeria; species Cryptomeria japonica. The sequence goes on from NC_081407.1 coordinate 593,254,656, forward strand.
AGAAGTGTCAGAAAAAACTCGGCTAATGCGCGGGTAGAGTTTGTGAATTCTAACAATTGGTAGCGCGCGGTTACTCAACTAATGTAGCTCTTGCAGGTGGTCTTTTATTTTCTTTGGCTATGGGTTTTGCAAGTTTCTATTTGATTGGAATTTTTAGGGCATTGATAATTAAGTATAAGGTTTTTATTCACCAACTGTTCGTGTTCGCAGTTTCAGGGAACTTAAGATTTTCGTGGTAACTTGGTTGGCTGTTCCTGTTCGCATATTCAGGACACTTAAGATTTTCACAGTAACTTGGGATGTGACGTTGTCTGCAATCTTGAACTTTCTCATGGTTATAAGCATTCCTACATTCCTTGATTTCGGTAGCTACTCTCTACATTTTACATAGAGGGTAAATGTGGTGTAACACTTTTTAAGTTTTCTTCTGTGAGATCATCTTTTGTTTGTTCCTACGTTTTGGTGTTGTATTGGGCATTGAATATATCTATGAAGAGTATCAACCATTTTCAAGGTTTCTCTAGAGTTCCTCAACCATCTATTGCCTACTATCATGGATTCTTCTAGCATGGAGTTGGCTATGTCAACAAACAGTCAACTTGGTTTATTAATTTTGAATATTTATCATACAATTTTTTTTCTTCTGTTGATTATAAGGTAAAAATTGAATACATTGAAGTGTAATGTAGGTTTACAGGTGCATAAAGCCTAAGAATCTAGACTATAGTACCCCTGCCCTAATCAATTTCTAATCTCAGTTTAATCTTGGTTAGTTTATCATAATATAATGATTATAGTCAGATGTGTTGATTTAGTGCATATTTGTTAATGTGGTTTTCGCACCAGTTGTATGCAAGTTGTTTAGTGTTCCTATTTCGTGGTATTAAAATCAGTCTAACACTTTCATTAAGTTTATATATGTATGCATGTATGACTCTTGGTTGCAGGAGATTTCAGGTACAACACTGCATGAGTACGAGGCTCGTCTTCACCTGGATTTGGAGGTTTGAGTGTACCTCTTTAATCCTTAGAGTTGGATTAGGTGGTCGTAAGACCCTAGTTTGACCATAGTCATGCTCAAGTGAGCACTGTCAGTCGTTGTCGGTATTCCCTTTTGGTTGGGTTTGCGAGTCATTAGTCTGGTTGACCTTCTTGGTTTGCGTGTTTGGTGTGTATGGTTAAATTGAGTAATTAGTCCTTAGTACTTAATTTGATTAAATATGTGTTTGCGCATTAAAGATTAATGGACTAGATTAAACAAGTTTTCCTTATGTGTTTAATCGCTATTTAAATTGCTCGAGTCAGTTTGGTAGCAAGTTCAAGTAAATGGTTAATTTTAAATATTAAATATATTATGTATATGCTGTTGAAAAAGAAAGTTTTGAATTTAATTGCAATAGAATTAATTGTATTCTGTTGGCTTTTTAAATTAGAAAGGTTAATTTCAGTTAATTGAAGAAATCAATTTTAGATTGAAAATCAAGTGAATATATTGATATAGTTGGAAAATAAAGATTTTTGTGATTTATTTTAAATAAAAATTTTAAATCCAAAAATGAGATTTTTGGTCAAACTTTTCCGTATAACCTAGACTTGTGGAAAATATTGGGGATTGAATTTTTTGGAGAAAAATATATTTTTGGAAAATATTTTGGATGAAAGATTTGGGGATTTTGGAAGGAGAAGGATTTCTTGAGCTGTAGGTTGGGGCTCTTTATCAGATCCTTTCCAAGAATGCTTATTGAGGTAGGAATTCTGGTTATTGGATGTTCTTCATGCTATTTGGTTTTAAATTCTCCATTGTTTTTCTCAAGACTTAGAATTATTGTGGAAATAAGTTAAAGATTGGCTTATTGTTGGATCTTTGTGTGAGAAATGAGTTCTATTATGCCGAAAAAAAAAATGGGCATTGGATGTTCTTCATGCTATTTGGTTTTAAATTCTCCATTGTTTTTCTCAAGACTTAGAATTATTGTGGAAATAAGTTAAAGATTGGCTTATTGTTGGATCTTTGTGTGAGAAATGAGTTCTATTATGCCCAAAAAAATTATTTATTTGGTGGTTTATTCCAACAAATCCTTCCAATTTTGAAAACCTCTCATATTCTGGAAATTATTCCCAATCTATTCTCAGGAAATTTCTGAGTACTGTTTAAAAAAAAAAAGAGATTATTTTAAAGTCTCTGGGAGACTGTATTTTTTTACTGTGTGTGTTTTGACTGTAAATATATTTTAAAAAATTATATATATAAAACCTATGTTGCTGGAAATTGGGACTGTTTATTTTATTTTTAACTGTGTTTATACATAGTAATTTATTTTAGAAAGAAAAAAAATAAAAAAAAATAAAAAAATAAAAATTGAAATGTGAAACCCCAACCACGTGGGAGAGTTCCCCACCACGTGGAGGGGTGCTGCATGTCCCTTTGGGAAGCAACGCTTCCCATGGGGGCTACGTGCTCCCTTTGGGAACAACAGCGCTCCCATGGGGGCTGCGTGCTCCCATTGGGAAGCAGCGCTTCCCCAAGGGGAAGCATGAGCTCCCAAGGGGGGGCCCACGTGGGGGTCCACGTGGGTACCCTCCCCCATATAAATGTTTTTTTTTTAGTTTATAAAAGAACATTTTTTTTAATGTATTTTTTTAATCAAAAAAAATAAATAAAATATTTTAATATTATTTATTGTTAATTTTTAATTAAGTTTTTAATTATGATTAATGTGGCATAAATTATAATTTATAATTTATGATTAATTTGATATTAATTAATTGTATAATGGAATATATACGTTAATTAATATTCAGATTTCATTTTATGATTAACGCACTTTTTCTAATTAAATTCTAGAATTGCTAATTTCGCAATTAAATATTAATTGGTTATATTTTATTAATCTTGGATTAATAAATATATATACCTTAATTAATAGTTAATTTCGGTATTTGTCTAATTGAGGAAGTATTGTTTTAAAAAAAAAATAGAATATTATTTTATTGGAAAATTGTTGAAATAAGATATATTTACTAATTGATTATTTTAAATAATATTTTATTCAAGAACATATCATTTGAGTAATTGAGAAGTAAATGAAATATTTTATCATTGGATATTTTGATCATTTAAACGATATACTATTGGAAATTAATAATGTATTGTTTGGAATGTTGGTGAGTTAATGGTATTTTCAATTTGTAAAATAAATGGTATAGTTATAATCTTCCTCTGTTTTGAGACATAGGCGAATGGACCATTGAGATTGTGGTATTGTACTCACCTGGTAACGGTGATTTTTCTATCAATGCTTTTTGAAAACTTAGATCAATTAGAGAATTGGATCAACTTTTATGTTTAAATCAATATGGGAAAATATTGTCTTTTCCAGTCATTGTCTATGCGAGTTTAATTTCTATATTCGCTTTTGCTTAAGTAATGGCAAGTTTTGATTTGTTTGATTGGACCCTGTCGTATGGATTGATTTGGGTACTTGTTCCAGTTCTCGGTTTCAAGTTTGACTATTGTTTTGTGGTAGTGTCGTAATTGGTCATATCCTTTGTGTGGGTGTCAAATGATGATTCGTGGTTGACCATAGTTGGTCAGGTCTCTGGTTAGAGTACCATCAGTAAGTGTACCTCTTTTGAGTCGTGTTTGACCAGATGGTTGTTACCTCCTTTTGAACTCCATTTGCTTGACCATGTGTGTTCACTGGTTTATGAGGTTGCTTGGGTATAGTCTAGTGTCATAAGGGAAAGTGGCTTTTGATTGGGAGTCGCGCCCAAAGTGGCTGCTGGGTAACCCATCGAAAGTGAGTCTAATAAGTGATAACCTAACAGTAGATTAGAATGTTAATCTCTAAGTAAGATAATTATGCCTCACACATGGGACGAGTGCTAACACATACTCGACATGTTGTGAGAAGGCCTGAAATGGCAAACCATCATCCTTGTCTTCACGAAAGGATGTGTGGGTCCACATGAGGCTTGGATGGGCCGGAGGTACGGATTAGGTTGCTAGGGTAACCCAGTGTATGGGATCGGAACCTATGAAGACCTGCCATGGTAACCATACCAGGTTGTGTGATGACACTTGTCCCTACGTTCGCTAGTGTGTTGTCATATTGTCCTGTTAGGAGTACATTTGTGGGTCGTCCTATTGTCTATGCCCTTGTGAGTATCGGGTTTCATGTTAGACCTTGGGTGGTGATGACTCAGTTTTGTGGATGTCCTAATGGACCTTTGTATTAGCTTCGATTTTGTTCAGCTGGATCCTTTCCTTTTCAAGGATCATTTATATCTTAATTGACCGATGTGGTCGTTTGTATATTGATTATGTTTCGCCTTGATGGCTGGATTGTAAAATATGAGAACCTCATGTATTCTTAACTTTATTAATTATCAGAGGGGTCTTGCAGTTGAGAAAACCCGGAGATGTAGCCCTTTAGGGGTGAAATCCGAGATCATTTTGGTGTTATGTGATGTTATTCTCTTATGTTTCCCTTATTCAACTTTATCATGTATGAATAGCTTGTCTTAGAATGTATAAGTGGATAAGATGGAATTAACTTTAAATGCTTATATGTAGTCCTTTCTTGAATGCAGTAAATGGGAACATGAAAGAATGTAGCTTAGGATAATGGATTTTATTCAGTTGTTGTTAAGGAAATTAAATATGCATGGAAAGATCTCATATGTTTATGATAAAATTATAGCGTGTTAGAATATTAGATGCATGGCTTATATTTTAATGAAAATCTTGAATGTAGATTATGAATAGATCTTAATGGATGAAACTTGTCTTGTGATTTATATTTCCATCTTTTGAAAGAAATTATCCTTGTGTAAGAATTATCTCGTTATAAGATAATCAGCTTATTGGATTTATTAATGTGTTAAGTGAAATGTGTAATTAAGTAATCACTTTGGGAAACTCTGTAGGTGTTAGTTGATGTCTTCCGCTATGTAATCTAAACTTTGGTATCTTGTTGTATCTTAATGATGTGTTTAACTTAAAAAAAAAAATTATTGCACTCCATTTGTGTGTTTTAGCTTTATCCCTTCGGGGTTTCCTGGCGGGGCATTACATAGAAAAACCCATAAATACTTTCTAGTATACTGGTCATAGATTACATTTACATTACATCCCAATACCAAACCTAGGCTTCGAGCTACAGCCATATACATTTATCAATATGAAGCAAAGGCTAGTACAAAATGCCAATACTAGAATATGTCAAAATAGCAACCATGATTCTGTACGGGGTCAAAAAAGAACAGGGTGCCACAAATAGAAGTCTGATCTAGAACCAGACAACCCAGCCAAGGGGGCCTTCCATCCACGCCAAACTCTGATCATCCAACCTTCGGGAATTACTAATCATCTGCTAGTGAGCCATCACTCCATTCCCATTTATCTCTTTCATGAGTGCATCTAAGGTGTTGACAAAGGGAGTTATCTCTTCACTTAACCTTCCCTATGTATATCCATGGGAGAGCTCATTGATAATATTTTGGTATGTCCATCCTCACGAAATCTGTGAAATTTTTCTTTATTGATTCTGGTAACTATTGTTACTTGCGAGAAGACAATATGAAATGTGAGTCTACGAAAAGACTTAGTAAGGGCCCTTTCTATCCATTGATACTTCTCTAAATTTATAATCCTTCAAATGTGCCAAATAATTTCACATGAAAGCAAATTCTAAAACTGATTAGTGTCTTTTTTAAGTCCTTTAATAAAACTAGATACACCATCAAGTATGCTAATATGCCAAGGAATAATAAACCCAAACAACTTCCAAACCTCCTTAGATATAGAGTAGTCAAAGAAAATATGTCTAACTATCTCTTTAACCTTGCAAATGTTACACAAATCATCATTAGAATGTTTAGATCTGATAGGTAACTTATCAAGTTGAAGCAACCATTTAAAATCTTTCTTTTTAGGAGCAACAAGAGAGTTCCAAATATTCTTAAACAACTTGCCCCATTGAGCAGGGGATGAATTAGAATACCAAATAGTTTTAACATGATTAACAATACTCTCATTATACATCAAAGAATTATAAATAAAAATAGATTTAAAATCACATCTTTTGGGTAACTGCAAGGAGATCATACAATTTTAAGCTTTTGCCCCCTTGATTTTTGGTATTTTTGTAGTTTATAAATGTGGACTATGCCTGTCATGGGATGAAATTGTTTACTCATTTTGCTAGGAACCTGGGTTCTGATTATTTTACCTCAGGAGGACTTGAATAAAATAAATTGGGAAGGTGAAAAGGCCCTTTATTCAAATTGAAAATTTAATTAGCAATTACATACTAGATATAAAAGAAATACCACATGACAAGGACATAATGCAAGTGATTTACCTTGTGGAAAACTGAATTAGGAAAAAATAATAAATAATCTATTATCATCAATATATTAGTAAGATCCCCTCTAGGAAGAAACTCTAGACACCTTATAAAATTCAAATGTGTCCTCACTTCTCCAAGTAATTTTGTCTTACTTGTAACATAGTGAATTACTAAAATTATGAGTTCATTCCATTCTAAAGGATCACTATGAACACCTTAAGGCACCCTCTCACTTATATAGAAGGTGATAAATTTAGTGATAAAAAGTAACAATAAAACTCAGAAATAAACAATACAAGCAAAAACACAATACAAGACACACAGATTACCCTGGGAAAACCTCCAGATTGGAGGAAAATCCCAACATTAAGTTCAGATCAAGATTTCAATATAATGTTCAGATTACATGAGCAGATATCAGATATACTTATCTGATTGGTGACTAATCACAGTCACTAACTGAAGTCTAATGTGAAGCCCTGCATTCAGTGCCTAATCCAACAGATGCAAATCTGATTGTTGAATGAGTTGTCCTCAATAAATCTACATGATTCACTCAAGTTGATTGCACTTAGAATAATTTGAATGCATAGTTGATGGCACTTATAATCATCTCACTCCAACTGTTTGCCTCCTTAAGTATTTTTTTAGACGCCATGATGAGGGCAGTTCTGTTGATGCCATTTAGCATTTGCACTCAACATCTTTTGTAAGGAGGGAGAGAAAGAGGGAGGGACGTAGAGTTGGTGGGAGAGGAAAATAGGTTTATGTTGAACATATAATGATTGAACATCTATCTCAAAAGAATTTGTGATCACTAGATACATTAAAGGGTAAGTGCAAGAAGTTGTGTCCACTTAATGTGAAAGTTTTGGACTTAGTTAAAAAGTGGAAATCAAGCAGAAAGAATAGGAGATGAATTGGGATCTCGTTTACTCTTGGGATCCTGAGCCTAAAAACAAACAGGATCCCGTGGTCCCCAAGATCCTGAGCCTAGAACCCCAAATGGGATCCCATGTTGAAAACGAAACAGGATCCCATGTTGAAATGAAACGGGATCCCGTTTCGAATATATAATTTTTTTTAAAAACAAAATGGGGTTCATGTTTGCCATACAGGATCCCGATTGAAGGAGTGGAGCCCTCCCAAAAATTGCCAGCAACCCACCTGCAAGTCTTCCAGGTACGCCCAACACCCATTTTTATTCAATAATTTATATTTAGATTAATTTTTTAGTTTAAAAAATATTTTTTTTTGTTAATGATTTTTAGTTTTAAATTTATTTTTTTTGTTAGAAATTTTTTTTTTTTAGATTAATAATTATTTTTTTCATTAGAAAAGTATGTTTTCAGTTTAAAAATTAGTTTGAATTTTTTTATGAATTGATTAGATTAGGATTTTTTTTAAATGAATAAATTTAATAAAAATGTTGAAAACCTTGAAACGAAACCAAAACCAAAACATTTAATTTACAAGATCAAAACAAAAATGAAAATGAAAACCAAAACAAAAAAATTACAACAAAAATGAAACTATTTAAAACATCTAAATTGTATACAACATACCCTCTATGACCACATAGGATCACATCACGTCCAACCCCTTACGACCATATATGACCCCATAGGATCAGCCATAGTGTCCAAAGGGGTCATGTATGTGGTCCTAAGGCGTCACACATGCACATTCTAATGTACATGTGTGACCCCTTAGGACCACATACATGACCCCTTATGACACTATGCACAATCCTATGGGGTCATAAATGTACATGGTCCTAAGAGGTTGAACACATGTGTGACGGGCCTTTGTGGTCCTAAGGGATCACACATGTGTTAGAACACATGCGTGACCCCTTAGGACCACATATGAGCCATATTAACATCCTAACTTAGTTGGGGTATACAATTATACCCCAACTACTAGGATGTTAATTTATCCTGCTCATATGTGGTCCTAATGGATCACACATTTGTTCTAACACATGCGTACTCAATCCCTTAGGATCACATATATGACAGTCCCTTAGAACACAATGTGGTCCTAGAAAGGCTTGTCACACATGAATGCGTGAACTAACTCATGCTTTCAACCCCTTCTATGACCATGTATATGTGTAATATGACCTCATAGGATCACACTATTCACCCTAAGGGGTCATATGTGGTCCTAAGGAGTCGCACATGTACATTGTAGAACACATGCGTGTATCCCCTTAAGCCATCTCCTATTTTCAAATTCATTCCCCTTTTAAGCGACATTTGTCCTATGATTTAGTTTGAGCCATGTCTATATTATACCATGAGTTAGAATGTGTGCATGTGTGTGACGAGCCTTTACTAGGACCACATTGTGTTCTAATGGTTCATAATCTGGTCCTAAGGGGTCACACATGTGTTAGAACACATGTGTGACCCTTTAGGACCACATATGACCCCTTTTACTATCCTAGTAGTTGGGGTATATTGTATACACTAAGTATAGGATGTTAAAAGGGCTCATATGTGGTCCTAAGGGGTCACACATGTGTTAGAACATATGTGTGACCCTTTAGAATATAATGTGGTCCTAAAGGCCTATCACATACATGCCACCTTTTTAACATCCTATAATTTAGGCCTATCCTCTTAAGCCACATACATCCTAGGCCTATAGATCATCTTAAGCCACATACATCCTATAATTTAGGCCTATCCCCTTAAGCCACATACATCCTATAATTTAGGCCTATCCCCTTAAGCCACATACATCCTAATTAGGCCTATGGATCATCTTAAGCCACATACATCCTAATTAGGCCAATCCCTTTAAGTCATGTGTCTTAAATGATTAATTACAAAATTTGTAGATGCTAAATTTGAAATTCCTATTCTAAGTACATGAAATTAACTAATTACAACCATACGAGCCTGTTAACATACTATTACGACAATTCCCCTTTTAACATACTAGGACCTATTAACTATATATATTAAATGCCATATATTAAATAGCATGTAATAGGTCCTATTAACTATATATTCAATTTATAAACTTAATTATGATCAAATTAAATTAAATTTCGATCATGTCCCCTTAAGACACATGTAATTAGGAAATGCACATACATCCTATAATTTAGGTCTATCCCCTTAAGCCACATACATCCTATAATTTGTAGATGCTAAATTTGAAATTCCTATTCTAAGTACATGAAATTAACTAATTACAACCATACGGGCCTCTTAACATACTATTACGACAATTCCCCTTTTAACATACCAGGACCTATTAACTATATATATTATTAAATGCCATATATTAAATACCATGTAATAGGTCCTATTAACTATATATTCAATTTATTAAACTTAATTATGATCAAATTAAATTTAATTTTGACCATGTCCCCTTAAGACACATGTAATTAGGAAATGCATGTACATCCTATAATTTAGGCCTGTCCCCTTAAGCCACATACATCCTATAATTTGTAGATGCTAAATTTGAAATTCCTATTCTAAGTACATGAAATTAAGTAATTACAACCATACGAGCCTCTTAACATACTATTATGACAATTCCCCTTTTAACATACTAGGACCTATTAACTATATATATTATTAAATGACATATATTAAATAGCATGTAATAGGTTCTATTAACAATATATTCAATTTGTTAAACTTAATTATGATCAAATTTAATTTAATTTGATTTCAACCATGACCCCTTAAGACACACGTAATTAGGAAATGCATGTACATCCTATAATTTAGGCCTGTCCCCTTAAGCCACATACATCCTATAATTTAGGCCTATCCCCTTAAGCCACATACATCCTATAATTTGTAGATGCTAAATTTAAAATTCCTATTCTAACTAAATTAAATTAACTAATTACAACCATACGGGCCTCTTAACATACTATTACGACAATTCCTCTTTTAACATACTAGGACCTATTAACTATATATATTATTAAAAGCCATATATTAAATGCCATATATTATTTAATTTCGACCATGTCCCCTTAAGACACATGTAATTAGGAAATGCATGTACATGAAATTATGAGGTCATGTACACCCCTTTTAACATGTATATTATTACGACCACACCCCTTAAGCCACATGTGTCTCCTATTTAAAGTTTCTTCCCCTTAAGCCACATACATCCTAATTAGGCCTATCCCCTTAAGCCACATACATCCTAATTAGGCATATCCCCTTAAACCACTTGTCCTAGTTAGGCCAATCCCTTTAAGTCGTGTGTCTTAAATGATTAATTACAAAATTTATACATGCTAAAAATAATTACGACCTATTTAGGCCTATCCCCTTAAGCCAAAATTGTCCTATTTCTAGTTTTATCCCCTTAAGCTAAGTGTCCTAACTTTAGGCCAATCTCCTTAAGTCATGTGTGTCACTTCATGATTAATTACATATGTATGTACATTAAATTTTTTATCATTTATCATTTATATGTTCTTTCAATTTCATATGTATGTAAGTTAATTTTTTTATCATTTATCTGTCTGTAGAGCTTGTATATGTATATATGTTTACAATGTATATATATATATATATATGTAGATTATACATGTTTTAAAATTATTTGTAATTTAAATTCATGTTTTAGTTTCAAAAGTTAGATTTTAAATTTTTATTTGATTTTTAATTAAATGTATGTGACACAAACACACACACACACACACACACACACACACACACACACACATGCAAAGCTCAGATTACATACACATCATCACATGGATGTGTTTGATATAGAAGACTTGATTAATGCAACATGACCTCAACCCCCCTTAGATGACCCTGCCCATGGTGCACCACCTCCACCCCCACCTCCACCCCCACCCCCTCCTCCACCTCCACCGCCACTTGATCATCATCCTCCACCTCCTGATTCTGCTGAGGCTCGATTTCGAGCCATTATTGATGAGAATGTTGTTTTCATACAGGGAAAAGTTAATGAGATCCTTAGAGCACCACATATATCCCCACACATGCATCGTTTTGCATCGAAGATGCAAAACATTATCGATGCAATTAGGTCTATAGATGTAGAGCTCAATTCACATCAAGCATGGAGAGAGGAGAGATGCCAGTTTTATTCTGATGGCCTCTCCTATAAGGATATTTTGAACCTAAGAATAGACAAATCTCACCTTGTTCCATATTTTTCAAACCCCACCACAGGTGAACCCATTCCACCAAAAAAATCCTGCATATCCATGTGGTGGTGTACACATCGAGGCATGGCCGATAATTTTTGGGATCGATGGCAGATGGTATTTGACACCCCACCACATGCCAATTTAGAGTGCCCTTTATACTTCTTGAGAAAATTATATGCAGAGTTTGTTTTGGGTTTAAAGCCCAATTATTTTGATATTAGAGCATTCCAGGGTGTTGGTGGTGGCATGCCACATGATAGGTTGGGGGCATGTATTGACCCCAATAGATCTTCCCGTCGCCAGGCCATTGTGCCTCCTATGCTTGTTATACCTACGACTGTTCATCAGTGTTCTGTTATCTCCACATTAGACTCATTGACCGCACTCACTGGTAGCCTTAGTCAGCAAACAACTGATTTGTTGGACCATAGTGACATTGACACTATTGAGGATTATGTTGACATGAGTACAACCATTCCACATACATCGACACCTCATTTTTGTATAAGTTTCCATCGACTATGCTAGGGGCCTTGTGATGGTCCAGACCTTGCTTCGAGTTCACATCATGGTCTATCCTCTTCAGCTGCATGGGGAGCATCCATTGATCATGATAATATTGGTTCATATGTCAATTTTCTTTGTGCCAATGATCATCCCATAGATCATGATTTACATGGTAAACAGGTATGGGGAGATCCAGTACATACATAAAGTTTGCACTATATATATTTAACTTTACATAATTTATATAGATCTCTCTATCTATATGTCTTCACTATTTACACATGTACATGTCTTCAGCCCATGTTTGGGCCACCATGAAACCAACTTCCACGTCGGATTATCCAACTACCACTATGGTGAGTGCAGCTCCTCCAGCATCGGTTGTTGCAGGTGAGCAGAGAGATTTAGTACGTTGACACTCTATCTTAATTTATATATATATTTAGAGATTTAATTAATTTTGTTCATCAAACTCACATGATATTTTTAATAAATAAATAAACATCATACAGTTGATTTAATATCTACATTTAATTAATTTTGTTGTACAGGTGGACACAACCATCAAGATGAGTTTACATTCAGATGGACCATATGATCATCCTGATCCTCTTGATAGTTTTCTGTAGACATGGTCTGCATTTTCAGGTATTTAATGTTGATTTAAATTAAAAAAAAATGATACAAGTTTCAAAGCTTTTATTTACAGATTAAATTAATTTGTATATATAATATATGTAGACATGCGTGCATATAATTGACATGTGCAACTCTTTTTTAAATACCTTGTAGGATCTTGTTGATAGTGGGTTTTTTGTTGATGTCACCCAGGATACAATGCGTACAGAAGATGATCTGAGTTAGGTACATGTGTATGAACATTAAAATTATCTCTAGTTCAAAATGAACATTTTAAATATAAACTTAATTTAAATTTCTATTTTAAATCATTGATCTTGATCTATACATATATGTGTACATGTACTATATAGCATGAGATACCAGTGCCATCGATTGCCCCTATAGCACCTAGAGATGCAAAGCCCTTAGTGGAGTCTAGAGAAGATGAGCCTACTCATGTACACGTATGTGCTACTGAACTTATAATTAAAATTTTTAAATTGTTTTTAAATATATATATATATATATATATATATACATGAACATGAACTACATAGAACTCTCACAAACTTTAATATTCTTGTCTTACAGAGTGGATCTTCTCCTCTTCGTTTGCGTGGCTTGAAGAGGAATCTAGAATGATTTAGGGCTTATAGTCGTCTTCATTTTAGGGGCTAGATTTGTTACATGTTTCATGTAGTTTCCTGATATTTGATCATTCCATCCCATGGGACTTGTTTATTTTGCGCACTTTGATTATATATTTCATTTTGAGCATGGACTTGATGTACATCTGTACACATGGACTTGTTTATTTTGCTCGTACACTTTGATTATATTTCATTTTGACCACATGTGGACTTGTTGAACATCACACATCTAGACTTGATATACATATATGCACATGTACATGTGATATATATATATATGTTTTACGTTTGAGTGTTCATTTCTAGTACACATACATACACTTGTTTCATGGACATTATATCTATACATTTATTTATTTATTTATAATCATCTGGAGCTATGTAAATTTCATTTATTTTTAATCTAAATCTATATACATGTGTATGTGTATGTACATGATAGTAAAAATAAATAAATACATTAAAAATAAATGAAGCTTGCTATTGTTTAAGTAGAGGTAAAATAAATAAATACATTAAAAATAAATGAAGGAAGTGCAATTGAACACATATACACATGAGCAATTGATATTTATAAAAATAGCACACTTCTACACATGTACATATATGCATTAAAAATAAAACACTTGCAATTTTGATATTTTTCAAAATAACACATGTGTACACACACATTGTATACATTAAAAAATTAATTCAAAGCAATTGATAATTTCTAAAATAACCATGTACATGCACACATATATACATACTAAAAGCTTATATAAAAAAGTTTAATCTAGGGCATCTCTTGAATATATAATAATTTAGCTTCATCCACATCTCTTGAATTTAAAAGTTTCAAGATCCACACGTCTTAAATCTATATATTAAAGTCTAACTCAATATTCTGAAATCTAAAGTATTATGTAAGTTTGATCCAATCTAAGATGTATTAAAAGTAGTTTCAAAAGGGATCTAGATAAATTAGATCTCCACAATTTCAAAAGCAATCTAGAGATTTTAAATTAGATCTCCACAATTAAAAGCCTGGTTACAAGATGTACCTACATGCACACACAAAAAATTAATCAGAACTTAATTAGAAATAAATTATTAAATGCATGTATATTAACTAAGTCAAATTTAATTAAAAAAATGATGCATGTACATACCAATTAGGACATGGCTTAAAAGGGGAAATTATTTAAGCAATTGAACAATTTATCATTGAAAAATATCAAATATATAAATTAAAACTAAACATTTAACAGAAAAAATAATGCTTACCAATTCATTGGAAATCTTGATTTTTCTAAAGATTCATGAACTTGTTTCACATGCCACCAACAACAAAAAACTACTTTAAGATAAACCTACAACAACAAAAAATATTTAGATATATATTATATATGATTTAAATCTAGGGAGGTGAATTTAAGTTAAAACTAGGACATGTGGCTTAAGAGGAAATTAACTAATTAGGATGTGCATGAGGCAAGCTAAAGGTGATGGGCATAATTGGGAAGTGCCTTAAGGGGATCAAACTAGAAATAGGACGTGTGGCTTAAAAGAGGATCATTTGAACTAAATTATAGGACATGGATTAAGAGAAAATTAATTGATTAGGACATGACTCGGCTTAAGGGGATGGGTGTACAATTGGGACATATGGCTTAAGGGGATCAAACTAGAAATATGACATGTGGCTTAAAAGAGGATCATTTGAACTAAATTATAGGACATGACTTAAGGGGAAATTAATTGATTAGGACATGACTCGACTTAAGGGGATGGGTGTACAATTGGGACATGTGGCTTAAGGGGATCAAACTAGAAATAGGACATGTGACTTAAAAGAGGATCATTTGAACTAAATTATAGGACATGACTTAAGGAGAAACTAATTGATTAGGACATGACTCAGCTTAAGGGGATGGGTGTACAATTGGGACATGTGTCTTAAGGGGATCAAACTAGAAATAGGACATATGGCTTAAAAGAGGATCATTTGAACTAAATTATAGGACATGGCTTAAGGGGAAATTAATTGATTAGGACATGACTTGGCTTAAGGGGATGGGTGTACAATCGAGACATGTGGCTTAAGGGGATCAAACTAGAAATAGGACATGGCTTAAGGGGACAAAAATAATTAGAATCTAGATGGAAGTGCAAAATAGTCAAGTTCACATTTTAAATGAATTATGAAAACCTATATACATCTTAAAAGCAATTTATATCAATTTAAATCATTTCAAAAGACATGTAATTTTAAAAACAACTATACATACCTCTATATATCAAATACTTATTCCATTACATGTACCACAATCAAGTGTAAGAGATCTCAATAAGGGGATGGACCTATATATATCAAAGAATAATATTTAAACCATCTACATGATCAAATGGTATGTAATAAAAAGAAATTATATATTTAATACACACACACACACACAGACATGTACATATATACATGCATACATTTAATGTATGCATACCTCTTTATTTAAATACTTATTCCAATGTACCATCTGCATCCTCTCTTTTTTCCAAAGCATCTATAATTGTCTCGCAATCTTCCATAGAAATTGTCCACAACTTTTTATTACTAGGTCTGCTGTGATATCTCACTAGTTGTATATTTGTTGCAATAATCAAATGTGAGTAGTGTATTATCTTCTTATGTGTTTCATAATCTTCAAAAGTAGGCAAACCATTCTTCCTTGTCAAATATTTCCTTAGCCAAGTTCCAACAACTACCACTGAACCATTTGGATAATGAAAACCATCGTCATCTTCTCGAGGATTAACTAGTTTGTGTTTAGTCTCAACACATCGAGCCAACCAATATTTTGTTTCCTCTTCATTGTCCCCAGGTGCAACAATGACATACACGTGTCCTAGACAAACAAAAAATTAATAAATTATTAAAATTTAGAATTAAAAAAATGCCATTTTTAATTTACACTAAATATAAAAAAGTTTGAAACTAATTTTATTAAATGGCCAACAAAATAATAAAAAATGATTACCTTTCTGTACAAGGTCTAAAACACGATCATAATCATATGATGCAAATAGTTCATCATTATCTTCAATTGTGTTAATCTGATCTTGTGCTCGAGTAGGAGTCAACGATCTTTGATTCCAATCTTCAACCCATTCAGTATTCTCACATACATCAGCATCACCTGAAATACAAAACTGACAAAAACATGCAAGTTCCCTTATCCATATAGTCCATGTGCTTGCATTTGAACTCTTAAATGAATGCCATTTTGCTGATCTGCTAATTGTCTTACAATCAAGTTTCGGCACAATGTTTTCCTCTTCAACTAACCAAAAGAATCATTGAATTGTCGAGTTCACACTTGATCCAGTAGATAAGGTTGTGTTGCACCAATCTACAATTGCATGTGCATCTTTAAATTTTACATTATCTTCAAATTTTAATTGCTCTCTAGCAAGAATTCTTTTAACACATGCACCAACTCCATCATGTTCTCCTTTACCATGTCCAGCTTCAAAAAAAATCCATATATGTTGGATATTGTATTCCTATGAGCCATGCTTAACCAATAAAACATTCGAGAATTCTTGAATTGTCCAGTACAATTATCTGACCATATAAGATGTTATGTCATCTGGATTCCTCTTTCTCTTATATTTCTATAAAATATGCTGAAACAATATTGAACAAACTCTGACGAGTGCATCCTATTATCACTCACATAGAAATGATACTCCCTTAGGATTTTTCTATCATCCTCTATGCTATCATCTGCGTGTCTATAAACAATATGAACAAAAATAGCAACTTTAGTGGAATTATAATATTGAGATTGAATTTCCTCTTGTGGCTTGAGAGTATAGTTTTCTGCAAAGTCCACCACTAATAGTATACTTCCAACTGGAAATGTATTTCTACATGTGCAAAATTGAGAATCAAGCCATCTAGCATGTTGAGAGTGTGTCACATATTTTGGTACAATCTTACTTTTAAATTCTGACATGAATGCATGTACACTAACCTTCTCTGTGATTAAATCGACATGCTTTCCTGTCTTCCCATCCTTTAAGGGATACTCAACATTCTTAAATCTTCTAACATCTACTAGTTGTTGTCCAAAATCTGTTTCACTACTCTCATGCATACATTCTACTAGTGATGAAAATTTGCCACAACTAGAACATTGTCTAGAGATACATGAATGTAAATAAAATAATTGCCCATCAGTTCTTTGACAAAATAAACTTGCTACAAATTCCTTGATTGATTTAGGTGGCATATCAATACCACATTCCTGGATAAGCATGTTACTATGCAAAACACAACGTATGTATCGGAAAACATCATAATAGTAATGAAACTGCATGTGTGTTTTAAAACAATAAGAGACTCTTTGCTTATTAATTTTCACATACCAGGGCTTGCATTTTTCAAATGATCTTTGACTTATAGTAATATTTCCAAGTAACAAAACTTCATCCAAAATTTTTCTATAAAATTCAATTTGAGTTGTGTCTAATAGGTGTTTTGGATGAGGGTCACAAATTTTACACCCCACTCTCAACTTTAGAACATCTCTAACATTAGATGATACCCTTGTATTATCATGCCAAAACTTTTCAACCAATGATTTCACTTCAATATTCAATTTCATATCTGACCTGCGAAGTCTACCACTAAAACTCCAACTTTGGTTGATTGGATCAATTTCAATACTTTCTCTTCTTTTAGCTTCTCTAACCAATGTTTTATGATGCATCTTTAAAATTCCACTAATGTTTCTTACCATCCCGTTATTCAAGGTTGCTTTATTCACTATGGCAGTTGTTATAGCTCATTGTGCTGCATTCTTATCTTTAGATCAACTTGTTGTACAAATAGATTCAATGACACTTGCAATAGTAGACATACCACACTTAAAGGATTCATCTTTTTTTGATGGTTTCACATAGATGCCTATTTTTTTATCACTTTTCTCATTTTCCACATTCTCATCAATTGCATCATAATTTGACATTGAATTGCAAGTTTTTTTTGATTTTCACTTTCAACATTCAAAAGAATTTCATCTTTACCAACATGAAGGTTTTCATTTTCATGGACAATTCTATCAATCTCAACACTGGTATATCCAGCTTCTACTAATCATCAATATGAATATCACCTATAATCACATTATCCATGTCTTCTAGAGAAGGATTTTAAGATGTACCTAGATAATTTGAAGATGTACCTAGATTTGAGGATGTTGTACTTGGAATATTCTTCATAATTGTTTCATTCACATCGACATCATCCATAATTACATCATCTGCGTCTATCTGATCCCCCAAGGCATCATCTTGAATGTTTATCTCTTCCATTGTTGTGGATCCAGAAGCATCAGGATTATTCATTTGTCGAATCCTCATTCTTCTATCCCTTTGACATTTGGCCTCCTCCTCTCTTTCATCTTGAATTTCCTCGACGGTCAATTCCCTCCTTTGTTTCTTCTTCTGACGTTGTTTAGACCCCATGACTAAAAACTTATGCAATAAATGCCACCTTCAAAAAATGGATCTAAAATTGCAACAAAAGAGCATCCAAAGAACAACTAAATCATAATATATCGTGTAAAAACTCAAACATTTGAAGACATATTTTAGTATATTAAATGATCACTTATTTATACAATTCCAAAAAAAAAAATTAATGAAAAAACAAAACGGGATCCCGTTTTCAACACGGGATCCCATTTTAATTAAAAACAAGATCCTGTGTTGTTTTGTTATTTTTAAATAAATTTGCAATTTAGAATGGGATCCCGTTTTCAATACGGGATCCTGTTTGTAAAAAGAGTTTTTGGGGCCTGCTTGTAGGTTTGGAATTAGGCTTGGAAAATGGTTCGGAAAGCCGAACCTGAGGCTTGGAATTGGTTTGATCTGCAACTTCAAGTCCAAATCAAGTTTCATACAAAAAAATGACTTAAAAAATATATCTGAACACCTAATTTTCAGAATGTTTTTAAACAACAAAAACCCATTATAGCACGCACTGTCTAGATTCCAAATATATAATTTTTTAAGAGAATGGATCAATATTTTTAATTTTAAAATAATTTATAATGAAAGAGATCCATAAACTTGAAATAACATGGTTTTTTAAAATTTTAATAACTTTTTTGTCTTTAAGTTTTTTGAAAAAAATTTATATGGCATCAAACTAAAGACAAATCTATATAGTTTAAAAAAAAAAATTAAAAAATGTTAAGTTTAGGTCAAATTATGCTTGTTGTACACGCGAATTTTTCAAAACAGTGATTATGCCCAATTAGAAAATAACAAAAAAAAATATATAAGGAAAAAAATTACAAAAAAATATCCTCATCAAAGGTGAGTGAGTTATAGATCTTTTCCCAAAAGGATAAAGAAAAATACTTTCATTTAGGTCAAATTATGCTTTCTGTACACAGGCATGGTATGGTCCTAAAAAGTGACTTTTAAACTATAGGTTTTACTAATGCCTATTCAAACTTCATTTTTAAGATCTGGGTATTAAAACAAATTACATATTTGGAAAGTAGACTTCGAGCACTACATTTTCTTTTTTTGATTTTTTTCAAGAATTATTCTTTAAGAGCCTCAAATATTTAGGTCAAACGGGACAAAATCGACAAAAAAGGGAAAAAACTTCCACTTTTTGGCTAAAAAGTAGACACAACTTCTTGCAGGCACCCTAAATACGTTCTCTATTAAGTTCAATGTTTTAATATAAAAAAGAAGAGTTAAATGGTTTTGGCTTGATTTACAATTTTTCCATAGCCTAATTTTTTTGCCTGTGAAGAAAGACCATGTCAGATAATATCAACGAAGAACAAAATAAGGAGACAATTGCTAGATTGTGGTCTAACTTGAAAAGAAAAGGTGATGGAAAATGTTATTGTCCCTGCAAAATTTGTAAGGGCTTAAAGACTAGAAGACTTCTGATCAAAACAACTAAGAAACATTGTAGGCAACATGGTCACATTCAAGGGGGACATGATTATCATCCATTGGTAAGTTGTTCATTATATTGTTTTAACAATTTATATACATAATAAATCACTTGATGATGAGATCATGATCATGGTTTATTTATGTTGATCATTTTTAAATAGGTCAACACCCCAGGGCACATGATATGGACCAACACAACCCGAAGAATATGGTTTCCGAAGTGGAGGAACATGGAGGTGTGAATATCAAAGCTGAAGATAATGATCCCATGGAAGATGGCGATCATGCGCTAGAAAACACAATTGAAGAATATGGTACAAATACATTGATCCATGACACATTTAGTACTAGCACAGGTGATCATGATGATCAAGATGACCTTGATGTTGTTCATGATTTACCTCTACTTGAGAATTCATATGAGGCCCTTTACGAAGTCTCCCAAACAAGTCTTCTCTTCATTGTATTGTTGTCGGTGAACTTGAAGGTTACAAATGGTTTATCCAACATAACAATCTCACATATGTTAAGGTATGTCATATGTGTCATTATAGTTAATAAATGGTGAATCATGTACCATTAATATTCTTTATATTAACAAATTATATTTTTTTCTTTAGATTGATAGGTGAGTTTTTGTTACCACCATCAAATATTCTACCTCGCTCATACCAAGAATTATCTGCCATTATGAAAGATATTGGAATGGAGTATCAAGCAATAGATGATTGTCCCAATGATCATATTATATATTATTAACAACACGAATTTCAAACAGAATGCCTTAAATTTCATATCAGTAGATATCTAATAGATCAAATAACAAAAAAGGTACCTCACAAGGTTCTTCGTTATATTCCCATTATTCCATGTATGCAACGATTATTCAAGTGCACTAGCTTGGCAATATTTATGGATTACCATGCATGCAATGAAAGTCGAGATGACTTTATTTGAATGCTTGCAAATGGTTCAACATTTATGGACATAGATGAAAAGTGGCCACACTTTAAAGAAGAACCTCATAATCTCAGGCTTTCATTGGCAGCAGACGGTGTCAATCCATTTGGAGAGTTGAGATTTGTTTACTCGGTGTGGCCTGTTTTTATTAGCAACAATAACATTCCTCCATGGATGTCAATAAAGAGGGAGAACATAATGTTGGCAATGATTGTTCCAGGTATTTTCTCATTTAATAGTCATCTACATTTAATTATAAATATTATAGTAAAATTGTCATAATAATTATGTAATGTTTTTGTTCATTCAACTAGGTAAGTACCAAGTTAAAGATATGAATGTATATATTGAGCCTCTTATCAATGAGTTGCTGGAGTTATGAAATGGTGTCGCCATGTATGACGTCTCTAGACCAATAGGACAAAGACAATTTCAAATCCATGCAATGCTTGTATGGACAATACATGATGCCCCAGGGCTGACACATTTTTGTGGTATGTTATAGTGTTCAAGTTGTGCATGATAATTATAATTATATAAATTTACATATTTAATCAAATTATACATTATCTTGTAGGTCTTGAAACAAAGGGAAAATTTGCATGTATAGTTTGTGGTCAAAAGATGAAATCTTGTCATTCAAAAAGTTTGGGAAAGCAGGTGTTTGATGAGTATCGATACTTCCTCCACAAAAATCACAAGTATCGGAATACCGAAAAATATATTTTCAATGAGAAAGAAGAGACTACATCAAAGCCACGAAGAATGACACCTCACCTATGCAAATTGGAATATAATAGAATTAATCATCAAGGTAATGTCATTCCATCTAATAGTTTATGTTTGGAATTTGTATTTTTCTATCGTGTTTTGTTTACCGATGATGTAATTGGTGATCGTGAAGGTCATCAAGGCATGGATGACCACCTTCCAAAGGGACTAAAAATTTATCCCAAACAATTTAGTAGGTTGCCCTACTACGAGCAACTACAAATTGTGTATTTGTTTGATACTATGCATATTGGAAAGAATATAACAGAGACATTATAAAAAATATTGGATGGAAGGTGTGACAAAGAACAAATTATCAAAATTTGTAGTGACATTCAAGAATCCAATCATGAGATGAAAAATTTCATTCAATTAAATAACAATGGAGACCAGATTAATATAAGTGCCCTTCCTTGGTTATTAACAGAGCAGCAAAGCAATGCTATAAAATAAGTCATACAAAAAATTTGATTTCTCGTAGGATTTGCTGCGAACATAAACATTCTCATACCAAAGAAAAGTGAATTTGGTTCAGGGATGAAAACACATGATTGACATACCTTCATTAAGGTAATTCATGTTCTTGTGTATTTACTATATATTTGTATACTGTGCATGTACTTTTCATTGTATTATGTTAGAAAACAATGAAAAGATCATTTTATAATTGTTGCAGTATGTTCTACCTCTATCTCTCCCAGACCACTTTGACAATAATGTCAAGCAAGTCATATATGATCTTGGAAAATACATGAGGTAAGTAGTGATGTTTGTTCAATTTGTTGTATAAATATTATATTTGTGATTTGTTTTACTTGTTATGTAATATATTGTATATTATTTTGTAAAGTCTCATTTATATATTTTTGCGTCTTGAATCTCTTATAGGTGGTTGTCATCTAAAGAAATCCATAAAGAAGATATAAAATATTGGAAGAGAAAAATTCCTCATCTAATATGTGAAATGCAAAAGTGTCTACCTTCAACTTTTTTCATTGCACAAGAACACTATTTCATACACCAAGTTGAGGAGATTGAATTGTGTAGATCTGTACACACTAGGTCAATGTGGATGGTTGAGAGGCACTTGAAATTTTTGAAGGCTTTGGTTCAAAAAAGAGCACATCTTGAGGGTTATATGGTGGAGGGATATATGGTATATCAGACTATGGTGTACATTACTGAATATCTTCCTAAGTTTGCAGCAAAGATCCACATATATCGCATTTGGGATCCCAACCCCATTAACAAATTCGAAGGGGAGTACTTGATGGGGAAAGGTAGATTGAGGAAAGTGAGAGGTAATTATAAGATATTATTTTAGTTGACTAATTCTTAATCTTCAAAATAAATCAGTTGTAAGTCATCTATTTATTTTTTATATAGTTGGTTGAGAGTGGGATGCACTACATTTGTATATTGCAAACAATCTTGATTGGATGATGGTATGGATTGAATCATGTCAACATTTTGGTCGCACATTAAGCAAAGGGAAATTGATTTAGCATATGGTTTAAGAGATAAATAGGTACATATAAATTTATTAATCACCCATATGTTTATTAACTCATGATGCAATAATTTTTACATGTTTGATATATTGCAAGTCAAACACCACAATGTTATGTGCTTCAATGGTCATAAATTTTGCATCAAAAAGTTGGATGACATGAAGAAAACTTGTGATTCTGGGATAACTGCAGTCTTTGAGGTGACCATTATTTCATCTAGAAACGACATACATCCTCAAGAGTCTCAAAATCGATACTATGGCATTTTGGATGATATACTTGGGCGTGATTTTAATTCCTTCAAATTAGTTTTGTTCATCGTCAAATGGTATAGGCTACGACTAAATAAAAATGATCCTGATAGAACTGTTATTGAACATGATAATGGATTTACAATGGTTAATACAAGGTCATTTGAGCCAGTTGGGGATGAGCCCTATGTTCTTCCAAGCCAATGTGAGCAGGTATTTTACTAAGAGGTTCCACATAAACCGGGTTGGTCATTTTTTGTTAGACATGATCCAAGAGAAAGGTCGATAAAGTATTATGTGATGGAAGAAGAAGATAACAAAGAAGTAGAAGATGATATAGATGATGACCATGATTAATAGCTAGTCGATGATGTATGGTGATGGTGATGGTGATGGTGATGGTGATGGTGATGGTGATGGTGATGGTGATGGTGGTGATGATGATGACAATAACGATGAAGATGATGATGATGATGATGATGATGATGATGATGATGATGATGGTGATGATTTTCGTGATGGTCATGATGATGAGTTGGATGAAGAAGAAGATCAATGACATGAATGAAATGTATGAGGTATGCGATTAGTATATTATCTATTTAATAATAGTTTCATGATAGAAAGTTTTTTGACTTATATGGTTACATAATTAATTCATTATGTGGACTGTTTATTAGCTATGTGATGGATGGTGATTTATGATAAATATTTGATGGATTACATGTTTATGATGATACATATGTGATTCCTATGATGCTTATGATACATATGTATTTATTGTTTATCAAATTACAAATGTGATTCTTATGATGCTCAATTGTTGGTGTTGATTTCATGTATATATTTTGTGTGATGCTGTCACCCTTGGTGGAACTAGGTAATTAACCACATACATCGTCAACCCTTTACTTGAGGATCCTGCACAGTCTACATAAAGTAAAGGTAAGGAATACAAAATATACAATGATTATGATGACTGCATATTGTTCATGTTGTGTACTATGTAATTTTTAGCTAACATAAGATAATTGAATTACATATGCAGGGACCTGAACCCATTTGATGAGGATCCTGCACAGTCTCATGGATCAACATGTATAAGTCATTGCACCCTATAGAAACAATTTATTTTTTTAAAATTACTAGGAAAACAAAATTCCTCAATTTTTTAAACCTCGACATTAGCAGCAAATCTAATATAGTTATCAACACTTGAGGCCCCAGTTGGACTTATTCAAATTTTAATCTCAACATCAACTTTAGAGATGAATTCTTCATCAACATTACCCTCATTTGCAAAATATCTCTCATTACCAACTAACTCTCTCATTTGATGGAGTGTAGGTATCACCAAATAGGTATTTGTCAGATGTGTCTTCCTCGAGTGAGGGAAATGCAGGAATAGAAGATGAAAGTGAGACATGAAGTAGATCTAAAATAGGGAGATCAACTAGAGGTCAAAAGATTAGAATAAAATTCAATAAGCGCATGGAATTTTTCCTTACTCAAGGGGGGTCATGTTCTTATGATGATGAGACCAAAGGCGACATCGAGGTGCCCTTGAGGTACAAACATCCACAAAAATAATGGGTACCCAAGGAACTTCCTCAAATAAACACTGATTTTTGTGTTAACGAGAGGATATATCTCATAGCACCTTCATCATTAAATGGTTTGGGCCTATTTTCCATGGACAACATAAAGGTCTGTTACAACAAAGTTGCTGAATTGATGGATTTTGTCGAACCTTGTTACAATTACAAAAATTGGATGCAGATTGTTCGATATAAAAAAGTATGCGTAGGTATGCACTGACAACAAATTATATACAATAGAAAGATAATGATGAAAGTAAATGAGTGGCTGTATACATTGATGGAAGGCCAAAAGCAACATGGAATATTATAGGTTTTATAAATAAAACATGACCTAGGTCAACTAATAAGCAACCCAATTGCATATTTGAGGCGCATGAGGGAAATTGTGTATTCGTATGTGTGATAAAATCAATAAGTGCAAGGGAAGAGCTGCTAATCGATTATAATTTGAATTGTATAGATACAAATAAAGTTACTATCATGGGGGCGGTATGTACTATATACCATTTTATTATTAAGTTTTTTTGCTAAGTCTATTGGTTTCATTTCGCTAGTGTTTTTATATTTTTTTCTTTGTCTAGGGCGACATGGATCCGTCACATAGCACAGATAGGGATGTAGGTCCTGACACGTCTACCGAGTAGGTAAACCTAATTGTAATTGTACAAATTAGATAGAAGCAAACTGTTACATTATTATGTTCTTTTCTTGAGTGTTTTGGAGTAATTTTGATAGTGTTAATAATATTCTTGTCATAGACAGATGTTCGGGGAAAGGGAAAGGGACCTGCAGTACCTCAGGACCTCTATAAGGATGTGGACTCAACAATATTATGTGATGATGACATCACATTTACCACAAACCCTATAGAAATGATGAAAAAGTCTATTAGAAAA
The DNA here is from genome assembly GCF_030272615.1 of Cryptomeria japonica. NCBI lineage: Eukaryota > Viridiplantae > Streptophyta > Pinopsida > Cupressales > Cupressaceae > Cryptomeria > Cryptomeria japonica. The sequence continues at coordinate 593,280,919 of NC_081407.1, forward strand.
ATTAATAGAGAGATTCTTTCTTTGGCATCCATGAGCCCTCAGATCGATGAAATAAAAGAGAGGGTGCAAAAATTGATGCGAACAACACAAAAATTGCAAGTAGTAATGAAAGCTTTAATTATAACAAAAGTTCAATAATGGTTATATTTTATTCTCTTTTATTTCATTAACTAAAATATGTACGTGTTATTTTTACAAGATTTTATGCATCCTCATCAACCTGGTGGCCATGATCAGGGTATTGCAGGTAGTTTAGGTGATGACATTATAACTACTCCTTCTTTGGACTTGTGAACTTGCTTTTTTAATGCTACTGTTATTGATCATATATTTATTATGTAGTTGATGCAAAGGGATCTAGTTGATTCTCTTCATGGCTGATCATTCATACCTTAGGTAAACAAACCCCCTTACACATCCCTTCACTTGTTCTCAACAAACCCCCAACACATCCTTTTTCTAGATCCTTGACTTGGATCAACCTCTCACTTCATCACTTATAATTTTTGAGAGCTTCATATTGTGATTTGTTCTTCACTGTCAATTCACCTCTCACTATATGATACTCTCTCCTTTTAAAGCTCATCACATTCTACTTGAGCTCATATTCTACTTGAGCTCAACTTCCAACAAGACAAGTTACATGTTCAAGCAACTCCATGTTAGCCTTTACATTGTGAAAATACCAAGTATTTCAACCATCATACCTTAACATATACTTACCCTTGTCCTCCAAGAGTGTTATTTCACTATCCTCATCTCATTAATTTATTCTCCAACTGCCCAAGAACTCATAATCTGCACTTACACATAGAATCCTTACAAATTCCAAAACTGCAAAATAAGGAACCCAAACTACCATTCATTGTGACTGTCATGATCAAACAAGTAGATTGAAACTTTCTTGTCTTATCAATGTCCATCATACTAGGGAAGGTTATTTAGAGTTGTTCCAACCTTATTTAATCAACACAGTCTTATTTCAACCCATTGGACATCACTCAACAAAACAATATGGTTTGTTGTCCCAAAATAGGGAAAACTTTGTCTTGGTCTACTAGGGCACTAGTTTTCTTGACATTTGTACAACTATTCAACATAAGAACAATTCAATATGAAAAGATACCTGAGTTGACAATAGGAATCCATAATTTGAGAATTTTTCAATGAATACATCAATGGATATTAACAAACCCTTATGATTGACCCAGAACTGAGGGTTTTGGACAATTTAGAGAAAAGCAATTCAAACTCTCCCCATTCTTCACGACCATTGCTCTAACTTGGCACAAAACAAAGTTAATTCATTACACTTCACCCTCCAATCCTTTATTAGACATTTTAAATATATTTACTTGATGCGAAGAAACTTGAAATAGTGCATGAAACATGACTCTCATGGAAATTTGAAATTAACAAGTTCCAAAACACAAAATTTTAGTGATTTTATCAAACCATAATACATTACAGTATTCTTCAAGGTGTCTCGTTCCTTATTCCTTTACACTGCCCTCTTGTCACAAATTTACCTACCTTTTTCCTCTATATTGTTCTATCATTAAGATTAGCATCAAACACTTAATAAAGGTTCATCTTTCTTTACAATTCTTAATAAAGGTTCATCCTTGTTCACAATTCTTGCAGTTTTCATATATTTAATGTATTATTCTTTAGGTGATGTCAATGTTCCTATGCAAACACTGCCTCATCCAAGGTTAGCCCCACCTGTTTTGCCAACTGCAGACATCGTCTACTGCACGTCATGTTATCCCACCCACTATTGGTAGATCCCCCTTTTGCTCTCTCTTTCATTATGTGTTTATTTCCCTTGAAGCGTTCTTTCTTGGGGGCATTTAATAGTGGATTCATTTTCTACAACACAAGATGCACATGAGGATGCACCAGAGGTGACTACTGCTGATAAAATACTATCATTTCCTGGATCTTCCTGTATTGCTAGTACGGGAACGTTGCAGGCCACATTGGTGGTGAGCGATGAAGAATTGATTCCCTTAAAGATACAAAAGGTTTCAGGTACTTAAAAATTATTATTATATATAGTCTAATTGTAATTTACTTACTCGTCACTCATTTTGGACTAATGATCCCATGAATTTTTTGCAGGAAATGATATTTTTTTATAAAAATATAAAAAACATTAATGACATTACATTGCAGATATTTAGGCCCACCATACGTAAAAGGTGGAACATCATATGTGACCTAACCCTAATCCACTATTTTGATTTCATATCATTGCTAGAATAGTTTTCCTTTAATCCTTTTCTTGAACTATATCAAAGGTAGCTTCAGTTTATTTCTGAATCTAACAGGTTTGTTTTTTCTTTAAACATGGAATGACCAAGAAAAAAAGTTAAAAGATGAACTAACAAACCGTATGGTTGGGTTGTTTGGAAATGACACATTCGACAAAACCAAGGTCCTTGAAAAAGTTGGCACATATCTAAAGTATGTGAGGGACCAATATAGGATACATTTAGAGAATAACGTAAAGTATGAGTGTCCCCCATGATTCCAGGGAGGGAGTGGAAGGACCTGCTTTTGGATGCGAAGGAGAGAATTGAAAGGAAAAAAGGAAATACACCACTAGACGATAGAAGAAGGTATGTGATACTATTAAGAATGTAATTATGTACTAATTAATCTTTTATTTATATAATCTAACATATTTCAAACTTTTCATAGACTGAGTGACATGTCAAAGGCAACCAAGGCAAGCCAAGAAAAGCATGAGAAACACAAACTCGGCTTTGGTGGTTATATGAAACTTACCGCACAAATTGTAAGAATCAATAAATAAAATATCGCATCAAAATATTTATAAATTGCAAACAATTTTTTTTATTATCAAACAATACAAGCAAAATTCATGCAGGGCTCTGAATTCAATAGATCGCCCACAAAAGATGACAAGAGAATTGCCTACTAGCAAGGCTATACAGTCGTGGCTGAACGACTATGAGAATTGAGTGGGAAAACATGAGATTCTGATGCATCCATCACAAAGGTAAATAAGCTAAATGAAAATAATTTCAAATTGAACATTTTACCAATAATCTATTTGATCTTAAGTTCCAACATAAAGTGACTATATTCTTTTTAAATAAGCAAGCAATGATAACAATGTGCATGACATTGGAATGCAACCTGTTAATCATGGAAAACAACTTGGACATGAAGGTCCGGATGTGCATTCCAATAGTGGAGGTATTCATTTGCTATTCAATTTTTTTTATGTAATTATTAATACAATTAAACATCTTAATTAAATTGTAATTAGTGTAGTAATTAATGTAACCTTTTTTGTTAATATTTTAGAGCATATAGTCGGTGGTGACCAAGTGGATGATGATCTAGGTAGACAACATCGAGAATGTGGTGTTCCCCAATCAGTTAAAGAGGACCATTGTTATTCCTTTAAAAAAAGTTAATTGCAATTGGTGTATTGATTAATGTAACCTTTTGTATATCAACTCCAGAGGATCTAGAGGGTGTTCAACATGTTGAGGTTTAGGCTAGACAAAATGATGTGGAAGATGATATCGCCCCATCAGGTAAAGAGCGCCATGGTTAATAGATCGCCCACAAAAGATGACAAGAGAATTGCCTACTAGCAAGGCTATACAGTCGTGGCTGAACGACTATGAGAATTGAGTGGGAAAACACAAGATTTTGATGCATCCATCACAAAGGTAAATAAGCTAAATGAAAATAATTTCAAATTGAACATTTTACCAATAATCTATTTGATCTTAAGTTCCAACATAAAGTGACTATATTCTATTTAAATAAGCAAGCAATGATAACAATGTGCATGACATTGGAATGCAACCTGTTAATCATGGAAAACAACTTGGACATGAAGGTCCGGATGTGCATTCCAATAGTGGAGGTATTCATTTGCTATTCAATTTTTTTTATGTAATTATTAATACAATTAAACATCTTAATTAAATTGTAATTAGTGTAGTAATTAATGTAACCTTTTTTGTTAATATTTTAGAGCATATAGTCGGTGGTGACCAAGTGGATGATGATCCAGGTAGACAACATTGAGAATGTGGTGTTCCCCAATCAGTTAAAGAGGACCATTGTTATTCCTTTAAAAAAAGTTAATTGCAATTGGTGTATTGATTAATGTAACCTTTTGTATATCAACTCCAGAGGATCTAGAGGGTGTTCAACATGTTGAGGTTTAGGCTAGACAAAATGATGTGGAAGATGATATCGCCCCATCAGGTAAAGAGCGCCATGGTTATGTTCTTTAAATTAATGAAATACTTGTAACGATAATAAAAAATGTTTTTAATTTAACCCATTTATTTGTTATTGCAGACGACCCCCTTTGGTTCAGTGTCCTTTTCCTATGTATAGGACTAGGCATACATCAAGATCATGAGCAGAGGGTAGAACAACTGAAGATGGAGGAAATGATGAAGAAAACAATGCTCCACTTAGTTTTTACATAGCTTCAAAAAAAATAAAAAAAATGATTGTAATCTACCTTATTTGATAATGCTTGATTTTTATGTGTTAATGAATGTAATTATGTGCTAATGAATGTTCATGAATGATATGTGTTAATGAATATTGATGAATTTTGCGTGTTAATGAATGTTAATGAATGTTATGTGTTAATGAACATTATGTGATAATGAATGAATGCTATATTTTAATAATGGATGAAAGAATGAATGAATGTTAGATGTTAACGAAGAATTTAGAGTGATGTTGGGAGGGGGGGGGGGCGTAAATGAGCTTCCACCTTCACGTGGTTGGACCTGTTAAGTAGAGAATATTAAACTATTCTCAAAACAAAGTGAAGCTCAATAAGATAACACACTTTTTAATATTTCATTATGTTGCATAGTTAATCTTATTGAATAATGTATATTGAATCTTAATTGCCGGGTCCAACAGAGTCAACACGAACAACAACACCACAAGTTGTTGGGTATAATGAACTCCCATATTGTCTTGTATGTACACTAATACTATGAGTTGCTTCTAGTGCTGATATGCATGGCATGACTACAAAAGTTGTGAATATGCCTCATCCTTGTAAGTTTTTTTATTAGTTGACATTTTCTGTAGCATTTTTTAATTTTCCTTATCATTTTAAGTCTAACCACTTTTATATGGAATTTATTGTTCTAGTTTTTTACTATCTGCCAGACATTATTGATACAAGGACTTACATTGCATCCATTTTTTCAATTAGGTATTATAAAGGGTAGGTTGTATTTGTAAATGTCTCTTTGAGTTCATCCAAATTTTATAACTGTTACCTCACATCTCGTTATTGTTGCAATGCGGATTATGACCAACATAGGCTACGATTGCAACCTCCCGGTGCCATAGAGTCTCTTTCTTCTTAAAATTGTAGCAGACTGTCAGGTACATTCCCTCTTTTGCACTCCAAATTGTAGCAGTCAATGCACATGACCAAATTTCCTTTGACATCTAGAGGATAGTATTAACTTTTAAGTAATTAGAGGCTTCTGAGGCATACTTGGCCAATATTTATTTTTTGTGGGATATGATGGTTGTGTTTTAAGTCATCTTAAGATGATCTCAATGAGTAATCATTCACTCATGACATTTTTTTCATTTTTCTTCATGAATGTTGGCAATTTTTACAAGTTAAGAGACCCATTGAGCACACAGGCACCTTTCAACATTTGTAAATAGGGGGAGGAACAACTCTTTCTAATACTAAAGAGGATATAGTGAAATGCACAATGAACCATTTGTAGGTCTCAACCTCCAAGAGGCATAATTAAGATTCCTGAGAGATCTATGTGCATATTAGACACACTCAATATATTAGAAGCCTAAATTAACATATAATTAGATGAGTGCACAACAAAAAGTTGGTACCTCCTAGAGGTAGGAATAAAATGCATCAAAGTAGCCTTTCCAATTAATTACTTTGTTAATATAATACTTGATCTCTCTAAAAAAAACTTTTTATGCATAATGATTATGATAGCCAATAGTTCTCATTTGATGAACATCTAGGTCAACTTTTAATCTAAAAGAAACTTATCACAAAAAGGATCGTGAACTATCCTCATTCATAGTCAAACCTCACTATAGTTGAGATATCAAAGCTTTCAATTACAGGAAAGATATAGCAACAATAATGTAGATTTCAACTTAAAGAGAATGAGTAGTGACAATAGAGGTCATACAAAGTTAGAGGCCAAGAGTTGCTAGTCAAACCAAAATCCCTAGATCCATAGATGATACAAAGAGCGGTCAAATAACTCTCCACGAGTGTAGATAGTTAGAAAATCACAGTGATGAAGGTTTTTTAGTGGTGATGAGAAAAACTTAGATAATAGATCATTTTTAAAAGATGACAAGGATGCCACCATACTCATTATATGTGATAATAAGGACATTCACTATTGCAAAGACAATTGTGAGTAAGAATTTTTGTATCAAATCAATATAAATACTATCTTATGCTTATTGTAGAAGCCATACACCTGAGCCAATAGTCATAGTGATAAAGGAGCCTTTCAACATTAGCAACATAGAGGATATAGACTATCAAAGTTTAAAATAGTGGTAGGCATGCATTCAAGGTAGCTCAAATAGAGGAGATTTGATAGAGAACAAGCCATGATAGAAACCTAGAGACAAATCCCTATATCGGGCATAGTTAAGAAGGATAGTGCCCTAACAAGTTCTAATGATTTACTTGAATTGATCAAAATATTGCTGAATTATTAGTCGATAGGCTACATTTTGTGTCAGGTTTTGACCTAAAACCTATGCCACGTCGTAAAACAATTAACGGGTTGACGTGAAACTGTCAGCTTTCTGAAGTCATTATATGATTTTTGTATTATTTAAAAAAAAAATAATAATCATTAGAATTTCGACGCCCCCTATTTTTGCACTGACGACTATACCATCAAACATCATCAGCATTCTGATGGAAATCAATGAAAACATCTGATGAGGATGTTGTATGCTTGACGACATTCTCTTGACAGATGAGCGGTCGGGGTAGCACTTGTCGATGAAATCCATCAACAGGACTGACACTAGTGGCGAAGGGAACATTTGATCTTGCCATCAGCTATTAGTAAGACATACACTGATGGAGACCAGAAACCTCCATCGGTGTATGTCTTACCGATAGCCTCATCGGCTATCGGCAAGACCAAATGTTCCCTTTGCTGCTAGTGTAAGTCCTACTGATGGATTTCATCAGCATGTACTACCTCAATGGAACCCAAGACATCAGGTCTCCATTGGTTTATGTCTTACTGATAGCCTCATGAAATCCATCGGTAGGACTTACACTAGCGGCAAAGGGAACATTTGGTCTTGCCGATAGCCGATGAGGCTATTAGTACGACATACACCGATGGAGACTTGATGGTCTTTATCAAAATCTCGACGTTGGAGAGCACCGACAGAGTATCTGATAACAAGTTTTTGACAGTAGTCTAAGGAAATATAGTCAAAATTCTGATGAGCGGTTGTTAGAATTACGACAAGCGGTTGTTGGAATTGAGCCCCAAATGTACTAGTATGCTTGTACTAAAGTTTAGGTTCAAAACCATGAACAGGTAAAATTTTCTTAACCCATATGCGTTGTTGTCCCTAAAAAGGTTTACATAGCTTGTGATGGAAGAAAATGGAATCAGGTAGATTAAGACCTAGTCCCACTCTCATTCATACATTGGAATACGAAATAGCCTAAGGAATTGATTCACTTTGACTGACTCTTGTGAAAGAGAATTAAGGAATACTTTTAGGGTTCCTATTCCTTTGTTGGTATGAAAAGGAATGAGTCAAATGTGAGGGAATAATAAAATAGGCCAATAGGATGAATGAAAACAACTAGAACCAACAACAATAATATTCTGATATAGAGATGAAACTAAAACAAAATCACATCTGGAAATGGGAATCTGAAGTGCACCTGTGACAAAAAAATTAGGCTTGATCTCGCAAGACCAGGGTATTGGGCACTCTGGTCATAGTGATTGTACAATAAATTTTGAAATTTTGTGATATTTTAATAAGTCATTCATTAGAGGAACTCAAATAGGTAGACATGTAAGCTGCAAATTCATTCTAGAGAGTTTTGACATTAAATTATCATTTTTCCTAGCATGAGGCAAATTTATAGTGTGAAACAAACTCCCATAACACAAGAATCATATAGAAATAGTAAATTATTTGCATGAATTTGAAATGGTTTTAATGAGAGAAAATTTGTGGGATTTTCTTCTAGTCACAGATGATTTATAGAAAGGCGAATCATCTTCCATGATTGATAGGATTTATTTACCACATTGCTCATCCCTTACTTTTGAAGGTGGGTCAACTAGGAAGAAACATGCTCTTGGAGGGAAATATTTAAATCTAAAATATTGGGTTAATCTTCTGAGATATATTAGCTTTTGCTCCAATTTTTATAATGGTGGGTTTTGTGTTGTACTTTCCTCTAATGACAAGTCTCTTATTAGGATGAATTATACAATAGTAAAAAAATTAGGTCACCATCCCAATATCGATATTATTAAGAAGTGTGTTGCCTCTAGATGGAAGATAAAGGGAATTTGGAGTTGATAACTCTCCTAAAATGGTTGTTTATTTTTCTCTTCTCCCTAAGGGAGGATTGCACTAAGATTTTATTAATGACCTTGGTTTATGAGCAAATATAATTTGGGTTTTGATCCTGATATAGACCTTTGTTTTATGGCACTAACATGTATTGGGATTCATGGACTCCTCCTTGAGTACAAGATGAATAAATCATTATTAGAATTTACATCTCTTGTTGGAATCAATGAACACATAGAGGGGGGTGAATCAATGTTCTGCAATTAACAAATTTCTTAAGCCGATTCTTAAACTACTAGATGCAAATGAATAAAAGTAAAGTACAAAACTTAATGCAAACAAGCATAAAACCATAACATCATAATTTTTACGTGGAAACCTGAAAAGGGAAAAACAATGGTGGTATTGAAACCCACAATATTATAATACCATGATCAAGAGTATAATAATATTACAAGAGGGGAATGCACATGCATTTAGGCACACTACCTAGAGCTCACTGCTCAATTACAAAGAAGAGGGCTACAACCCTTGGAGGACTTACTTTCCTAGAAAATATTTAAAATGACAACAAGAATGTATGAACTAAGGATTAGCATCTACAAATGCCAAAATGCAGATCTGGTTAAGCGTAAAGTGACTGTCTTCCACTATTTTGACAAACTGTTATGTTTTGTTGCTCTGTCATACATCAGAGCATTGAATCAAAGATAGCGCACATGAAACTACACTCAGATGATCATACACTCTTTTCACATCATGATCCATACATAAAATGATCAAATAGATCAACCTTATATATCCGGACCACATGATTAGGTCACCAATATGTCAGCTTTAAAATATTTACAAAACATGAGACACATAACAATAAGTTGGCTCAATCTGATTACAAATCCATATGCAGACCTAAAAAAAATGATATTATGCCTCACACATGTCAGCTCGACCACCTTGAACTCAAAACCAATCACCAAAATTATCCCAAAGGTTCCATATAACATGCTTCATCACTAATCGCCAAAATAACCTTGTTCTTCCTGAAATACCGGATACCAGATCTTCTATCTTGCATGAGAATCAATATCGGAGGCTAGGATTGAGAATTAAGTTGTTTTGAACATCCAATCACTTAACTCTTCCATCACAAAAAAAACTATGCAACCAAAATTGAGTTATGCTCATACTCATACTTTGTCGCATACTATATTCCACCTTCCAGACTTAAGCAAAATGGATATCAAACTTCCAGTAGAACTATTCAACATATACCAAATGTTATTTATGATCAGAGTTGCCATTAATAATAACCCCAAAACATTCCTCATGCACTAATCTCTACCGGTAGAATGTCTCTTGTCAAGAATCTCCCCCTTTGGCATTGATGGCAAAACTTGATGAAAAATGATACTGACTCTATTAGACCAAAACTGACATACACTGCAAAACTTCAAAACTGCAAAAATGTAACAACTCAACAAGCTCAACAAGCTCCCCTTAAGAATATAGACCATTTTTCATTCCTCTCTCTCCCCGTTTGAAATCAATGGAAAAGGTAGGTATCTGCCAAAATTTATGTACAAGGGTATACACAATAACTGACATAAATTTAAAAATGACTGCAACTGATCATCCCAACCTTTCTTCAAGTGCTCCAAAATATTGATATGAGCACTAAACAGATAGGTATGCATCTCTGCTCCTCTAAGATTTAAAGGAACACTCTTATTCAGAGCATTTATAGCATCCTTTTGACTACTAAGCAAGGTATCCAACTGGTGAGTGATTAAGTTCCTTATTTCTCCCACTCTACCAACTACTCTATCTTTTTCCACACTTAGGCTCTTGATTTTTTCAAGTAGAGCCATCACCCAAGCTTCATAATTACTATCAAAAACTAATTGGGAGGCATAAGATTGAGATATGTCGGATAATTGACCTTTGCATTCCTTGATCTTCTTATCAATCTCAATTGTAAACTTAGGAAAAAGAAGACATGGCTTGTATATTTTACCGCCTTCATCTAGTGCCTCCTGAATGGCCTTCATACTAGAAAGAAAACTAGTTCTGTCACCTTCAATCATTTTGAAAACCATCCTTAATTGTATAGCATTGAATTGGCTAAGAATCTTACCTTCGAGAACTTTCTCTAAAGATACAAAATGAGAATCTACTAACTTAAGCATGCTCCTCAACTTACCGGGGGATGAGTCTACTGTATCTTGCTTGAAAGAAGGCAAAATTTTATCCAACACACTTGTAGCCATGGATATGAGCTCTTTATACTTAGAGTGATACTTCAATAAGTATTCACTAGCTTTGGTTTGTGCAAGTACCGCAAGCTTGAGTTCTTGGACAAGTGATAGTGAGTTGAGATTGACAGGCCCTCTGGTGAGATTTGTGTCACTGATAATCTACTTGCCCTTGTCCATAGTTTCTCTTGGCACCGGAACTTGTTCAATCTTATCTCCATCCTTCTCCTTCTCTGTCTCTTCTCCTTTCTCTGCATCCTCTATCTTTTCATCACCAACCTCCTCAACTGCCTTCTCTAATTCAACATTTATCATCGGAGGATCCTTATCTGTTTCACCAAAGTCTGCAATCTTCTGATTATCAATAGTATCATCTACAATTCCAACTTTTTCATTTGTTTTCTCATCCAAAATGGAGGTATCATCCTATGTATGTACTTCCAGATGGTTGTCATCTTTCACCGGATTTATCTCATACTTGATCTCTTCCAAAAATTGCTTCAAAATTACTTATGTTTCCTTAGCCACTTCATGAATATTTCTAAACATGATCCTATTAACTCTGGTTTTGATTCTAAATCTACTCTTTGAAATCTTAATAATTATGTCTAATTCACTCTTAGAAATTACTGAGCTTAAATTAACCAATACATGCTCTTTTATTCTCTCATCTTCTAGACTAGCCGTATGCCTTCTGGCATCCAAAATTTAATATAGACCCTTTGAAATTATTGATGATAATTATATCAGGTCTTTTCTATATGCATTCATGTATTCTACAATGGCTTCTTATAATGTTTTTTTTTTCAATAAAAGTGGATTATTCCACTAAACTTTTTTATTAATATTTTTTATTTCTTACACAAGATTCAAAAAGCATACCAGAGGAAAGAACCCTGGGAAGAAAACCTCTGGTCACAACTCATAAAATAAACCTATAGTATCTGACAGATCAGTTTATGCACCTCACCCAAAACCACATACAAAATGCGGTCACAACACATATAATATTAGTTTTGCATAGAGCCCATATGACAATTTGCCAAAAAAACCCATCGGATAATTTTCAATTTTAGACTCCACAACTTCTACCAATGGAAGAAGACAAAATTTTCCAAAGCCCTGTGCCAAATCCCATGAGCCAAAAACCTTCCTGCCAAAAAAGAAAGTATCAAAAAACCTTTGGAAAAACACTATTGTATCAAATAACATGAGCTCGAACTCTCCTCTAGACAACGAACATGAATACTTGAAATGGAAGGGGAAAGCGGGAATAATTATCATCATAAAATTTTACATCAACATTACTCAAGAAAATCATATAACTATTGCTGCAAACCTTCCTATACCCTAGAAGGAATTTCCTCAAAACCCACCTCTCGCTGATTAGCATTGCTATCAATGGCTAAATTTGCCAAATAATCCACAATCTTATTAACTTCTCTGTAACAATGGGATACCAAGAAAGATTCAAACAATTCTAATTTTTGTAAAATGGGATCAAGTATACACTGCAAATTCCAACAATTCAATTTCTTTTTCATAACACATTGAATAATCACCATAGAATATCCTTCAATTATTAAGTCCTTAATTCCCAAAGAGATTGCCATATCCAATCCAAAAGACAAAGCATGAAATTCCGCATAATTGTTAGTTTTAAAACCAATAGCATGACACTTAGCTTGAATAAAATTTGCATTGTGATCATAAATTACCATGCCTACCCCAGCCGACCCAGGGTTACCATGAGAGGCCCCATCAAAATTCAGTTTAAAGTGCCCCTGTGGAGGAGGTTTCCATCTAGCAAAGTATCTCTTACCTATTGCATCATTCTTTTTTAAAATTGAGCCATGAGAGGGTAAAACTGACAGCAGCTTCCAAACTCTAGTAACTCTACTATCCCAGTGCGAAAAAGAAGATTTTCCAAATTCTTATAAATAAATGACAAAGCAACCTCAGAGATTGAAGACTCAATTTTTAATAGAACCTCAGACACAGGAGACCTTGTTTTTTTAAATATCCTATTGTTTCTCTCTAGCCAAACATTCCAAATCACAATAGATGGAGATATGACCCAAAGACATGCATAAAAAGATGAGGCTAACATAAAGGGCCAAGATCTGAAATAGGAAATGAGATCCTTACCAATAACAAAGGATATATTTAACTTCTCAAACAACCATTGCCAACATTCATAAGCATAATCACAATGTAGGAACAGGTGTGAAGAAGATTCTAAATTTTTGTTACAAAGGACATAAGGGAAAACAACAGTAATACCAAGCCTATCTAGTCTCATACCTGTAAGGACTCTGTCCTGAACTGCCAACCAAGCAAAGGCTCTAGCTTTAGGAAGACAAGCCGAATGCTAAAACAACTTATAAGGCCAAGATGATAAATCTTTAGCAACCATAAGAGAGTTGTAACCATCTTTAACAATGTACTTACCAAAAATATTCTTTGTCCAAATAAGTTCATCCTCAGAATCGGAAAGAAATACAATTCTATCCACCAAAATCTTCTCAAAATCTAATTTCTTGCTTTGATCAACATCTAAGAAATCAATCGACTTCCATCTAGCTAGCTTAAGGGGTCCACTAGTCACAATTTCAAAATAATCTGCTACAAAAACACCCCAAAGGGAGGAAAGAACAATGATCAGAGGAGACCAATCCCTAATATTCACCAAAGGTGTGTGTCCATTCCATACTTCACCCCAGAATCTTAACTTTCTACCATTATAAATAATCCATGAAAGATGAGGCAAAATAATTGATCTACATTTACAAAGGAAATTCCAAATAGCAGAACCCAAAGGCAAATTTGAGACTTTAAAAATGTACTCTCTCGATCCATTATTTAAATATTTGACAAACATAATCTGTGCCAATAAGGAGCTAGGCTTGTCATATAATTTCCAAACCAACTTAGCACCTAAGGCTAAATTTTGATTTTCCAAACTCTGAATTCTTGTTCCCCCAAGTTCCTTAGGAAAACATACCTTATCCCATGCAACTAAAGGGAGTTTCTTCTTGTCATCTTTATTATTGTTCCAAAGAAAATCTCTAAGAGTATCCTATAAAATAACAATAACTGCTTTTGAAGACTTCAAAACAGACATGAGATATATAGGAACAACATTCAAAACACACTTGATAAGAACAATTTTACCCGCCAAAGTTAACCATCTATGATTCCATGAGAGAATTCTTTTAGAAATGACCGAAATAATCTTATCCCAAAAACCAATCTTATCCTATTTAACAAAGAAATGAATCCTAGGCTAAGTACATGGAAGATTTCCAGTCTCAAATCCCCAAAAGGATTGCAACCTATGCTAAACCAATTGTGATGTATTAAGGAAAAAAATCTTTGATTTATCACCATTCACTTTCTGACCAAAAAATGATGCATATTTTTGTATTATTCCTTTAATCACTTTTGCCTCTACTAACGAAGCATGTCCAAATAACAGAGTATCATATGCAAAGAGACAATGAGAAATACTTTGGGGAATATTCTGAATCCTTATACCTTTCCAAAGCCCCCCCACTTTAGCAACCCTAATAGCCCAACTAAAGGTTTTAGCTAGGAGAATAAACAAAAAGGGAGAAAGGGGATCTCCCTGTCTCAAACCCCTAGAGGAAGTGAAAAAACCACAAGGACAACCATTAATTAAAATCAAGAATCTTGGAGAATAAATACATGCACAAATCCATTTGACCCAAGCCTTGGAAAAACCTAACTTCTCAAGAACAACACATAAAGCCCCCCACTCTACTCTATCATAAGCCTTCATCCTGTCTAGTTTAAGTATCATGGCCATGGTTCTTTGGGTGGAAATAGAATGCAACACCTCATATGCTACAATTGCACCCTCTGTCGTCTCCCTTCCAGGAACAAAACCACCTTGCTCCAATGAAATGATCCTAGGTAGAATTTTTGCCAACCTAAGGGAAATTGCCTTCATAAATATCTTATACAAAGTGTTACATAAAGCAATAGGGTGGAAGTTAGAAAAAGTCTTAGTATCCTCCTTTTTAGGAATAATTTCAATCATTGTAGTATTAAGTTCTTTTAAAATAGACCTATTTCTCCTAGCTTCCTCGAGAGCCAATAAAACATCATTTCCCACAAAATCCCAACATTTTTGAAAAAATAAAGGAGTAAAACCATCTGATCTCGGAGCTTTATCCGGATTCATGGCAAAGACAACACTCTTAACTTCTTCTAAGGAAAAGGGAGACATCAACATCTTATTGTCTTCCAAAGATACTAAAGGAGGAATATTAGATATAATATCATTGCTGAAATTTCCATTTTTCGAAGATAATAATGACTTAAAAAACCTAACTGCCTCTGAAGCAATATCCTCTGGCTCTGTCAATAAATTCCCACTCTGACACTGAATACAAGATATTCTATTCTTACATCTTTTAATCTTAGTTGAAGAATGAAAAAATTTTGTGTTCCTGTCACCATCTGAAAGCCATAACTCTCTAGATTTCTGTCTCCAATAGATTTCCTCTCTAGCTAACACCTCCTCAAGCTGTAATTTTAGTGACTTCAATTCATCAAAAACTTGTGGCACCATACCATGTTGAAGCACATGAGTATTAAGACACTCAATCATATCTTGAATCCTTTGTTTCTCTTGAAAAATGTTCTTAAAATGCGAGATATTCCATTCCCTAATATTCAATTTCAAATAACTTAACTTCTTAGCAATCTGAAACATACAGGACCTAGAACAAAAAGGAGCAGAATTCCACCATTTCATAAGCAAAGGCAAAAAGGAAGAATCCCTAAACCACATGGGCTCAAATTTAACAGAGACTTAAAAGAAGTCTTATCCTCAATAACTGAAAGGGAAATTGGAAAATGATCAGAACCCGAGACCGGTAGAATAGAGGAAAAGAATTCAAAATCTAAATCAATCCAATTCTCAGATAACAAAAACCGATCTAATCTCTCAGCAATCTGATAAAAATCCCTTCTCATGTTTGTCCATGTGAAAACTCCATTCCGAGACTTACAATAAAAAAGGCTCATATCAGAAATGAAATCCCCAAAGTCATCCATAATCCTTTTATTAGGGAAAACACCTCCTCTTTTCTCATCTAAATCAGTGATAGCATTAAAATCGCCCCTGAAGATAATAAAGGAACCATGTTTTAAGGGAGAAGAAATCCTCTTTAATTCACCCCATAACTTACTCTTCCCTTGAATACTTGACAGAGCATAAATGTTAAAAAGCTAGAATTTAACCTTCGAAATCTTGCTTATAACTAAAGCCAACATCCAATTTGTAGCAGATGCCACCAACTATACCTCAATATTATAATTATTCCAAAGCAGTGCCAAACCTCCTAAAGCACCACAAGCTAGAGAAGAAAGAAAATTCCACCTTCTCCAAGATGAAAAAACCAAATCAGTAGACTCCTTTGACAACTTTGTTTCTTGCAACATAAAAATATCACACTTAATTAAGTCCATCTAGGAATTAATTAAGCATCTCTTGTTAGGGGCATTTAAGCCCCTAACATTCCAAGAAATAATTCTCATTATCCTCTTGAGTTTGACCATGTTGAAGGGAATTTGAAGCATGCATCTGAATGGTATTAAGATTTAATATACCTTGTTTGCCTTGGCTTAGGAGGAGTAACTGGTTTAGTCTTCTTGGGTTTGACCATGTCCTCTTTTAAGATGTTTTATTCTTGGGCTCTACGGATTGATTCCTTTGTAATTCCCATGTCTTCAGCAAGCTGATCTACTTCTTTCCTTACTCTCTTTTGCATTCTGGACTTGGTGAATTGAGAGTACAGACTTAAACTCTTCTCCTTATAACTCCCAAATATTTCTTCCTTCTCATCCACCGGCTTACTCAAAAAAAAATTGTGCATACACATCAAGAGTATTTTCATCAACTTCATACCCCATGGACATGATCCATATTATCCTTGGTTCAACGACTTCCATTAGACATTTGTTCAATTTCCACCATAAAGCACATGGTGTCCTCATACTTTTCTACAATCTCCTTCGGGATCCTTTCCCTGGTCTGCATCATGCCTTGGAAGTATTTGAAGTAACCCCACAGGATATCTTTCTATGCTTGAGCATCTCCTAATCCTTGATTTGCATTGCCACCATTTTGTGATATGCCCATTTTACTTTGCCTACCCTAGGGATCTCTCTCAAGAAATAGAAGGCTAAATAGATAATCAAAGTACCGAACTTAAAAATATACTTCTTATCCTGCTTTATCTTCTTCAAATTGCTCATAAGCTCACTCTGAAGTACTCCACATAGATCATATAACTTTTTCTCCTGAAGAATTTGATAAGTAGCATATATTTCCATACCAAAGATTGAGTTTTCTCTGTTGATATAACTTATAGATAGTCACCATGGATGCGAATTTGACATCATACTCAACAATGTCACTGATTGTCATTGATCTAATATCATGCTAGGAACTGGTTACCTCTATCATTGTCGTGTTCTTCACATTCCTTAGACCAGGAACTTCACTGGTTGCATTCAGACATGTCAGTGCTTGGATTGCTTGCTTGGTGATCTTGTATGTTTTATCAAGCCATATAAATTCATCATGGACCTTGATTAAAATATATCTAACCCATTAGGGTTCATCAAAAATTGGAAATTTCAAAAATTGAATGAAACTCTTGTCCTGCAGAGATTTGAATTTGGGTTTAAGGTTTCCCATACCATCCATCATGTGCTTGGTGTATAGTTTTAGCATTTCAACATTCCCAAGATCCTCAATATTGCAATGGATGTATGCCCTGATGTCTTCAACATGCAATACACCATACAAAATAGATGAAAATGCTCCATTCAAATCATCTTCCATTGATTTGAATGGGTGCTTATTGAAATTAGGTCTTTCCCTATCAGTTATTTCGACAACCAACAAAGTCACCACACCAGATGATGCCATTATCAATTCTAGGTTATGAACAAATAGCTCGAACTCAGAAAATACCTTTTTATCTTCAACCAAATGCAAGAGATCTTCGTCGAATCCTTTTCAAGATTTGGTTTGGTTGTACAATCTTCTTTGTCACACTCTTATTCTCTTACACTTTGAACACAATGTGAGAAATGAATGTTAAAATACCTTTTTATCTTCCGCATTCCTAACTTTAAGGTGCAATAAATGATTAACCCTAAAACTTCTCCTAGATGCTCTGTATCTCATGAATATTGTATTGAAGCATCAAATCGACATGAAATCTTCCAGATATCTCCCAAAATCATATGCACAACCATCTAAAATCATTTACAACCTCTCATAGTCGGTTACAGATCCCAGAAAGGGAGTTTTAAGGATCTGCATGAAAATCTTCCTCCCGAGGCAAAATGTCTTATATGTACTATTGTATTTGGCACCAATTTTTGATGAATGTTTGTTGAAATATTGACAAACTTTTGACAGATTACCAACGAAACACCCTTACAAATTTTGTCGCAAAAAATTCGTCGAAAATAAATTCATCAAAACCTTGACCAAGCATCGTAAGACAATGCCACGGAAAATGGAACCAGTTTTCCTCAAAAAATAGACGAAAACTTCGTCCATCTTGCAACGAACAATAACCACAAAACATTGCAAAATATCACTTTAAAAGCGTTGAAAAGGCACCAAAAATTTGTCTCAATTTAGATGATGTGGAGGATGTATGGGCTACGAAAAATATCATTGCACATACAACAACTTCATCGGACATTTTGGTGGTTCGTCGCACTTTTGACAATGTTGAGCATGCAATTATGATGAAAATATCATCACACATACATCAACATCGTTAGACATTTTGGTAGTTTGTCGAACTTGCAATGATGTGGAGCATGCCATTACGACAAAAATATCGTCGAATATATAGCAACTTCAATGGAAGTTTTAGTGGTTCTTCAATTTGTTTTCGTCGAAATTGTGATGAAACCATGCAATTTTTATTTTTTTAAATATTTGTTCAAATGTATGCTATTACATATATTTGAACAAATTTTATTATTGGTATGGATAAGTTTGTTGATTGGAGCCTTGTGGTTGAAAACAAGAAGCTTCACATACTTCTTACTAGGTGATTTCAATAAGACAAACCCAACCAAGACTCAAAGAACATTCAACTCCGTAAGCATCCACTTCATTTGTATGTTATAAAACAACTCATCAAGAAAGAAGAATCCACAATATAAAAATGAAACAAAATATACTCAGCCAAAGTATTTTACTTTTAAGTGAACTTACTTGGACTAATTAAGGAAATCATAGAACATAAGCAATCACATTTTTACCATACAAGCAAATTATTAAAATAATGGAAATTCTAAACAATTGATAAATAAGGTTGAGAACACTTTTCATTAAAACTAAACCAGTAAATTGTATAAAGTTTTAGGTTCAGACTGAGGTCGATTTCAAAGAGAAAGGGTCAATCAGAGGCTACTTTCAAAAGAGAATTTTATATTTCAAATTTAAAATACAATTTGGATCCAATTATTTTCCTTCATTTTAATTATTATGTAAACATTCATTCATTCATCTATTAATAACATATCACATTCATTAATAAAGCTATTGTGGAGAAAATTCAAGAGGACATGGGAAAAGATGGAAGTGAGATGGAAAGAAGAGGAAGGAGGAACAGAGGATGTTTCTAATCAAAATATCCTACCCACAACATGAGTATTGGTAATGTTAACAACCAACCTTTGGAGGAGCAGGACAAGGAAAGGGAAATGAGAAGGGATCAAGATAAAGCTAGAGATGGGATTATTCTGGATAAACTCAAAAACTAGTCGGAGGCTCGTATGGGTTCTGATAGGTGGGTATATGAAAGAGTCAAGAAATTGGAAAAAATTGATAAGCAACAGGAAGAGTAGGGAAAGAAAGATGAAAGTAACTAGGAGCAGTGGAATAAGGTTATCGAGGAAAAAGTGGAGAAGCTGGAAGCTCAAATTAGTAAGTTGGAGGAAGGAAAGACAACCATGAAGAACTTTTTAGTTATGATTACGTATATCCTTACCTCTATGAACAGGAATATGGAAAAAATTGCCGAGTTCCTTGAAGGCTCCAACACTTCCAAACCTGTTGTGGACCTAGATGTTGATGAGGATGCTATTGAGGTAGGGAATGTGGAAAGTGTTCTTGGTGGTGTGGCAAAAAGGACTAGGGCAAGTATGAAAAAAGCTACTTTGGCCTCTTCCAAGGAAATCCCAATGCTTAGGAATAATATCAAAGATTTGCAAGGGATTAGGGAAATTTGGCTAATGCCCTTAAAAACATTAAGTAATTTGTCTTTTGTCTTTTTTCTATTTTGGCTGGATGTTGCTGGTTTTGTTGGGCTTTTATGCTGGTTTTTTTGCAGAATGTCTTTTCTCGCTTCTTAATGCTCTTATCTTTTAAGGATCTTTTGTAAAGGGTTTTGGGATCCCTTCAAAACCCGTTTTTCCCGTAATCCAAAAAAAACATATCACATTCATTCATTAACATATTCACATTCATTCATTAACATATAACATTCATTCTTTCAGTTTTTACATATTATAAAAAATATGATTGTCAAAAATATCAATTTTTAACATTCATTAACATATTATCAAAAATATGGTTGTCATATTAATATGATTACAACCACTTTTTTTTCTTTTTTATTTTTTGTAGCTAAATAGAGAAGAAGTGGAATATCATTTTCTAAATCATTTTTCCCCCCTTCAATTGTTATGTCGTCTGCTCGTGATCTTAATGCATGCCTAGTCGTGTACTCATGACGTGGAGGCCGCTACAAGGGGGGGTCTGCTGCAATAATAAAGAAATGTTAAATTGATATGTTTTATTATTATTGTTACAAGTATTTCATTAATTAAAAGAATATTAGAGTGGTGCTCTTTACCTAATGGGGCCACATCATGTTCATGATCTTGTCTTATACCTCATGCTCAACATGTTGAACACCCTCTAAATCCTCTCGAGTTGAAACATGAAAGGTTACATTAATTAGTACACCAATTGCAATTAAATATGTTTAAAATAATATTAGAATGGTCCTCTTTACCTGATGGGGCCACATCATATTCCTGATCTTGTCTTATAGCCTCGTGCTCAACATGCTAAACACACTCTAAATTCTTTGGAGTTGAAACACAAAAGGTCACATTAAATAATACACCAATTGCAATTAAATATGTTTAAAAGATCATTAGAGTGGTCCTTTTTACCTAATGGGGCCACATCATGTTCCTGATCTTTTATAGCCTGATCATACTCAACATGTTGATCACGCTCTACATACTCTAAAGTTGGAACACAAAAGGTTACATTAATTAATACACAAATTGCAATTAAAGATGTTTAATTATATTAATCCGTAATGCATTTTGTATAGCACATGAATACATCTAGTACCAAGATGCACACAACAATGACCTTCATCTGCAAGTTGTGCTCCACCCTCACCAGGCTGCATTCCAATGTCATTTGCAGTATTATCATTGCTTTCATGTTTAAAACAAATAGGCACATAATTACTTTATGGTGGAAATTAATATTGAATAGATTGCACAACTATTCAGTTTTAAATAAACTCCATTGAGTTCATTTACCTTTGTGTCAGATGCAGTGGAAGCTTGTGTTTTCCCAGTCAAGACACTTAGGAATTCAACCACGACTTCATAGCCTTGCTGGAAGGAAATCTTTAGGTCCTCTTCTATTGGCACTCTATTTAATTCAGAGACTTGCATTTTTGCATAAGATCATGAATTTTGCTTCTATGGTGTGATAAAACCAAAATTATTTGCAATTTATTATTTGGATGCAATATTTCATTTATTGATACTTACAATTCATGCGGCTAATTTCATATAACCACCAAAGCCAAGTTTGTGCTGCCCGTGTTTTTCTACTCTTACCTTTGTTGCCTTCTATGTGTCGGGAAGCCTATGAAGAGTTTGAAATACTTTAGATTATGTAAAAAGAAAGAGTAATCAATATATAATTACATTTTTTATAGTATCACATACCTTCCTTGGCCTAGTGGTGTCTTTCCTTTTTTTCTTTTCAGCCTTCTCCTTCCATCCGACACCAGGTCCTTCCACTCCCTCTCCGGAATCATGGGGGGACACTCATACTTTTTGTTCTTCTTTAAATTTGACCTATATTGGTCCTTCACATTCTTTAGATAGGTACCATCTTTCTTAAGGACCTTGGTTCGGTTGAATGTTTTATCACCGAATGACACAATTAAATGGTTAATGAGCTCATCTTTTAAATATTGATTTTAGGAATTCCACCATGTACGTATGGTGGGCCCGAAGATATCCAATGTAATATCATTTGGATGTTTATAAAAAAACATCATTTCCTGCAAAAAGCTCATGGGATCATTAGTCTAAAAAAAGTGATCAATAAGTAAATTTCAATTGGATTATATATAATAATAATTAAAACATTTTAAAGTACCTACGACCTTCTCTAACTTTATGGGAATGAAATCCTCGATCACCACAAATGTGAACAAGAATGTTCCCATACTATTAATACAAGAAGATCTAGGAAATGCTGCTAAAACATCACTAGTACTAATGGCCTCTACATCCCCAGGTACATGTCCTGACGCATGTTCTAGCATTTGTTTGCCGTCGGAGGCTGCAATACCCGATTCTTGCATGTTATGTGTTACTGAAATTTCAGTGAACAATATAGGCACAGATGATGGGGTTGGATGATGCCATGTATATGTAGGAAGATTGGGATCAACACTTGTACCAACCCCTACTCCTCGGGCAACAACCACATTATCTTGATCATGACCAAAAAAATCATGAGGACACAAAAAATCTTGTAAAAACAACACATATTTTAGTTCATGACATAAAAGAGTACAAAATACAAAACCATGTATGAACTTATGTTATAATTAAAGATATCATGAAATCTTACTTGCAAGTTTCATGCTCTCTTAGTCAATATTTTAACCTTCTCTTATCTAATTTGTTTGAGGCACTATGAATAACAATTGAAGGATTTATTTATTGCATTTTTTTTTGGGTCTTCCTTATCATATCAAGAGGGTTTGTGGAATATGTGATGTCATCATCACATATGGATGCTCTCCTCTACTCTTGGTGCCTTTCCCCGGTCATCCTTTCGGCAAATATCTTGTCAAACAAGATAGGATTGTCAGACCTTTGTGACCAACAAAAATTGACATTCCAATGACACAAATGTGATTATTCCAATCTCTTCATATGGTTCCAAATAATTCAAATAATATGTGGTTAACCTTCACTGATATATCAAGGAAGGGCAAATTCCCAAACATGAAAAAGTGCAGTCAAAGACATGACTATTGCAAGCAAGTGTACTTAACATTAACTGTCAGACAATTTGATTAGCAACATAATCCTCCTTCCTAAAATTTGATACCCAAAATTAATACACGGCTTTGCACATTTCCTATTATGACAAGGCTTCACTAATCGTTGTTTGGAGACTTAGAACATTTTATCAATCAGATCTCCAATTGTGATAGTCTCATGCTACTGTGATAAACAGTGCCCCAAAAGGATTCAAGACTCCATGTTCATGCATACCCCAAGACTTTAAATAGTCTTAACATACTATAAGAACCATAGCAATGATTTTTCACCATCATAAGTTCATGTTTCAATGAATTAATATATTAACTATGATTGTCACTGTTTTATGACAGTTTCAACAATGATCACTGAATTAGAGATTAAAGATAACTTATAACCTTTGTCATACAATTTAAAAGGATAATTTAGGTCTATTACATTCTCATTCAACTTCTTGCAACCATGGGAAACTTAACGATATATGTATTTAATCAAGAAGTTCATAACTGACTATGTGTTGGTATTTTGGTATAGTTTTGTCATTGATGTCAACACCTACTAACACTTATCAACTCTGGCACTTTGGAGAATCAACAACATTCACTGGCAAGCAAGTGACTTATGCAAAACCACCGGTATCTGGTACACTAGCAGGATATAATGTTCATCGGCACTTGGAATGGCATGGAAAACACTTGGTTATGTTGAAGACATCATTTGGACACTTTGTCTTGAAGATTTGTTTATTGGCATATTCGTATTAGCATATTTGTTGTTACCGACAAATAGGTCTTGGTTATACATTGCCAGGCTTATCTTTTCCAAATCAACATGGCATGCTATGGAGATGATTTATTATTGTTGTAAATGCATTAAGCCGACATGTTGAATCGGTTATTGCATCGGGCATTAATCTATTTGTAAATTGATTTTATTGTAATATCCTTTAGAGCCGACCTACTAAAATTGGTCCTGGGTTATGATATAAATGTAAGATCTTATTTTTAAGATCGGATGTGGAATGCGAAAAAGGATTGTGTGAAGGTATATGCGAGAATAAGCAGAGCTATACACGTAGACATCATTTGAAGGTTAAAGGAGGGTTTTTGTGAAGACAATCAGAACTACACCAGTACTGAATCCAGCATAGAAAGATGCTAACTTTAGCAGTACATCCTTATTAGATTTAACCATCCAATTGTAGTCAGTGTGACTCCTATTTTGTGTTTGAGTAGTGAGCTCTAGGCGGTTGGCCTTTCTGCATGTGCAGACCCCATTTGTATACACATACTATCTGTAGTAGTATCATCTGATTGTGGGTAAGGTTTCCCACCGTGGTTTTTCCCCTTACAGGGTTTCCATGTACAAATATTGGTGTTATGTGTTGTGGATGACTTTGTCTTTTTGTTTCATGCATTAATCCTTACCAGTATTGCAATTAACTGATAAAACTGTCTACCAGTATAAAAGACTGGTTTATCGGTATTAAGCATTAAGTTGGTTAAGTTGTTTTTGGTTTGAATTTATTAGACAACTGATTCACACCCCCCCCCCCCTCTCAGTTGCTTCCAGGACCTAACAATTGGTATCAGAGCTTAGTCCTCTTTTTTGCAGAAGTTCAACAGCTTGAGGAGATCCAATGTCTACTAACTATTTCAGGAAGGACAATCCTAAACTTGATGGAACCAACTATAGGAATATGGAAGATTAGAATGGAGACACATTTAAATTGCATTAGAAAGGACATCTAGGAAGTTACAAAGAATGGCTATACTGCTCCTACTCCTGGTCAACCTAATGCACCTACCTTGGGAAAAGATGAAGAAAATGATTGCAAAGCAAGAGAAGCACTTTTGAGTGCATTAACAGATCAGCAAATCATGGGATTATCAGATAGATCGACTCCTAAAGCTATTTGGGATCATTTGGAAACACTAAATGAAGGAGATTCCATAGTCAAAATTGCAAAACTTGAAAGCTTCCGAGTTAGGTATGAAAATTTGAAAATGGAAGAAGATGAAAGGATTTATGCTTTTATGGAAAGAGTTAATGAAATTGTTTTGGGTATTAAATGTTGTGGAGGAACCTTAAGTGAAGATGAAATTGCTTCAAAAGTTTTAAGAGGATTTCCACCGACATATAAAATGAAGGTTACTACTATAAATGAGTTAAGAACAATGCCTAATACATCAGTAACTAGGGATACATTGATTGGAAAACTTTCAGCTTTTGAAATTGAGGAATTTGGTCCTGTTGCTACTATAAAGACAAATTTAGCTTTTAAGGCATCAACATCATCTGCACCATCATTTGACAAGTCTGATTGGAAAGCCTTTTATGCAAGAGAACTTGAGGAAAGCATGAGAGAAAATGAAGGACTTGAAGAACTTGAAACACTATTTGCAAGAAAAATGCCTAAAGGTCCAGTTGGAAGTAAGTATGAAGGTAAAACACCCTTTAAATGCTTTAACTGTAATAAGATTGGTCATATGGCTTCTAGATGCCCTGATAGACATGCTAGACTAAGAGAAGAAGCTAGAAGAACATACAAGACTAACCCTAAATATCAGAGATACAAATTTAAGAAGAATAAAGACAAATCTTGTTATCTTGCTGATGAAGGAGTGATTGATAATTTTGATGAGGATCCGATAGACAATGGATGGGTTTTTGTTGCTATAACAGAAGATCAACTGACACCTATAGTTCAACTGGTAGAGTAGGCCTTGGTAGCTAAAATTGAAGTTAAAGATGAATGGATCATTGATTTAGGATGCTCACATCACATGACTGGAGATAAAAGTAAATTCTTGAACTTTCAGGAATATAATGGAGGCTTAGTGAGATTTGGAGATGATAAAGCTTGTTTGATAAAAGGTAAAGGTACAATATCTCTTGATGGTAAGCATAATACTGACAATGTTTACTATGTTGAAGGTTTACAACATAATCTTTTGAGTGTTGGTCAATTAGTTGAAAAAGGATTTCAGTTACAATTCAAAAATGGAAAATGCAAAATCATGAATAGAAGTGGTTTGGAAATTGCAACCGGTAATGAAACTAGAGGTAATATCTTTCATTTGAATAATAGTGAAAAGACATGCTTGATTGCACATATTGATGAAAGTTGGCTATGGCATAAGAGACTCTATCATGTAAATTTTGATTGCATGGTAAAAATCAGTACTACTAAGGCAATTAGGGATTTACCTAAAATTGTCAAACCTGACAATACAGTATGTAAGGAATGTCAATTTGGAAAATGGGTAAGAGCTACTTTTATAAGTATTCCAGAAAAATCAAATAATGCTCTTGACTTAATTCATACTCATTTATGTGGTCCAACTAGAACTAAAAGTTTGCAAGGTGATAGATATTTCATGCTAATCATTGATGACTACTCTAGAATGTGTTGGGTTACTTTTCTCAGAGAAAAATCAGAAGCACTTGGAAAGTTCAAACTGTTCAAGCAATGGTAGAGAATGAAACCGGTAAGAAAATTAAATGTCTAAGATCAGATCAAGGAGGAGAATTTACATCTAAGGAATTTAATACATTCTGTGAAGTGAATGGAATTAGAAGACAGCTATCAGCACCCCGGACACCACAACAGAATGAAGTTGTTGAAAGGAAAAACAGAACTATCTTGGAGGCAGCAAGAAGTATGTTATCAAAAGAAAATCTACCACATGTGTATTGGAGAGAGGCAGTAAGTACAACGGTCTATACATTCAACAAAGTTCACATCAAAGGTGAAACTGGTAAGACCCCTCATGAGCTATGGTTTGGTATTACTCCTACTCTTAAATATTTCAGAATATTTGGAAGTAAATGCTATATTAGAAGGGATGAGTATATTGGAAAATTTGATCCTAGAAGTGATGAAGGAATATTTCTTGGTTATTCATCTAAGAGCAAGGCATATAGATGTTTTAACAAAAGATTGTAGAAAATTGTTGAGAGTATAAATGTGAAGATTGGTGAACAATTTAGAGGAACTTAAAGGTATATAGACTTTGAACCAGTAGTAGAAATTCTAACAAATGAACCTACATTGAACCCACTGGTACAGAATGAAGATCCAGTTACAGTGGTATCATCTGAAAATTCCACAGTAACTAAGGAACATCAGCAAACAAAGACACCCTGATATGTAAGATTGAATCATTCTAAAGATCAGATAATTGGAAACAAGTATAAAGGAGTTATGACAAGAGGAAGATTGGAAAATGAAGAGGTATGTCTTATTTCTCAAATTGAACCATCATCTGTTAATGAGGCATGTGAATATAAACACTGGATTAAAGCTATGGAAGAAGAATTAGAGAAAATTGAGAAGAATAACACTTGGACATTAGTTCCCCGGCCTAAAGACAAAAATGTGATTGGAACAAAATGGGTATTCAGAAACAAACTTAATGAAGATGGTAAGGTTATTAGAAATAAAGCAAGACTAGTGTGTAAGGGATATTCTCAGAAAGAAGAAATTAATTATAATGAGACCTTTGCACCGGTAGCTAGAATTGAGGCAGTTAGATTATTCTTAGCTTTTGCAGCACACAAGAACTACAAAGTATATCAAATGGATATTAAATGTGCATGAAGAAGAAGTTTACATTGAACAACCTGATAAATTTTCTTTGACAAATAACAAAGATATGGTTTGCAAGTTAAGGAAAGCTTTGTATGGATTGAAACAAGCTCCAAGAGCATGGTATGCAAGATTGGATAAGTATCTTTTGAAGATTGGTTTTTCTAAAGGTAATGCTGACAACAACTTATATTATAAAGTGACAAACGATGACATCTTGGTTAGAAAAGTTTTTGTTGATGATATAATTTTTGGAGGAGAGAATGGAGTATGTAAAGAATTTTCTATTGAAATGCAACAAGAATTTGAAATGTCTATGATTGGAGAAATAAAATTATTTTTAGGATTATAGATTTCACAGACTGATAAATGTATATTCTTGAGTCAATCCAAGTACTTGAAGGAGTTATTAAAGAAATTTGGGATGGAGAACTCTAAACCAGTAAGCACACCTATGACTACAAATGACAAATTATCACTAAGGGATGAATCTACACCTGTTAATCCAACTAGATACAAATCTATGATAGGAGGTTTTACTATATTTGACACAAACAAGACCTGATATCATGAATGCATTATGTATTATGTCAAGATTTTAGAGTAATCCTAGTGAAAATCATGAATCAGCAGTAAAAAGGATTTTCCGGTACTTTCAAGGCACTACAAATCTTGGATTATGGTATCCTAGAGATGAAAACTTTGAATTATGTGCATACACAGATGCAAATTGGGCAGGAGATGTGGATGATAGAAAAAGCACCACCGGCGAAGCATTTTTTTTTGGAAGCAGATTAATTTCTTGGTTGAGCAAGAAACAAAGTTGTACATCTTTATCAATAGTTGAATCAGAATATGTTGCAACAACAACTAACTATACACAAGTATTATGGCTTAAGAAAATGTTGAAGGATATAAAGGTAAAGTGCAAGGAACCTATTACTATCTATTGTGATAACACTATAGCAATTGATATATCTAAGAATTCGGTAATACATTCTAAAACCAAACATGTTTTTATCAAACTGAATTTTCTAAGGGAAAATGTTGAAGCAAAAGAAATTAAAATGGTTTATGTGAATACTAAAAAGCAGATTGCAAATATTTTCACTAAACCTCTGCCTAAGGAGACTTTTGAATATCTCAGAGATCAGCTTGGGGTCATACCCCCACCAGTAGAAACTTAGACAGTTGATGATAGTCATCAACCGATAGAAATAACATAGAGATCTCTTACTTTGGCTTTGATGAGGAAGATACTTCTCAGGGGGAGTAGTTGGTATACTGAATTGGTTGGTATTTTGTATCTGAAAAATGGTTTTTTATTTTTACTTTGGCATTTGATGTCAAAGGGGGAGAGATTGATATGGAAAAACACATTTTCTTTTGGGGAGAGATTATTCGTTGGGGGAGATTGTTACTCTTTGTATTTGTATTTTGATTTTTGGTTATGATCTCTTTTAGGAGATTGTTGGCTTTTGTTGGCTTTTGGTATTTGGTATTTCTATTTTGGCACTTTGATGGTTTTTCCATCTTGTGTGGCCATCAATGCCAAAGGGGGAGATTGTTGGTATTTTAGTATGGTTTTTTCATTGATGTCAACACCTACTAACACTTATCAACTCTGGCACTTTGGAGAATCAACAACATTCATCGGCAAGCAAGTGACTTATGCACAGTCACCAGTATCTAGTACACCGGCGGGATATAATGTTCATCGGCACTTGGAATGGCATGGAAACACTTGGTTACGTTAAAGACATTGTTTGGACACTTTATCTTGAAGATTTGTTTATTGGCATATTCGTATTAGCATATTTGTTGTTACTGACAAATAGGTCTTGGTTATATACCAACAGGATTATCTTTTCCAGATCAGCATGACACACTATGGAGATGATTTATTATTGTTGTAAATGCATTAAGCCGACATGTTGAATCGGTTATTGCATCGGGCATTAATCTATTTATAAATTGATTTTATTGTAATATCCTTTAGAGCCGACCTACTAAAATTGGTCCTAGGTTATGATATAAATGTAAGATCAGATGTGGAATGCGAAAAAGGATTGTGTGAAGGTATATGCGAGAATAAGCAAAGCTATACATGCAGATATCCTTTGAAGGTTAAAGGAGGGTTTTTGTGAAGACAATCAGAACTACACTAGTACTGAATCCAACATAGAAAGATGCTAACTTGAGTAGTACATCCTTATTGGATTTAACCATCCAATTGTAGTCAGTGTGACTCCTATTTTGTGTTTGAGCAGTGAGCTCTAGGCGCTTGGCCTTTCTGCATGTGCAGACCCCATTTGTATACACATACTATATGTAGTAGTATCATCCGATTACCCCATTTGTATACACATACTATCTGCAGTAGTATCATCTGATTGTGGGTAAGGTTTCCCACCATGGTTTTTCCCCTTACAGGGTTTCCACGTACAAATATTGGTGTTATGTGTTGTGGATGACTTTGTCTTTTTGTTTCATGCATTAATCATTACCGGTATTGCAATTAACTGATAAAACTATCTACCGGTATAAAAGACTAGTTTATCAGTATTAAGCATTAAGTTGGTTATGTTGTTTTTGGTTTGAATTTATTAGACAACTGATTCACCCCCCCCTCTCAGTTGCCTCCGGGACCTAACACTATGACTGTTTTAACTCTTAGGACTGACTATGAATGTCTAAACTCTTAGGATTGTCTGTCTGGTGGTAACTTCAATAAGAGAGATCAAAACAAAATAGAACCCTTACCATGTATCTACCAAGGGAGATTTAGATCCCCTACCTCCTTTTCCAACTTCAAACACCAATTGACACCTTCACATATGCTTGTAATTAACAATACAAAGCAATTAACTATCATGGGAAAGGAAAATGGACATGGATGTCACGTTAGGGCTCCCAATTTCTCCTTTTAGAAAAAAGAATTCATTCCAAAATCTATACCAATTGAAAGACTGTTCAGAGGGCTACCAAATCCCAGAGTTTGAGAATTTTGTTCAATTGAGTGCACTAAATCATTTAATCAACAAACCCTTGCAAAGGAGGCTTTTATCATAGTTTTGGAAGAATTCGATCAAACAATCTTCATACTAAATGACCAAACCCCAAACCAATCTCAAAATGGAGAAAAATCATTGTATTTTAACCTCCAATAGGTTTTGAGACTAGATCAATCCATAACAATGAGAAAGAAGTCGTTGATCAGCAATAAAACTTGATTGTTACAAGAAAACATTTAGAAATGTGAGACAAAACTTCCATTTTATTCAATTCTCTCCTTGTACAAGTTCATCTCTACCTTAAGCTTGATAAGAAAAACTTATATAAACTCACAAAATTGGGCTAGTCGGTTGGAACTGACCCAAACTACCCTATTACTATATTTGTTTGTAATTTTGCTAATTTTCCATTGACAACATAGTGGTAACTTTTGACACTTCTCCTAAAACTTGACATATGGAATTCTTAACACCAAATATGGATTCTAATACGCCCCTTTATACCATAGAGGTGTTCCAAACCTCATTATATATATTGGACCTCTATTAGAAAGAGGTTTGCAAGAAAATTTGCTCAACAACTTTTATTGCAAATTGATAATTTTTGACAATTGACCTGTTCCCATCATGATTTGGAAATCTTAAATGTTAAGTTTTCTATGTTGTGTTTGATTATGTGATTTTATGATAGTCTAGTAAATTTGTTTGATAAATAGAAAGGTGTTCCCAATAAATAATTGGTTGAACTTTGTCATGGTTGGAGTGGTGTGATGGGGGCATACAAACCTTGTTAAAATCCTTACATTCCATTTAGGCATTCAATGTTAGGAATAGAATGTGTTGTTGTTGATTGTTGCTTGTGTATTTGTCTTAGATATTGTATGCCAAAGGTATCAAATGTTGTTAAAGACCCAATAGGGTGACAAGGACAAGGAGTCACAATTAGTGATTGAAACATGTGTGGGAAGGTACTACCAAAGTAATCATTGGATAGGCCTAATCCTCCAAAAATTAGAGTTGACAACCATGTTTGAAGGTATCCATATAAATCAGTAATTGTCTATTTTGTATCATGTTTCATAAGACAGTAAAGGATGTTTGGAGTGCCCTTTTGGACTTAGGATTTGTTTATGAGTGGTGATCTATGAAAGCCTTGATGACTCTAAGACAATAGGATTCAGTCCCTACTGTGTTTTCTTTATGAAAGATTGTGATCAAAATTAGAATGTGATCAGGTAATGAAAGTAAGGAATTGACAGTCCTAATTAGAGACAGTATCATAAAACAATAGTTTCCATTTCCAAACATGTTGGAGGAGATATTGGGAGTTTCTTGTGTCCTTATAGTTTGTGATCAATTATGTTTTAAGGTTTAATTTTTGTATCAATTTTGAAAGTGGAAGGGATCTTTGTTTTCTTGGTGAGTTAAGAAGTGTAAGAGTTGTTTTGTAAGCTTTTGGGTCAGGAATGAAAAGACATTGTGTGTCAAACCTTGGGATCAAATGAAGTTCCTAATGACATTCATAGTGATTTTCAAGTTGAAGAGAGATTAATCTTGTTAGATGCCTCCTTGAATCAGGTTAAAGTTCTTAATTGGTTTTGGCTCAATAGCACCCTTGGAGATTTGTTGTTTGTGTTGGATGCTCTGCATCATAATTTTTTTTGCTCAAATCTAATTTGTACAATCACAATGAGGTAAACCTGTTGGGTAGAAGTGCCTGAAGATGCATCACAATCTGTTCTTTGGGATGGAGCCTTCCCCCTATGATCAATGTCTTGTTGTGACAAAAATTAAATATAAAAAAACATTAGCGAAATGAAACCAAATGACTTACGAAAAAAAACATAATAATAAAATGGTATATTGGAGTCATTAATTGGAGGTTGGCTAAAATGTTATATAGTACATACCACCCCCATAGTAAGTGTGTTTGTATCTATGTGATTCAAATTGTAATCGATTACCAAATCTTTCCCTCGAGATATTGATTTTATCGCACATACAAATACACGATTTCCCTTGCATGCCTCAAATATGCAATTGGGTTTCTTATTTGTTGACCTAGGTCATGTACTATTTATAAACCCTCCAATATTCTATGATGCTTTTGGCCTTACATCAATGTACATAGCCACTCCTTTATTTTGATCCTTATCTTTTAGCTGCATATAATTTTCTGGCAGTGCATACCTACGCATACTTTGTGTATATCGAACCAACTGTATCCAATCTTTGTAACTATAATAGGTTTTGACATACTCCATCAATTCAGTAACTTTTTCGTAATAAATTTTTATGTCGTCCATGCAAAATAGGCCCAAACCATGTAATGATGATGGTGTTATGTGATATATCCTCTCCTTGACACAAAAATCGGTGTTTATTGGAGGAAATTCCTTGGGTACCTATTGTTTCCATACATATTTGTACCTCAAGGGAACCTTGATGTCGCCTATTCTCTCATCATCATAAGAACATGACGCCCCTTCAGCAAGGAAAAATTCCATGCGTTTACAAAATTTTGTTCTAATCTTTTGACCTCTAGTTGATCTCCCTCTTTTAGACCTACTACATGTCTCACTTTCCTCTTCTCTTCCTGAATTTACCTTGCTCGAGGAAGATAGATCTCACAAATACCTATTTGGTGGTACCTCCACTCCATCGAATGAGAGAGATAGTTACCAACATTCCTTGAGGTTTTTCATGGTCCATCAAGACGTGAGCGAGCATAACTATAAGGTGACAAAGAGCATCTACAAGAGATCATGGACTTAGTAGAGGTTTCAGGAACATCTAGAGGAGTAATTGTCTTGTTTTGAAGCCTTGGGTTTTGGGAACATCTAGAGGATTCATTGTCTTGTTTCTTGGAGGTTGATTGGGTTAGTTGGTGAAAGGTTTCTATTACTTTCTGTACTTGTCTATGAAATTTTTTGGACCACCTTCCTCAAAGACAATAGTCCCTCTGAGGTATTTTCCATTTGGGTAGGCAACACCTCGATGAGAACCATAAATTTTCTTGAATTCCCTTTAGACTCTAACTTTATAACCTTTCTAACCCCTTACAAATGATAAGGCCTTATCCCAATCCATATAAAATAATTTGTCGTAGTTATACAAAGTTGTTTGTGATGTAAGAGCAAATTGTTGAATTCATTGCAAGAAAGTTACACTAGTAGAATTTGGCAAATAAATGACTACATGAAACAATTCAAGTGCTTTGTCTATGACTCCACATTTTGCATGCATGTCTACTAGAGCATTTCCAACTACTATAGCCAATTTTTTCCCTTCAAGTCGAATAGCTAAATAAGGTCCTAAGTTGATAAAGAATTTGTTAGTGGAATCTAAATTGAGCAAAGGAGGGACAAAATTTATTTCAAAATTCTTTCAGTAGATATTGCTAAATTCTAAAAATAAAGGGTTAATAATGTCTCCTTTCTTTTGTCGAAGTTAAGGAAGAAAGAGATTTCGAAAGGGAAAATAAATCAATTATTGGTTTTGTCTTACATTGGAATTATCAAAGAAGGTTTTCCCCAATATTACGCTCAACAAAAGAGAGGGAGATTTTGTTATCAAAAAAGAAAACTCATGTTTACTACAATTGACTGATCTCCATGCAAACAAAAGACCTAGTTTCTCACATTTTGTTATGCATACATCAGTTATGTTGGCAATGATGCCAATCAAACAACTAGAAGAACCGGTAGAAAAGCTTGAGATCCACGAGGAAAAAATGAAGGTATGTTTCAAGCACAACATCTCAGTTGTACATGCATATGCATGTGGAATCCCAGGTAACCACCAGCCATCTAGGGTCTTGCTTGGATTTTGTACGAGCTCAAAGTCTTCTTGATATTTTCCATTTGTCATGGTATGTTCTTTTTGACATAAAAAGTTTCCTCATAAAGACAGTTCAGTTTTATTTTAAAGAGTATAGAAAGTTCATTCACGATAAAGAGGGAAGATTTGTTGATGTTTGTTGCCAAATTTGTAAGGCAGTGTGTGAGATTCAAAATATAATTGACAGTTGAATGGTGCAAATTAACCCTATACACTCTCTCAACATTTAGGCAACCACTAGAGTTTTGAATCAATACCTATTCTTTCGAGCTTCTTATTATAAAGATGTTTTAGAGTTTTATACAAAGGTATAGAGATAACCATAGATAATGCATGCAATGGTTTGAAGACTTTTGTTAGATCTCGGTTTTGATTAAATATTAGATCATATGAGAACTCAAAGAAGATCATATATTAGTTCAGCATAGAAGGAATTATTAGACTATCAAGCTAACGAACTCATTTTTGCCTAATTTTGCCTCATCCCTTAAAATTGTATTTGTTAAATAATTTGGTAGATCTAGGTCTTGTGTAAGATTGTATCCCTATGAAAAAATTGAAAATTATTTTATGAGTCTTAGATCTAAAAAAGTGGCATCTAATGCTATGAAAGATTCTTTCATCACCTTTCATCTTGGGTTTTGTTTTTTAAAATTTGGCATAAAGTGCCTTACAATGCTCTTGTTTCCTAGTGTCAAACTGATAAAGGCAAAAAAAAATTGACCAAAATCATGTGGCTTGTCAATTTGGAGGGAGATTTATTTTTTAAATCTACTAACCTAGAGTTTGAACTTTTGATCAAGAAAACTGCTACGGGAAAACCCTAGCTTCAATTTGATGTTCATGGCCGCCAAGTTCAATCAATTGTTAGTGGAAGTAGCAGAGTGACAGTCCTAAAGAGCGGTAATAAATGGAAAGCAGTGTGTTCATTCAAGGTATAAATAGTGATTTTTATGTTGAAAGTGATTGCATGGAGTTGATGTACTAGTTTAGAGGAAAGATCAATGATTTCAAGATCAAGAACCAACAAGAATCCATAAAAGAAGAAGCTGAAAGGTGAGAAGGATCATTCCCCGTGTCTTTCAAGCCAAGATTGCGGTATGAGAAAGTATTTTGAAATCTAAGCAGCCCATAAATCCCATATTATGCTAATTCACTCTTTGTGTTAATTGTATGAGTGGATGTTTTCATTCGCTCTCTCTCAGTCTGATTATGATGATCCAATCAATGGACTTTTACCTTTCTATTATTATTCATTTTGAATAGGTTTTGTTTGGTCAAAGAGTCATAGTTTGTTTTGGGGGTTTCTATCCTTCATTGGATGTGAGTTTCATTTCCTTTTAGCATTCAAAATCATCCATGACAGTGTATGAGTGGAGATAGCTTGTGTGTTCAAACAATGTAAAATACTCATTTGAGTTTATAATTATGAGAAACGAGAGGTTTTATAACCATCCACAAGTTATAGGAGCAGCAATATGAGTGCCATTTAGAAGTCTATGCATAAGTTATAGAAGCCTTGTATGATATCATTGTATGCAAGCTTCATAATACAACCCCAATCAAAGCAAGAGGTTAGAACAACTATTTAAAGACTTCACAACAGTGACCTTCATGATAGTCATCATTAAGAATTCATGGAGGGAAGGAAGAGATTTGATGATAGAAGGATCGTGTGTTAACAAAGAAAGAAATGGCTAGACTTGCCTAAAGATCAGTACAAAGGCTTAAACAACAATGTACCCATCAAAGTTTTGGCAGTACCCCAAAAGACCATAAAGACAGTAGGCATGGTCATGAAGAGTTGTAGTCATCAATTTAGTAGAATATATGCAAAGGAACAATAGTGACTTGTAGTCCTTAGATCAATGATGAGGGAATCAACAACACCAAATATAGAGTAGTCCCCATAATACAACGATAGAGTTTCAAGAATGAGCCATTAATATTAACTATTGATAGAGAAAGGAGTGTATGATAGTCATGATCATGAAAAGATGGATAAATATAAGCCACAAAGAGTAGAATAAATACAGTCCTCCAAAAGGACATAAATAATGGAAGAATATTAAATATCAGACATGAAAAAGATTAGTATGAAAGTTCATAAAAAAATAGAGGTAAAAAGCTTCAAAACAGTGATCTAATGGAGCTGAAAACACCAACTCGATGAAAATTTACTCAAAGAAAATAAGGGCTTACCATTTTTGATGAATTAAATTGCGCGAGGTAGGCTTAAGTTGTGTGGTCTTCTCTCGTTAAAGCCAGAGAGAAATAAGAATATTGGGGCACGAAGGAAACATCCTCTGAAATGGTCGTGATCCTGTGCGCGACGTGTGCAAAAGATTTCTTTAAAAACAAATTTGCCTATTTTATCATATGTTATATTTTCATATCACTTTTCTATATGAATTATGATATTCAATTCTATATGAATTATGTTTCTCACAAGATGTGCTTTGGATATAAAAGCCTAGATTATAAGAGGAAATAAATGCCACAAATAAAGATTAAATGTTTTGGATATTATTTTGTGAGAAACATTAATAGTGTGATCTACTACTAGAGTTGCAAATGTCTCTTGGATTAGTATAATTATTTATTCTATTGATTTATTTGTTAATATATTTTCAAATTATATTAAGTTGTAAACTTCTAAAATACTTATGAAATATCTAGTCAAAAAGTGTTCCCTAGAGGTTTATATAGAAAATCATCATGTATATTAAAAGCCTTATCATTAAGAATGGTGAAAATTGATTCATAGAAACTAACATGGGTGAGTAAATAGTGAAAAAAAAAACTATTGTGAAGTGGAGAGCCAAAAATGATCACATATGCATTCTTGGAGGACATGGTCTCTCTTAGAAGAAGGTTCTAAATCTTTGATAATCTATTGATAATGAAAAATAATATGTTGAAGAATTGAAATAATTTTTATAACAAGATATTAGTCATCTCTAATGTGCTACAATTATTATTTCTTTACATCCTTATCCTCATTCTTGAGGTAGGGAACTTGAGCTTGAGTCATATTATTATAATTTTTCAGGGCTATGTTGCTATATCTTTACCTACTAGTTTCTATGTTAGTGAAATGGTCATTATTCGAACCCAACAAATGTGTGACCAATCTCTAAGGTGGTGGTTTTATATACATAGTGGTAGAAAATCCCTAGCTAGTGTTCACTATTGTGTAGAAGTTAGAATCACACTTGATGGAATAATTCAACCATTGAATCTAGAAACAATCTTACTGTGACGATGTGGCTTTGGATTCTAAATTTGATGTATATGAACAAGAGTGGTTTCAAAGCATAACAATGACCTAATGGGGAAAAAAATGACTTGGATATGAGAACTTGTGATTTAATATAAAACCTATAAAAATGGTTGAAAATGATAAAAAATAATTAACAACATAAAATGTAGTTTTACTTGATAGAATGGTTCTATCAAGCCACTTGAGAATCCTTTCAACTCTAGAGTAGACATGTTTTCATGTATAATAAGTAAAGTTAGAATTTTGGTGATCAATATTAAAATTAAAAGGCCATAGTCTATTAAGCATGTAACTATAGGCACCCAAAATTGTCCCATGTGTGCGAGTTTTCACTAATTACTGATTATTCCTCTATTAATTAAATAGTTCTTTAATTATTTAATTAATCATCTCTATTCTTCTAAGCCTAATTTGCTCATCATTTAAACCTAAATTTGCTATATGAATTATGTTTCTCACAAGATGTGCTCTTCATATATGAATTATGATCTTCAATGCATGCTTCACAAGTGGGACATTTTAGTGATATAGGCAATTTATAATAAATGGGTGGCCCTAGGAAACTCATGTAAAATATATTAAAGTAAAACTTATCTCTCTAATGTCAAGCCTTCTTAAAATAGTGTTTTATTAAACTATAAGTAGATTATTGTCACGACTCTTTATTCCACATGAAATGCCAAATGTAGCAATTTATTTGTTGCTTTTGTCAAGTTTCATTAACCAACCTATTTAGTGGGTTGAATAAAGTTGTGTTATGACCCTTGGTCTCTTTAAATAATCAGACAAGATTAGGGAGAGGAAGGGGAGAAAACTGGCACTAGCTATGCAACCCTTTAAACAACATTGCATAGCCTAGGTCCCTACCTCTTATGAAATATGCCTACAGCATGCCTGCCCATATCAAGTACACAATCTGTGTGCTTGATGTTAAAGCCCAGCCAATCCCTCCCTCTCGTTTGTGCAACCACCCCTCTTTTTAGCTGGAAAGTCTTCCCTGCCTATTGCCGCTCATTAAAAATAAAAAATAAAAAATAAATAAAATACATTTTAATAAAAATATATTAAGAAAAATAACTTAATTTTTTTTTTATTAAAAATATAAGTAAAAATTTATTAAATAAAATGTTTAAAATATTAAATAAAATTTATCAAAAAGGGATCTCGCTGGGTCGCCAGCCTTTTGGCGGGGCCCCTTGCTTCGCCTGTGGGACTGTGATCATCACCACAGTCCCATAGGGGAAGCTAGGGGCCCCGCCAAAAAGCTTGCGGCCCAGCGGGGTCCCTTTTTGATAAATTTTATTTAATATTTTAAACATTTTATTTAATAAATTTTTACTTATATTTTTAATAAAAAAATTTATGTTATTTTTCTTAATATTTTTTTATTAAAATGTATTTTATTTTATTTTTTAATATATTTTATTTATATAATGTTTTTTTTTTTGATAAAAGTGGAGAACCACTAAATTTTATTAATATTTTAATTTTTTTTTTTTTAACAACCTGGTTCAAAGAGCACCGGTAGGAAAGAACCAAGTAAAGAAAACCTTTGGTCTCACTCATACATAATAAAGCCAGATAAGAAGCCAACCCAAAAATTCCTCAATAGCCAGGGCAACAAAAAACCTCCCCCCCCAGATAGTATGAGTACAAAATTTCTTTGGATGAGAGAATATACATCAAGAATGCAGGAACCAAGAACTAGTGCTTTCCAACGGAGGAGAGGAAGGGTGGGTAATATCATCAATGTGAACTGCAGGAGGCACAATTTGAAGTGGCAAAACTAAAGTTGGAGAAGACATCACCGCTTTCAACGAATCCAGTAGAAAGTGAATTCCTGAAAACACATTAACAGTCGTTGCCAAGATATCTGGAGAAACATGATCTAACAAAGCTACTAGAGAAAACATAGTATCATCATAGAGGTTAGAAATCAAGCCTCCTCTCATAATTGAAAGAAGTTCACCGTGCCAGCCAAAAGATAGTAATTGAGAACGAGATAGGAAACCACCATAAGAAAAACTGCCAAACTCAAAATGATAGAGATACAAAGCATTATCCAAATTAGCAGCAGAATAAAAATAGGGACGTAAGTATGCATTAAAAAGTGTCGTGACCATAGAAGAATCCAAGAGCAAGTCCATACAGATAGTGATAAAATGAGATGCAACCTCAACAAGGAAACAATCTGCATTTTCCACCGGCCAACGTCTGCCCAGAACTTTGCGAAAAGCTAGAGAGAAATCCAGAGAATTTTTTTTAAACAAATGGCCAAGCTTTTCATCATCAAAACCATGAGAATCCTGGAAGTCATGCTGCTTAATTGGCATCAAGACTCTATAACCCATAACCTCCATAAAAAGATAATGTGATACAAAAAGAGAAGGAATAAAAAGAAACCAAAGGCCAACATAAAAGAGCAAGCTCCGCCACCAAAGGACAGGACAGATATATCAACACAAGCTAGCCCATGACAAATCGTGCAAACAAACACCCACAGAACACCACCCCAAAAAAAGAATAATGAAAACTTTCTTTCAAAAAGAACGACCATAAACTCACAAGATCGTAACATATAATAAAGATTGTCACATGAATGAAATCCCCAAAGTGGCAATCATAAATAAAACTTCAAGCAAGCTGCCATTTGAAAAAGCAGATATTAATATGCTCATTAACTCCAAACAGATAGTACAAAACTCAAAGTAAACATAATTAAACCCACGTGTGAGCTGCACAGGAGATATCATATTACGGACAACCAAAAAACCCAAAACAACAGGCACAATTTTTTAATTTTTTAACATATTTTAAATGTTATATATTTTAATTATATTTTATTTAATAAATTTTTTATTTTTATTTTTTATTTTGAATAATTTTTATATATATATATTTTTCAATATACATTATTCATATTATATTTTTTATTTTTCAATCTAAGTTAAAAAATTTAGTATTATTTTTCAATTTAAATTATTAACATTTTGTTGTCATTTTGTTATCATTTATTTTAATTTTAATTTTATATTTGTTCTTATTCATTTAAAATATTAAAATTTTATTTATATTTATATTATTTATAAAGTTTATAAATATAAATAATAATAAACTTTAAATAATAATTTATTCACTTTTGAATTATAATAAACTTTATTAGAATAATAAGTGAAACTTATAAGTAAAAGTTTATTCAGTTATAAAATTTATTCACTATCCCTAGGGGATAAATTTTATTTAATATTTTAAATATTTTATTTAGTTAATTTTTAATCTATATTTTTTTATATTATATTTTTAATTTTTTAATATATATATATGATAAAAGTGGCAAAGCCACAAATTATTTTTTAATATATTTTATTTATATTATATTTGTTTTATTTTTTTAATATATATATTAATTATATAATATTTATTCATTAATTTAATATCTAAGTGAAAATGCTAATGTGGGCATTAAGGCAATCATTAGCCTTCTAACATAGCAAAAAGAAAACTTAACGATCTACATAAAATTATAACACTAACATTGACACAAATTCTAATATTAGCATATATAACTTTAATACATTTTGAAAATTTAACACTAAATCTAATTCTAAATTAAGTATATATCTTTAATAATTTAATATAAAATTATAGCACCAATAATAATTTTATCCCTACCCCTAACTCAAACTCTAACCCTAACTCCCCCTCACAATAATTCCTCACCCGAACCCTAACTTTAATTATATATCTAACTCTAACCCTAATTATAAAACTAACAATAACTCCAATTGTAACCTTAATCCTAAACTAAGCCTAACTCTAGGGCTCTTTATAAATCACCTTAACCCTAACCCTAACCTTGACCCCAACCTTAAGACTAACACTAATTCTAACTCTAACTAGCCAAACCATAATTATGACACTAACACTATTTATAATCCCAACACTAACTCTAAATCTATCACTAACCCTAGATCTCTAATTCTAAAATGAACACTAATTATAATTGCAACGCTAACCCTAGCCCTAACCCTAACCCTAAACCTAATTCTATCTTTAATTGTAAATTTAACCCTAACCCCATTTCTAAAATTAACACTTCTAACTGTAACCCTAAGCCTTACCCTAAACTTATACCTATCTTATCACTAATTGTAACACTATGCCAACC
The DNA here is from genome assembly GCF_030272615.1 of Cryptomeria japonica. NCBI lineage: Eukaryota > Viridiplantae > Streptophyta > Pinopsida > Cupressales > Cupressaceae > Cryptomeria > Cryptomeria japonica. The sequence continues at coordinate 593,323,070 of NC_081407.1, forward strand.
ATAAGTCCAACTCTAACCTTAACTCTAACACTATTTCTAACCCCAATCTAACTCTAAATATATCTTAACACTAACCCTAGACCTAACTCTAGTCCTAATTATAATCCTCATACCAATTGGAGATAATTAAATTAACACAATTGTTGATACTAAACCTAATTCTAACCCTAGCATTACCCCTAATCCTAATTATAAATGTAACACTTACTAATAATATTTAACCAATTATCAAGTATAATATATTATACTTATTATACTATATTATACTTGATATAAAGTTTATTTTAATTCAAAAGTGCATAAAGTTTATTCACTTATAAGTGAATAAAATTTTATTATAATTCAAAAGTGAATAAACTTTATAAGTGAATAACTTTCACTTATAAAATTTATTCAAAAGTGACTAAATTTTCATTTAATGCTTATTATTATTTATAGAGGTAATGCAACTCATAACCCATCTAATCAAATCATAACCTATAAAAAAGGCAATAGGAATTTTGTAAAGAAAAGAACACTTGACCCAATCATAAGTATATGGCCTTTGCAGAAAGGAGTGATCCACCTTAGCAATAGAAACTACCCCATCCAAAATTTGCTCACACTAAACAAAGACACAATTTTCCTCCAAGATAATCCAATCAAATCCTACCTTATGTGTCCTAGTAATCAAATTGGAGATGATCCTAAAAATGACATTGTGAAGGGTGATTGGTCTTAAAAATCTAAATAACTTTGCAATTATTTCACTACTACGATCAATGTGTCATCTTTCATGAAATTTCCCAAAATACTATTCATTATGATCATATGAAAATATCTAGAAGAGAAACAATAGTTGTAACATCATGAATTAAAAACATTTAAAAGTACATCATTAATTAATTATCTAATGGCATAATTAAAATTAAAAACATCATGAATTAATTATGTAACCATATAAGTCAAATATAATTCTATCAAATAGATAATATAATCTCTTAACTCATACATTTCAATGCCATTGATCTTCTTCTTCATCCAACTCTTTGTCTGTATCATCTGATCCAGATTCGACATTGTAAGGATTGGTCATATCATCATCATCATCATCATCATTGATATCAGTTTTGATAATGTCATCATCCACACAGATATTATCTTCATGAACATTAACTCCTACATCATCATGATCTAGTTCCTCTTCTTTGACATCTTCGTTGGGCACATCATCAACTAACTATTGAACCCGATCATCATCTACATCATCTTCTAGTTCTTTGGTATCTTCTTCTTCCACCACATTATACTTTATCGATCTTCCTCTTGGATCATGTCTAACAACAAATGACGAACCCAGTTTACCTGGAACCTCTGAGTAAAATACCTACTCACATTGACTTGGAAGAACATGGGGCTCATTTCCAGCTCACTCGATTGACCTTGTATTAGCCATGGTAAATCCATTATGATGTTCAATAACAGTTCTCTCAGGATTATTTTCATTCAATTGTAGCCTATACCATTGAACAACAAACATAACTAATTTTAAGGACTTAAAATCACACTCAAGTATATCATCCAAAATCCCATAGTATCAATTTTCTAAGACTTCTGGATGTATGTCGCTTCTAGATGAAACATTAGTCACCTGAAAGACTGCAATTATCCTAGAATCACAAATTTTCTTCATGTCATCCAACTTTATTATTTGAAATTTATGACCATTGCACCACATAGCCTTGTGGTGTTTCACCTGCAATATGTCAAACATGTAAAAATTGTTGCATCATTAATTGATAAACATATTTATTCTTGGCCAAATGTATACAAAGAAAAAAAACTCAACATATATATACAACAATTTAATTGAAAATAATTAAATAATATGGGTGATTAATATTTTTACACATACCTATTTATCTCTTAAACCATATGCTAAATCAATTTCCCTTGGTGTAACATTGGAATCTCCATTACGATGAGCTTCTTTAACTAATGAAGCCACACCTTCCCATGTTAATGCACAACTAGATTGTTGGTATCGTTCAATCCATACCATCATTCAATCAAGATTGTTTGTGACGTACAAATGTAGTGCATCCCACTCTCGACCAACTTTGTGAACTTTTTTGAAATGCACAAATGACGTATAATTAATTAATTACCACGGTATATGACCTTAATTTATAATTGATGTATATTGAAGATTAATAATGAAATAAGTACAATATACATAAAAACAAAATGTAAAATGTATTCTAATTAATATCCATGACCATCTTATAATTACCTCTCACTTTCCTCAATATACCTTTCCCCATCAGGTACTCCCCTTTAAATTTGTTAATGGGGCTGGGATCCCAAATGCGATCTACATGGAACTTTGTTGCAAACTTAGGAAGATATTCAGTAATGTACACCATGGTCTGGGATACCATATATCCCTCCACCATAGAACCCTCAAGATGTGCTCTTTGTCTAACCAAAGCCTTCAAAAATTTCAAGTGCCTCTCAACCATCCACATTGACCTTGTGTGTACAGGTCCACACAATTCAATCTCCTCAACTTGGTGTATGAGGTAGTGTTCTTATGCATTGAAAAATATCGAAGGTAGACACTTTTATATTTCACACATTAGACGAGGAATTTTTCTCGTCCAATAATTTATATCTTCTTTATGGATTTCTTTAGATGACAACCATCTACAAGTGATTCAAGGTGCAAATATATTAACAAGATTTAACAAAAATATACAATATATTACATAACAAGTAAAACAAATGGAAAATATAAGATCTATACAACAAATTGAACAAATATCACTACTTAGCTCATGTATTTTCCAAGATCATATATAACTTGCTTGACATTGTTGTTGAAGTTGTCTAGGAGAGATAGAGGTACAATGTACTATAACAATTATAAAATGAACTTTTCATTATTTTTCCAAAAGTAGTAAACATAATACACTAAATAGTACATGCAGTATACAAATATATATATATATATATATATATAAAATATGTTAGACAACTCAGATAACCAGTGGACAACTGAGAGGGGGGCTGAATCAGTTGTCGATAGATTATAGAACTTTAAGCATTAAAACCTTGTTACCAGAATACATAAACCAAATACCGGAATAGCAAATATAATAGTTAAGAATAAATATAAACCATAGAACATTTACCAACCATTCACAAAAGATAACACCAAGATTTGTACATGGAAAACCCAGTAAAGGGAAAAACCGTGGTGGGAAGCTTGCCCATCATCAGATAATACTTTTGCAGTAAGTATGTGATTACAAAAAGAGGGGCCTGCACATGCAGGAAGGCCAACAACCTAGAGCGCACTACTCATCACAAAAGGAGCCTCACTGACTACAAGACAAATCCACACTACAATTTGGAAAGAAGAGTGAACTGCAAGAATAGCATCTCCTATTCCCGAGTAAAGTTTCGATTAAGCTCAATACCGAAGGTCTTAAACCTCTTTCACCAACCCAATTTGATCACCTATGATCGACCAAAACCTCTACATATAATTACAGCCTTATTTGCACACCGATAATTGCATAACCTCTTAAACCATAGACCCATAACCATAACCTTAACATGATCTACAAAGAGATCTTACATCATATTTATACCAACCCAGGACCTAAACAATTAGGTCAGCCACCTAAAATATAATACAAAAAATTCATAAGATAAACCTGGAATCCAATGATCAACCAAGTCACCCTAAGACCAAAACAACATAATCCAATCAGTAATGCATCGGGATCATCTACCAACACGTTACATAAACCAGTCCATAACCTAGCAAAATAAGATAGCATTAGGTCCGATCCTAAATGCAACACCACCGATCAACAGGAACATGAACAAGATAACCAACAACATCCCGAAAGCCATCTAGAAGCTATGTCAACACCACTTATTAAGTGCATCAAAAGATATTCAACAAATCTCTACCAGTAAAACCCTTACCGATGACCAAAAGGATTACTAGAACAAATGATAGCTCTTGAGTCATCAAATCCTGAATCAACTAATTGTGATACACATCTGAATAGCATGAATGATAGATCCAAAACAATTCCACAAACCAAAGCATACCGGATCAATATCATAATCTAGCCACTCTACTGAAACCTACTAGAAATCGGTAAACAACCAAAATAGTCGGTGTTTCCATTAATGACAAAACATCAATACAACACATAATCTGTAATGCCCCGCCAGGAAACCCCGAAGGGATTAAGCCATAACACAAGAATAGAGTGCAATAATTTTTTTTTTTTTTTTTTTTTAAAGTTACACCACATTAAGATACAACAAAATATCAAAGATTCAGATTACATAGCGGAAGACATCAACTAACACCTAAAGAGTTTCCCAATGAGATTACTTAAATTTCACAATTCATTTAACTCACACAATTAATCCAATAATCTGATTATCTTAATAACGAGGCGATTCTTAATGAGGATAATTTCTTTCAGAAGATGGAAATATAAATCACAAGCAAAGATTCATCCATTAAGATCTATCCATAATCTTCATTCAATCTTTTCATAAAAATACAAGCCATACATCTAATATTCTAACACACTAGAATTTCATCATAAACATATGAGATCTTTTCAAGCATACTTAATTTCCTTAACAACAACTGAATATATTCCATTACTCTAAGTTATATTCTTTCATATTCCAATTTATTTCATTTTAAAAGATGATTGCATACATGCATCTACGATAAATCTCATCTAAACCACTTATGCATTCGATCAAAAAGGCATTCAAGAAAGAACTGCATATAAGCATTTAAAGTTAAATTCCATCTTATCCACTTCTACATTCTAACATAAGCTATTCATACATGATAAAGTTGAATAAGGGAAACATGAGAAAATAACATCACATAACACCATAATGATCTTGGAGTTCACCCCTAAAGGGCTACATCTCCGGGTATGCTCAACTGCAAGACCCCTCTGATAATTAATAAAGTTAAGAATACATGAGGTTACACCATTACAATCCGGCCATCAAGGCGAAACATATACAATATACAAATGACCACATTGATCAATAATACATAAACGATCCTTGAAAAGGAATGGATCCAGTTGAACATAATCAAAGCTAAACAAAGGTCCAGGAGAGCATCCACAAAACTGAGCCATCACCACCCAAGGTCTAACATGAAACTAGGTACTCACAAAGGCAAAGACAATAGGACGACCCACAAAGGTACTCCTAACAGGACAAACAACAACACACTAGCGAACGTATGGACAAGTGTCATCACACAACCTGGTATGGTTACCATGACAGGTCTTCATAGGTCCCGGCCCCATACACTAGGTTACCCTGGCAACCTAATTCGAGCCTCCAGCCCATCCAAGCCTCATGTGGACCCACACATCCTCTCGTGAGGACAAGGATGATGGTTTGCCATTTCAAGCCTTCTCACAACATGTCGAGCCTATGTTAGCACTCGTCCCATGTGTGAGGCACAATTATCTTACTTAGAGATTACATTCTAATCTACTGATAGGTTATCACTTATTAGACTCACTTTCGACGGGTTACCCAGCAGCCACTTTGGGCGCGGCCCCCAATTGAAAGCCACTTTCCCAAACGACACTAGACTATACTCAGATGAACTCAAAAGCCAAGGAAATAGACATGGTCAGACGAACGGAGTTTCAAAAGGAGGGAACGATCATCTGGTCAAACACGACTCAAAAGTGGTACACTTACTGACAGTACTCTAACTAGAGACCTGACCGACTAAGGTCAACCACGAATCATCATTCGACACCCACACAAGGGATATGACCAATTATGACACTACCACAAAACAACAGTCAACTTGGAACCGAGGACTGAAACAGGTACCCCAAATCATTCCATACGACAGGGTCCTAACAAACAAGCACGACTTGCCATTACATAAGCAAAAGCGAATACAGAAATTAAACTCGCATAGGTAATATTCAACAGATACAATCTTTTCGAATTGATCTAAACATTAAAAATCGATCAAGTTTACTACATGATCTATATTAGATTACAGTTACCTACCTCATCTAGAAATAGGTTGTTCTTGGTTTTCTAACTCTCTGAGGTTCATTGCATCGAACATACAAAAATACGCCATAACGAGTTCTTAAACCCAATTCACATTAATAAAACTCAGACAACCATTAACCAATTAAATAAGATATTTAATCTCCAATTACAACGTCATTGACGTACTGGTTCAAAATAAATCCTACACATTTGTCTTTTCCAGAACCAATTTACACTATACAGATCAAGGAAATATACATATTTAGGGAGGCCAAATAAAGAAAATCCATTCCCAGATTAACAAATTGTTTCCATGAGCATATAAAGAAAATTACTAAAATTAACTATTAATTAATGAATATATTTAATAATCCACGATTAATTAAATATAACAAATTAATAATTAATAACGGAATTAACCAATTAAGTATTTAATTACAAAAAATTATGCATTAATAATAAGATACGATTTGAATATCAATTATTGTATATTTAACCTTATACAATCAATTGATAACAAATTATACTTGAATTATTCATTAATGCCAATATTTAATCATAATAAAAAAAACTTAATTAAAATATCCAATATAATTAAAAAACTTAATTTAAAATTAAATTTAATAATATTAAACTATAATATATATATATATTTTTTTTAAATATTAAAAAAGAACGTTTCTTTTTATTATACCAAAAAAAGCATAAATATGGGGGAGGGTACCCACGTGGACCCCCACGTGGGCCCCCCCCTTGGGAGCTCATGCTGCTTCCCATTGGGAGCACACAGCCCCCATGGGAGCGCTGTTGTTCCCAAAGGGAGCACGCAGCCCCCATGGGAAGCGCTGCTGCCCAATGGGCACACAGCACCCCTCCATGTGGTGGGGAACTCTCCCACGTGGTTGGGGTTTCCATTTTTTAATTTTTTTTAATTTTTATTTTTAAATTGCTGTTAATAAAGAATTTCATACACAGCAACAAGAAAAACACAGTCTCACAGAGACTGAATAAAATAATTTTTTTATTTTATTTTTTCTCCCATTGAAATTTTAAAATACCCAGATCAGGAAAGGGGAAAATTTCTCCAAAACCAACAGCATATTGGCCAAATAAGATTGATTAACATTCATATATCAACCAATAGGCAGATATCTCTGATTAAAACTTGAATGAGAAAGCATTAACTTAGAATTTTAACAAATTTCATTGAAGAACAACCATTCTCAAATTTATTTTTTTGAATTGTAAAAACAACCAGAGCAACCATAATCCAGAATTGAAATGGAAATAGAACAAGAAGGAATTGGATTGGAATTACAATCACAACTGTATCATTTTTTTCCCCCAATAGCTGAGATTTATTTATTTATTTATTTTTTAATCTCCACAAACAGATTTTTTTCAAAATCCAAAACAATTTCAGATAAGCAAAGAACCAAAATATAAACCAGAATCTTACCTCTTATAGCAATCCTGGAAAAGATTCAGTGAAGAGCCCAACCTGCAGGGTCAAGAAATTTCTCCTCCTCCAAAACCCCCAAATTTTCTTCCAAAAATATCCCTCTTTCCAAATTTTCCAAAAGTCTAGGTTATAAGGAAGAGTTGACCAAAATTTCATTTTTTTGGAATTAAAATTTTTATTTAAAAATAATTCTCAAAATAATTCTTTTCCAACTATATCAATAAATTGAATTGCTTTTCCCATTTAAAATTGATTATCTCACTCAACTGAAATTTAACCTTTCTATATCAAAAATGCCAAAAGATTAAATTAATTCTATTGCAATTAAATTTAAATCTTTCTTTTTCAACAGCATATACAAAATGCATTTAATATTCAAAATCAACCATTTAATTGAACTTACTCCCAATTTAAAACGAGCAATCTAATATCAACGATAATCGCATAACGAAATCCCGATTAATATAGTCCATTAATCTTTAATGCACAAACACATATTTAATCAAATTAACTACTAAGGACTAATTAATCAATTTAACCATACACACCAAACACGCAAACCAAGAAAGTCAACCAGATAGACGACTCGCAAACCCAAACAAAAAGGGAATACCGACGACGACTGATGATGCTCACTTGAGCACGACTATGGTCAACTAGGGTCTTACGACCACCTAATCCAACTCTAAGGATTAAAGAGGTACACTCAAACCTGCAAATCCAGGTGAAGACGAACCTCGCACTCATGCGGCATTGTACCTGAAATCTCCTGCAACCAAGAGTCATACATGCATACATATATAAACTTAATGAAAGCGTTAGCCCGATATTAATACCATGAAATAGGAACACTAAACAACTTGCATACCACTAGTGTGAAAACCACATCAACAGCTATGCGTTAAATCAAACATCTAGCTATAACATTATATTAAGATAAACTAACCAAGATTAAACCAAGATTAGAAATTGATTAGGGCAGGGGTACTACATAATCAATTCCTCCAATTTGCTAACAATCTCCCCCTTTGGCATTGATGGAAACACTAGATGTTAAAAACATCCAAGTGCCAAGAAATGCCTAACAAGTCTACTCAAAAGGAAGACAGCCAACAATCTCCCATAAGATGATATCACAATGAAGTTAACAAACTCCCCCTATGAATGATATCCCTATTAATCTTTGACCTCTCCCCTTTGACTGATATTCTGTTAAGCTCTGTTTTTCACATATATCTCTCCCCCTTTGACATCAATGCCAAAAATCTGACATAAACATCAAAGAAAAATCATAAATCCATTGAACCACACAACTAACTACTCCCCCTGAGTAGTAGCACCAAAACATGAATCTGGAATGAATAGTAGCTTTGTAAATTCATACCGGACTGATGCCAATTAGCATCACTCAGGTCTCTACTGGAGGGGCAAAAAACCCCCAATCTGTTTGTAAAGTACTCAAATGATTCCTTAAGCAAGGGTTTAGTGAAGATATCTGCAATTTGCTCTTTAGTGTTCACATAAACCAGTCTAACTTCATTTGCTTCCACCTTCTCCTTTAAAAAGTTGTACTTGATAGATATGCGCTTTGTCTTAGAATGAAATATTGGATTCTTTGATATGTCAATAGTAGCAGAGTTATCACAGTAAATAACTACCGGTTCATTACAATCCACTGTTATATCTTTCAACATTTGTTTCATCCATAGAACTTGTGTATAGTTAGTAGTAGCAGCAACATACTCAGCTTTAGTAGTAGATAAAGAGGTACATGAATGCTTCTTGCTGATCCATGAAACAAGTTTCTTTCCAAGAAAGAAAGCTCCACCGGATGTTCTCTTTCAATCATCAACATCTCCAGCCCAATCTGCATCTGTATATGCACATAGTGTATAACCATCATCTTTAGGATACCACAAACTAGATTCATTTGTTCCTTGCAAATACCTGAAAATCCTTTTCACTGCACTCTCATGATTCTCTCTAGGATCACTCTGATATCTTGATATAATACAAAATGCATTCATTATATCTGATCTAGTCTGAGTCGGATATAATAAACCTTCAATCATAGACTTGTACCTTATAGGATTTATCAATGTTGATGCATCTATCTTAGTCAATTTCTCACTTGTAACCATAGGAGTACCAATCGATTTAGAATTTTTCATAACAAATTTCTTCAACAACTCCCTAGCATACTTAGTTTGACAGATGAAAATACCTTTATCAGATTGAGTAATCTACAAACCTAAAAAAACTTTAATCTCCCCAATCATAGACATCTCAAATTCATTCTTCATATTATCAGATAATTCCATACATAACTTATCCTCACCTCAAAAAATGATATCATCAACAAAGACTTCAACAATCAATATGTCATCATTAGTGATCTTATGATATAAATTAATATCAGTATTACCTCTAGTGAAACCAAGTTTCAAAAGATATTTATCCAAACTTGCATACCAAGCTCTAGGGGCTTGTTTCAATCCATATAAAGCTTTCCTTAACCTGCAATCAATGTAAACTTCCTCTTAAAGATCTCCATTCAGAAATGCACACTTAGCATCCATCTGATAAACCTTGTAGTTATTATGGGCAGCATAAGCAAGAAATAATCTCACAGCTTCAATCCTAGCTCCCGGAGCAAAAATCTCATCATAATCAATTCCTTCCTTATGAGAATATCCTTTAATAACCAATCTAGCCTTATTCCTCACAACTTGTCCATTTTCATTCAATTTATTCCTAAAAACCCATTTAGTCCCAATAACATCCTTATTTTTCAGTTAGGGAACTAAAGCCCATGTGTTATTCTTTTCTATCTAATCTAATTCCTCTTCTGTATCTTTCATCCAACATTCATCTTTACATGCTTCAATTACTAATATTGGTTCAACTCAAGAAATTAAACATACCTCATCAGCTGCCAACCTTGTTCTTGTCATCACTCCTTTGTTCTTGTCTCCAATGATCTAATCTTCTGAATGATTTAGCCTAACATATTTAGGAGTCTTCTGATTTTTTGTTCCTCTACTATGATCTTCAATTACTGTTGAATTTTTTGATACTGTCGGAGTAACTAGTTCAACATTTTGTTGCGGTGTAGGTGCTACTGGTTCTGTTATGATCATTTCCACTGTCGGTTCTCTCTCATAAGTTCTGATTTGACTTCTATTCAACTCATCCACTTTGACATTAGTGCTCTCCACTATTCTCTACAATATTTTGTTATAACATTTATATGCTTTTCTTTCATTAGAATAACCAAGAAATATCCCTTCATCACATCTAGGATCAAACTTTCCAATGGAATCATCTCTTTTGATGTAGCATTTACTACCAAAGATTCTGAAATACTTAACTATGGGTGTATGACCAAACCATAACTCGTAAGGTGTCTTACTGATGTCTCCTTTGATATGAACTCTATTGAATGTGTATACCGTCATTCTCACAACTTCTATCCAATAGATATGAGGTAGATTAGCTTCCATTATCGTAGTTATATCTGCATCCAAGATAGTTATGTTCTTCCTTTTCACAATACCATTCTGCTAAGGTGTCTGGGGTGCAAATAATTGTCTCCTTATCCCATTCTTTTCATAATAACTGTTAAATTTACTGGATGTGAATTCTCCACCCTAATCAGACCTTAAGCATTTAATCTTTAATCCTATCTCTATCTCAACTTTATCTTTAGAGATCTTAAACTTTCCAAATGCTTCAGATTTCTCCCTTAGAAAACTAAGCCATATCATTGTAGAATAGTCATCAATGATTAGCATAAAATATCTATCACCCTAAAAACTTTTGATTCCAGCAGGACAACACAAATCAGTATGAATAAGATCAAGAAAAACATTAGATTTGTCTTGTATACTCTTAAAATAAGTTCTAACTTACTTTCCCATTTGACATTCCTTACATATCGGATTATGGGGCTTCACAATCCTAGGTATATCTCTAACTGCCTTAGTAGAACTAATATTTACAATGCAATCAAAATTCACATGACACAACCTCTTATGACATAGCCAACTCTCATCAATTTGTGCAATCAAACATGTCTTCTCACCGAAGTTCAAATGAAAGATGTTACCTTTAGTCTGAGTACCAATTGTAATCTCCAATCCAGATCTATTGATAATCCTGTATTTTCCATCCTTGAATTGTAACTGAAATCCCTTATCCGACAACTATCCTACAATCAAAATATTATTCCTTAAACCTTCAACATAATAAACATTATCAATATCATACTTACCATCCAATGATATAGTTCCTCTTCCCTTGATCATGCATGCTTTGTCATCTCCAAATCTAATCAAACAGCCATCAAATTCTTACAAAGATAGAAACTTCCTTTTATCTCCAGTCATATGATGTGAACATCCACTATCTATCACCCATTCATTCTTGTCTTCAACTTTAGCAGCAAGGGCCTTTTCTTCAAGTACCAGATCATCTTCCTTGATAGCCAAGAATACCCATTCCTTTCCATTTCCAGATCCACTAGCCAAATCTTGTGTCGGTTCATCATCAGAATCAGTCACACCTTCCTCATCCACATAGTAGCATGATTTGTCTTTATTCCTCCTGTACTTATGCTTCTTCTAATAATCATGGTTAGGCCTAAAAGATCTAATAGCTCTTTCCTCAAATCTTGAATTCCTTTCATGACATCTAGATGCAAAATGACCTATCTTATTACATACAAAACATTTAAAAGGTGTTTTTCCTTCATACTTCCCGTCGAACCTTTAGGTACTCTTCTAGCAAATAGGGCATCAAGTTGCTCAAAATATTCATCTTCTTTCTTCATTTCCTCCAGTTCCTTAGCATATAAGGCTTTCCAATCACTCTTGTTGGTAGATGGTGTAGATGCATGAAAAGTGGGTTCATATTTTGTAACTCCAGAAGGACCAAATTCCTCAAGCTCAAAAGCAGATAACTTCTCAACCAAGGTATCCCTATTAACAGAGGTGTTTTCCATTGTTCTCAACTCATTAATTGTAGTAGCCTTCATCTTGTAAGATGGTGAAAAAGCTCTCAATACTTTAGAAACTATTTCATCTTCACTCAGAGATCCACCACAACACTGAATTCCCAGAACAATTTCATTAACTCTCTCCATAAAAGCAGTAATCCTTTCATCTTCTTCCATCTTCAATTTCTCATATCTCACCTAGTAACCATCAAGTTTAGCAATTTTAATAGTAGGGTCACCTTCATTCAGAGTCTCTATTTTATCCCATATAGCCTTTGTAGTTTATTTGTCAGTTAGTTTCATAACTTGTTGATCAGAAAGTGTACATAAAAGGGCTTCTCTAGCTCTACAATCATTTTCAATGTCCTTATCCAAGCCTACCAGAGGAGGATTGCTAGATGCCATATTATGAGGTGTATATCCTTTCTCAGTGATCTCCCAAATCTCCTTAATTACCAAGACATATCAGGTGAGTCTCCATCTGAATCTTCCATACTCGGTAATTTGTTCCATCAAGCCTAGGAATTTCTCTCTGGAAAACAGCTGCAGATGAACTTGAACTATTAGACACCACAGGATCTTCCTCAAGTGGTTAAGCTTCTGCAGAGAGGACCAGGCTCTGATACGAATTGTTAGACAACTCAGATAACCGGTGGACAATTGAGAGGGGGGGGGGTGAATCAGTTTTTGACAGATTATAAAACTTTAAGCATTAAAACCTTATTACCAAAATACATTAACCAAATATCAAGATAGAAGATATAACAGTTAAGCACAAATATAAACCATAGAACATTTACCAACCATCCACAAAAGATAACACCAAGATTTGTATGTGGAAAACCGGGTAAAGGGAAAAACCACGATGGGAAGCCTACCCACAATCAGATAATACTTTTGCAGTAAGTATGTGATTACAAAAAGAGGGGCCTGCACATGCAGGAAGACCAACAACCTAGAGCGCACTGCTCATCACAAAAGGAGCCTCACTGACTACAAAATAAATCCAAACTACAATTTGGAAAGAAGAGTGAACTGCAAGAATATCATCTCCTATGCCTGAGTACATTTCTGGTTAATCTTAGTATCAGAGGTCTTAAACCTCTTTCACCAACCCAATTTGATCACCTATGATCGACCAAAACCTTTGAATACAATTACAACCTTATTCACACATAGATAATTGCATAACCTCTTAAACTATAGACCCATAACCATAATCTTAACATGATCTACAAAGAGATCTTACATCATATTTATACCAACCCAGGACCTAAATAATTAGGTTGGCCACCTAAAAGATAATACAATAAATTCATAACATAAACCCGCAATCCAATGATCCACCAAGTTAGCCTAAGACCGAAACAACATAATCCAATCAATAGATCCAACCGGTAATGCATCAGGATCATCCACCAATAAGTTACATAAATTTGTCCATAACCTAGAAAAATAAGATAGCGTTAGGTCCGATCCTAAATGCAACACCATCAATCAATAGGAACATGAATAAGTAACTAACAACATCCTGAAATCCATCTAGAAGCCGCACCAACACCACTTATCAAGTGAATCAAAATATCTTCAACAAATCTTTGTCGGTAAAACCCTTACCAGTGACCAAAAGGCTTACTAGAACAAATGATACCTCCTAAGTCATCAAATCTTGAACCAACTGACCATGATTTAATTGAATGACAGTTTTCATTGCTTGATTGGCTTCCTAAATGTCACTACAAATTTTGACATTTTTTTCTTTTTCATGCCTTCCATCCAATATTTTCCATAATGTTTTCGTTATATTCTTTTTGATATGAATCGTATCAAACAAATGCACAATTTGTAGCTTCTCATAGTAGGGCAACCTACTAAATTGTATGGGATAACTTTTCAATCCCTATGGAAGCCGACCATTAATGCCTTTACAACCTTCATGAAGCATATAAGTTAAACAAATTAATAACGACAATCGTTGTCAATTACAACATGAGTAAACAAAACACAATATAAAAATATAAATTCTAAACATATCATATATGATAGATAAACAATTTGATCTGATGTATAACCTTTATGATTAATTCTATTATATTCCAACTTCCATAGTCGAGCTGTCATTCTTTGTGGTTTTGATGTAGTCTCTTCTTTCCCATTGAAAAGATGTTTTTCAGTAGGTCGATACTTATGATTTCTTTGGAGAAAGTGCCTATACTCATCAAACACTTTCTTTCCTAAACTTGTTGAATGACGAGATTTCATCTTTGGACCACAAACTAGACATGCAAATTTCCCTTTGTTTGAAGACTTGCAAGATCATATAATTGGATTAAATATGTCATTTTTTATAATTATATATAATGAATAAATTATTTTAAAAACATGCATGATATCTAATTCATAAAATTAAATATTGTTAAAGTGCAGTTGAATGTTATAACATACCACAAAAATGTGTTAGCCCTGGGGCATCATGAATTATTCATACAAGCATTGCATGGAATTGAAATTGTCTTTGTCCTATTGGTCTAGAGACGTCATACATAGTGATGCCATTCCATAAATTTAGTAACTCATCGATAAGAGGCTCGATATATACATTCATATCATTAACTCGGTACTTACCTAGTTGAACAAACATAAACATTACATAATTATTATAACCATTTTATTGCAATAAATAAATTAATGTACATGACTATTAAATGAAAAAAATATAAGTCATTATCCAACAAATAAGACAAATGAGATGCTACTACATTAAAGAAAATGGATGTAAACAAATACCTAGAACAATAGTTGCCAACATTATGTGCTCCCTCTTTATTGGCATCCATGGAGGAATGTTATTGTTGATAACAAAAATAAGCCACACCGAGTAAAATAGATCTTAGCTCTCCAAATGGATTGACATCACTTGCTGCCAATGAAAGCTTGAGATTACTAGGTTCTTCTTTAAAGTGTGGCCATTTTTCCTCCATGTCCCTAAATGCAGAAACATCCGTAGGCATTCGAAGAATGTCATCTCGACTTCTATTCCATGCATGGTAATCAATAAATTACGCTAAGCTTTTGCACCTAAATAATTGTTGTATACGTGGAATAATGGGAATATAATGAAGAATTTTGCGAGGCACCTTTTTTGTTAGTTGATCTGTTCGATATCTACTGATATGATATTTCAAACATTTTGTGGCAAATTCATGTTGTTTATGATATATAATATGATCATTGGGACATGCATCTATTGCTTGTTACTCCATTCCAATATCTTTCATAATGGCAGATAAATCTCAATATGAGCAAGGTAAAATATTTGATGGTGGTAACAAAAATTCACCTATCAATCTACAACAACAAAAAAATTGTTAATACAAAGAATATTAACGGTACATATTTCATCTTTTATTTACTAGTGATTAACTAACACCAATTAAAATAGATGAAAAAAGATGACATATATGACATACCTTAGCATCCATGAGATTGCTATGTTGGATAAACCATTCATAACCTTCAAGTTCACTAGCAACAATATAGTAGAGAGAAGAGTTGTTTGGGAGCCTTCATAAAGGGGCTTGTATGCCTTCTCAAGTATAGGCAAATTATGATCATCATCAAATTCATCTTGATCATCATGATTAGTTGTGCCACTAATGTGTCATGGATCAATGTATTTGTACCATCATCTTCAACTATATTTTCTGGTGCATGATCATCTTCTTCCATAGGATCATCGACTTCATCTTTGATATTCGCAACTCCATGTTCCTCCACTTGTGAAACCACATTCTATGGGCCCTGATAATCCATATCATGTGCCCTAGGGCACCCCACCTTTATAGTAATGATCAACACAAATAAACCCTATTCATGATAAATAGAAAAAGACATAAAATTGTTAAAATGATATAACATTTACAAATTTAATCAATATAAAGACATATAATGAACAACTTACCAATGGACGATAACCATGCCCCCCTTCAACATGACCATGTTGCCTACAATGTTTCTCAGTTGTTGTGATTAAAATTCTTCTCGTCTTTAATCCCTTGAAATCATTTCAAGGACAATTCAAGGACAATAGCATTTCCCATCACCCTTTCTTTTCAATCTAGCCCACAATCTAGCAAGTGTCTCTTCATTTTGTTTTAGACTAATATTATCTAACATGATTTTTTTGTACCAAGATTGAATATTTAGATCTTCAAAAAATATCAAACTCACACTCCAATAATTTCTAATCATAGACAAGTAACAAAATCTAATAATTCTGATATTTTGCACCAAAAAAATTTGACATGCAACCACCCCTGCAAAAGAGAAGATAGCCTGAAGTTAATGACCCCCCAAAACACTTTAAAATACTAATTCCAAAACTTATTAAATTTTGATTTTACTATGATTTCCAACCATTAGAGCCCTAAAATCAAAATATTGAACTTGCACAACAAAATCTGGAAATGAAATTCTGAAAATGCACACAAGTCTAAAAATGAAATATGATGAGATGTTGCTTTAAAATAGGATTTTCAAGCTTGGAAAAAATCTGACTTCACAAATGAATTCTGGAAAAAGACAATGACTACGCCCTCAACCTAGAGATATCTTCTTGATTTTTTTCTGATTTTTTCCAAGAAAATCATCCTTAGTTCTCCACAAACTATCGCAAGTATAGATAAATCATCGAGCTCACTTTTATTTATTAAAAAAATATGTAACAAAATCTAATAATTCTTATATTTTGCACCAAAAAAATTTGGCATGCAACCACCCATGCAAAAGAGAAGATAGCCTGAAGTTAATGACCCCAAAAAGCACTTTAAAATGCCAATTCCAGAACTTATTAAATTCCGATTTTACTATGATTTCCAATTGTTAGACTCCTAAAATTAGAATATTGAACTTGCACAACAAAATATGGAAATGAAATTCCGAAAATGCACAAGTCTAAAAATGAAATATGATGAGATGTTGCTTTAAAATATGATTTTCAAACTTGGAACAAATCTGACTTCACAAATGAATTTTGGAAAAAGACAATGACTACGCCCTCAACCTGGCGATGTCTTCTTGAATTTTTTCTGATTTTTTCCAAGAAAATCGTCCTTAGTTCTCCACAAATTGTTGCAAGTATAGATAAATCGTCGAGCTCACTTTTATTTATTAAAAAAACATGTAACAAAATCTAATAATTATGATACTTTGCACCAAAAAAATTCAGCATGCAACCACCCCTACAAAAGAGAAGATAACCCGAAGTTAATGACCCCAAAAAACACTTTAAAATGCTAATTCTACAACTTATTAAATTCTGATTTTACTATGATTTCCAACCGTTAGACTCCTAAAATCAGAATATTGAACTTGCCCAACAAAATATGGAAATGAAATTCTAAAAATGCACAAGTCTAAAAATGAAATCTGATGAGATGTTGCTTTAAAATATGATTTTCAAACCTAGAACAAATATGACTTCACAAATGAAATCTTAAAAAAGACAATGAATATGCCCTCAACTTGGCGATATCTTGTTGAATGTTTTATGAGTTTTTACAAGGAAACCATCCTTAGTTCTCCACAAACTATCGCAAGTATAGATAAATCGTCAAGATAACTTTTATTTATTAAAATACATGTAACAAATCTAATAATTTTGATATTTTGCACCAAAAAAATTCGGCATGCAACCACCCCTGCAAAAGAGAAGATAGCCTGAAGTTAATGACCCCAAAAAACACTGTCAAATGCTAATTCCAGAACTTATTAAATTTTGATTTTACTATGATTTCTAGTCGTTAGACTCCTAAAATCATAATATTGAACTTGCACAACAAAATATAGAAATGGAGAAAACATGGGCAGGCGACTCCAGGATTCAAATTCGAGCGGGAATTCTGGGTCGGCATCTGGGCAGCATGCGGCAGATGATTCAGAGATTCCTGCAGAAGGAGAAGGTTCAAATGGTAAGGACCCTGATGATCTCGTGAACTTGGGGGACCCAGGGGGAGGACCAACACCATGTGAAGAGCAGTTAGCACTAGAGAGCGGGAAAGGGCAGGTTCAAACTTCAAAAACAGAAGATGACAACTCGAAAGGACCCCAAGGACAGCAAATGACTTGTGTTTCAGAGAACACGGTGGAAGGTAAAGATCATCCAGAAAAGGTTCTTTTGTCAACGGACCCTAAAGGGGGACCCAATGGATAGACACGTAAGTGGTCCTCATTGTTTGGGGTCAAGCCCAAAGGTAAGTCCTCATCGCCTCCTATTAAAAACTCCTCAAATGTGTCTCAGGGCAAGTTTGCTATTGTGGTTCCTGACCAAATCATTGATCAAAACATCGCTATAATGGAAAACACTTTGATTGGTTATTTATTTGGATCCAGACCTAATATAGAAATAGTTCATGGATTTGTAAAAAGAAAGTGGAACCTGAAAGGTTAGGTAGATGTGGTAGCAATGAACAAAGGCTGTTTATCCCTCTCCTTTTCTTGTGATGAGGATAGAAGAAACATTCTTTGTAGTGGGTCTTGGGCAATAGGCAAATACATCATGTACATCCAGAAGTGGTACCCTAATGTAGCTAAAGGAAAGAATTTTTTGGCTCAAGTCTCGGTCTGGGTCAAACTCCCTGGGCTCCCAATGGAATTCTAGGAGGAAGATGTTTTTGTAGGAATTGCTAATACCTTTGGGGATCTAATCGCCATTGATCAGATCACGGCTTCTAGAAGAAGGTTGATCTATGCAAGGATCTGTGTTAGAGTTGGACCTGACACAAATTTGCCAGAGGAAATAAAAATAGAATCAAAATTGGGGAAGTGGAAGCAGAAAATTATTTATGAAACAATCCCCTTTTCATGTTATCATTGTAAAAAAGTCAGACACTAGGCAAAAAAATGTCCATCTAAAGAGGACAAACCCCATACCCAAACTAAGGTTTGGAAAAAAGTGGACAAGCCACTAAAAGTTTGGGATTCTAATGACCCTAATCAGGAGAAGCAGTCCTGGATAGTTAGGGTGGAGGAAGAAATCACTAGTGAAGTGGGTAATGAACCAAAGATTCAAATGTTGGAACAGGGTGTGGTACACAAAGAAAAAGACAACACTCAACAAGAGGATCAGAAAGAGGACAAGATAGAGATTGTGAAAATAGATAAACATCTCAAAGATAATAGAGAGGAAGGAGATAACTTTAACCTTGTCTCAAAGTCCCAAGATCAAGATAAAGAAATAGACTGGTTCCAAGAAGCCCAACCTGATACCATTTTGGGCCAAGGGCTATCGGAAATCTCATTAACCACCCCAGTAAAGGGGAAGTTGGCTAATTTGGAGGAACAAGATCCAAAATGGGGAGACGAAGAGGACATAAAAAAGGCACTAGGGAAGAATGAATCAAAGCAGGGGGATGAAGAAGTTGCAGAGGATAAAAGAAAGAACAAGCAAAAGAAAAAGAGTAACAATAACCCAGTAAATAGCACACTGACTAGAAACACCATAAGCAAGCTTGGTGATGTGGGAGTGCAACACACTTCTCCAGGAAGACACTCAAATTCCAAAAAAAGAACTTTGGGAACAAGTAGGAATTTAGCAGATGGTACCCAAAGAACCATCTTTGAGGCAAGTATCTCTAAAAATCCATGAAAATCATCTCCTGGAATATTAGGGGACTTAATAGTCCTCATAAACATAATTTAGTTAGAAATATGATTAGAGACAAAAACCCTAACATTTTTTTGATTCAAGAAACTAAGATGGTGAAAGATAAAGTTGAAAGTTTTAATATTTTCAAAAATGGAGGAGTCATCGGAGGTAGTTCAGAAGGTGCCTCGGGAGGAATTGTTACTTTTTGGAACAAAAACAATATAGAAGGAGAGGTGTTAATTCAAGATAACAACCTGGCCTGTATTAGATTTAAGCACATTAAGAATTGCACTATGTGGGTCCTAACAAATGTTTATGCTCCTAACACTAAGACTAGCTATAGCGAGATGTGGAGATATCTCACTGGGTTGAGAAGAAGATTTGCTGAGGACAGCTGGATAATTATGGGATATTTCAACACTCCCCTGAAGGAAAATGAGAATAAGGGAGGGAGTCATGCTAATTTGGATAGCAGACTGGACCTAATGGACTTTATAAACAATAATGCCATTCATGATCTAGAATTGCAAGGAGTCAAATACACCTGGACTAATCGAAGAAGTGGTGAGAATTTGATTCAGGTCAGACTGGATAGAGCTCTACTTTCCTTAGATTGGTTTAATCTTCATGAATGTTCTTTATCCTCTCACATAAGGGCAGGATCAGATCATTACGCTATAACCCTATCGGCTGAAGTAAAAAATAGAAGGAGACATTTCCCTTTTAGATTTGAAAAAATGTGGACTAGACACTCGGATCTGGAAAGCAAGATTAAGGACTGGTGGCAGGTTAGTATTGAAGGCAATGCCATATATAAAGTGGTCAAAAAGTTGAAGAATGTTAAAGATAATGTCAAGAAGTGGAATAAGGACTGCTTTGGGAATATCTTTACCTCAAAAGCATCGACCCTCTTAGAACTCAAGGAGATCCAGGATGAGATACAACACAATGGTTATACCTATATGTCTAGAAATACTGAAGATGCTATTCTGATGAGATATCATGAAATAATAGCTAAAGAGGAAACCTACTGGAAACAAAGATCGAGAAATGTCTGGCTAAAGGAGGGGGATAGGAACACTAAATATTTCCATATGTCCACTCTTAGACATAAGGCTATAAAGAGAATTGTACAGATTAAAGTGAATGGCAGATGTGTTGAAGATGATGATTCCATGAGAAAGACTGCAATGGATTTTTTCTCTAATCTACTTGCTAAGGATCATAATCTGAATAAACAGGCCCAAAGGGAACTTCTTGACAGTATACCTACCACTCTGGGGGAAGAGCACAATGACCATTTAACTGCTATTCCCTCCCATGATGAAATTCTGATAGCTGTTAAGTCCTTTGAGGGCAGCAAAGCTCCAGGTCTGGATGGCTTTCCCATGTTCTTCTTCCAAATGTACTGGCATATTATTGGAGATGATATTACAAGAGCTGTGAAAGAGTTTTTTGGTGCTAGAAAACTTTTGAAAGAAGTTAATGGTACCTTTTTAGCTCTTATACCCAAAAAGATGGGGGTTGATTCAATGGATCTTTTCAGACCTATAAGCTTATGCAACTCTCTCTACAAGATTATCTCTAAGGTCCTTACCTCTAGAATTCTCAAATTGCTTCCTTCCATTATATCACCTCAACAAAGTGGTTTTGTCTCGGGGAGGCAAATTTTGGATTCAATCATCTATGTTCATGAAAATATCCACTCTCTGGCCTTTTCTAAAAATGAAGGTTTTTTTCTGAAGCTTGACCTTTCTAAAGCCTATGATAGAGTGGATTGGGATTTTATGATGGATGTTCTTTCAGCTTTTGGTTTTAATCCTAGGAGTGTTGGACTCATCAGGCAACTTGTTTCTTCGGCCACTTTCTTTGTGCTAATGAATGGCTCCCCCTCTCCTTTCTTTAAAGCCTCAAGAGGTCTCAGGCAAGGGGACCCCCTATCTCCAGTGATCTTTATCATCATGGCGGAATGTTTGGGGAGATGTATTGGAAAGCTGGTTGAGAAAAGGGAGTTTTGTGGTTTGAAACCTTCTTCAGCAGATCAAATATGCTCTCATCAGTAGTTTGTTGATGATTCTATAATAATGGGAAAAGCCACTATGAAGGACGCTAGAAGACTAAAAAAAGCTTTGGATATCTATGGAGAGGCTACTGGTCAGCTTATAAACTGGTCTAAAAGCTTTGTTTATTTTATCAACACCCTGGAGAGAAGGAGGATTAAAATTAGTAACATTTTGGGTGGCCAAATTGGTAGCTTGCCTGCCTCCTATTTGGGGCTCCCTCTAGGTCAGGATCCTCCAGATACCTTTTGGGGAGCCTTGGTGGATAAATTCCATAAAAAATTGTCTGGATGGAAGGGAGCTCTACTTAGTCAAGCAGGTAAGGTTCAAATGCTAAAAACCACTCTTCAAAGTATCCCTCTCTATGCCATCAGTTTGTTAAGGATTCCTACTAAGTACATTGAGGCCATTGAAAAAATACAGAGATCCTTTCTATGGACAGGGGTTGAGGAGAAGAAGAGAATGAACTTAATTGCTTGGGACAAGGTCTATAAGCCTATGAATAAAGGCGGTCTGGGCCTTAGAAGAATAAGAGACATAAATGAATACCTTATGGCTAAGCAGATTTGGAGAGGCTATAGAAATCAAGGAGAGTGGAAAAAAATATGGGACAACAAATATAAAAGTCAATGTCCAAATCTTCAAAGTTTCCTCAAAGCAGAGATTATCCCAATTGGATCCAATATTTGGAAGAATATCTCTAGGACTAGAGACTTAATCATCAAAGGTACAAAATGAAAGTTGAGGAAAGGTAATCTCATTCAGTTCTAGGAGGATCCTTGGCTTATGGAGACCCCTCTAAATGAAAACCTTGAGTGGAACAGATCTCAGAACCAATGCAAGGAAAGATTTGAAACCAAGGTGGAGGATTATTGGAAAGATGGATAGTGGAAAGACTTAACTCAAGTGGATCAGTCTTTGGGTAGTTTGAACAAAGTCATGAACTCAATGGTGAGGATTGAAGAACAAGACCATCTAATTTGGAAACTTAGTGCTAGTGGTACCTTTACAGTGGCATCTCTTTATCATCAATAGTACAATAACATGGAAAGTCCATGCTGGGCTAAAGCATGGGTGAAAGGCCTTACCCCCAAGATCAACATTTTCTTTTGGATAGCCCTCCAAGACAAAATTCTAACCATAGAGAATATAAGAAAAAGAGGTATCAACATACCAAGTTTCTGTACACTCTGTAAGCAAAATGAGGAGACAATAAATCATATGCTCTTTCATTGCCCCTTCTCAGCTGATGTTTAGGGAAGTTGTCTGGATCAATTCAACATCAGTTGGAGCTTCCCCAACTTGATTCAGGAGATTTTCAAGTCATGGCATCATCCTTCAAAAAATAGAACTACTACCTTGCTATGGAGAATAGCTTTACCACACATGTGCTGGGGTATATGGAAAGAGAGAAATGACAAGATTTTCAGAGAAAAGTATACTAAGGCTAACATTGTGTTTGAAAAAATAAGAAGAAGCATAGTGGAAAACATGAATATTATAGGTGGTTTTGATAATCCTAACACTAAGGAGGACCAACTTGTCTATAAAAAATGGAGATTAAAATCTCAAGAGAGTATCCAGAGTAACCCTAGAGAGGGAGTGATATGGACCAGCCCACCTAGGGGATGGATGAAAATCAATTTTGACGGGGCCTCTAAGGGAAACCCGGGGTTGCAGGATGTGGAGTGGTCCTAAGGGATGAATGGGGAATATGTTAAATCATAAAATGCATTCCTATAGGAAAATAGACCAACCATGTTGCCGAAGCCATGGCGGTTTATCATGGGATTATCCTTGCCAAAGAAGCCAAATGCACTAAATTTTGGTGTGAAGGAGACTCCTTAAACATTATCAATTGTTTAAATATGAAATTCCCACCATCATGGTCAATTATTAATGCTATCAAAGCAACAAGGAAAATTAGCAAAGAGTTTGAAATGTGTGTTTTCACACATGTTTATAGGGAGGCCAACTCTTGTGCTGATTGGGCAGCCAACCTGGCTTGCCAATCAAAAAACGTCATTACTAGTTATGGTGAGAAGGAGATTGCAAGTGAAATGAAATCCTTACTCAATCAGGATCGAAGCTATACAAGGCAACGTGGTACTTTTAATCATTATTTCTAATGACCTTTCTGCCTTTTTCGATGCAGGGTTTGCTTGAAGATAATGAGCCATTAAATAGGTGTCATATCATCATTATTTGGCATGGATTATGGGCACTCTTACAGAATAACCATAGAAACTAGAGGAAAAGTTATCAAAATGAGAGAAGGCATTGCAAGGAAGGTGCTGGAAAAATGGGAGGAAACAAGAAGAGATTTGAACCTGCTTCATGCGCTAAATGGAGAAAGAACGAAGAAGTCTAGAGTATCCTTCAGCAGGGGGGGCTCAATGTCTTCATGGAATGACTGAATGGGAAGGACCCCACAATTACCAGCTACTTCATAAAGAACTGGAAAAATGGAAAAGTCCTGATTGGTTCACATATGATGAATGTGGATGAAGAGGTTATCGTTGAGGCCACGGGGATGACTACCGAGGGTATGAAATTTTACAGAGATAGAGGGATATCAGATAAGGCTGCAAACAAGTTTCCAGTTACGAATGGTGAGAGAAGAAAGATGATCAAAATTGACAACTCCTACCACTCCCCAAAGAGAATTTGCAGGCCATGGAGGTTTGTCTTATTTGCTTCTATTGAATATATTACCTTAGACGGCAGGTTTACCAGGGCTTATGGGCATCACTTCATTCTTCTTAACCATTTCCGTCATGGTGAAAGGGTTAGCCTTCCCTATTACCTGGCTTGTTCAATGGATCATACTATAAAGGAGATCCAGAAGGACCCTAAAGGCGATCATGCCCTCCACCAGGGGCTCACGGTCTTGGTTTACAAAATGCTAAAGGGGAAGTGCATTGAAAAGCCTATTAAAGGCAAAAATGCCAGAGATGAGACTACGGAAAGTAAGGATAGTGGTTTCAACTTTGATTCTGAGACCAAGGGAGAGTCAGAAGAAACTAGCAAAAAAGGGAGGTTTAGGGCTAAGAAGAGGAGGATTATTGTGGAATCTGAAATGTTGGACTCTGAAACTGATTCCCTTGAGGAAAAACCTATTAAAAAGAGGAAAGGGAAAGCCTCTGGAAAGAAGGCTTAGAAAAAGAACACTTAAAAAAGTAGCGATTTTGATCTCAATTATGTTCTAGTTGAGTTTGAGGAGGAGGATGATGAAAATAAGAGGATTGATAGTTAGGACAAAGATGGGAAGGTTAACCCGGTTAAGGATAATTTAGAAACCGTGGAGACCGTGAATACCACTAGATTGCATAATGAGGAAAAAGGGGGTCAAACTGATAATGGTGACAAAGACACCATTAAGGCCTTCTATGATACCATCACTACTCTGGTGAAGGATATTAATAGCTTGAAAACTGATACACAGGGCATGGCAAAAATTACAGTTGGTGATAAGCCCTTGGCGGAGCATGTTAAAGAGTTAGTGGCCATTCTACATAATGCGCAAGCTATTGAATGTATGGTTGGAAAAATCTTAGCCACAGAGAAAAAGGTCAATGAGATGGGAGATAGAAAGGAAATGGACAACAAACTTAAAAACTTTGGCAGTAGAATTGACAAGCTGGAGCATAGTGTCAAGCAGATTGCTGATCAAAATTTCCAAATTCTTAAATCTTCGGTGGACAACATGAACATCTTTATCAACAGGTATGAGAACAATGCAGAGAAGGAAGGTGATAAAGAGCAGGTGAACAAGAAGGGTCATGAAAGGAGGACCAGAGCCAGCACAAAGAATAAGGTCGACATCGAAGGTCATGAGCTGAAGGATATGAAGACCTCGACAAACAACTGTTGGATACAATTGTTTAATTGTGTATTGTCTTTGATGTTACACAAATGTCATATCAGTCTACCGAGTTCAGAATGTTCGGCAAAGCAGTTAGACAGAGTCTACCGAGTTCAGACGGTAAGAGAAGCAAGTTACAGAGTCTACCTAGCACTCCAGTATGCTATACCGAGTTCACAGTCTTTACCGAGTTAAGTCGGTCTTCGAAGAATATGTGAAGGAAAGTCAGTCTATACCGAGTTCGCAATACTTACCGAGTTCAGTCGGTTACCGAAGAATCAGCAGTGTTCACCGAGCATCAGTGAAATGTTTATGCGGCCGACCGAAGCAATATTTATTTATTGGAATTTGTATATGTAGCCGACCTATGTAATATTCATCTTAACTTGTAATTGGGCCGACTTGGTAACCTAAATGGTATATATGAGAGAACAAGTTGCGATTTCGAAGTGTGAAAAAATATGAAAAGTATGGAAATGTGAAGGAGCAGAAATGTGCGAATTCTGATGAAGGATCAGTGATATCCTTGAGGTGCAGAAAAGATATATGTGATCAGTAAGGATCTGTTGGCGCAGAACAGAGATCTGTATCAACAAGATAAGTTGTATTTAATTCAGATCACTTCATTGTTGCTTTCTAACCATTGTAGCAGTGATACCGAAATCTCTTAACAGAGTTGGTCTAACAACCATTTTGTAAATCCTTTGACAAGGTGACAATTCGGTTGAATTGTTCTTAAGACCTTTCACAAGGCCACTCCTAGCAGGGTGATCAAATCCTCTAACAGGGTCACACCTAACAGTGTGTTTTGTAACCTTTAACAGGGTTGGCTCCTAACAGGGCTCACTTCAGAAGAGTGAAAATCAGTAACTAGTTACATTGGTGGTTTTCCCAAAATTGGGTTTCCACGTTATATCTGGTGTTACTTGTGTTCATGTTACTTGTTTTATGCATGTTAATGTTTAATAAACACTGATAAGTTAATTTACCGAGTTTCAGCAGTTTATATTTAAGACATCTAAGGGACTTGTGGATTTATTTTTGTGGTAACTGATTCACCCCTCCCCTCTCAGTTACTCCATCCATATTTCCAACAATTGGTATCAGAGCTTTCGGTGCTTATAGGAAGGATTTCGAGGATCTAAGCTAAAGATCAAGATGTCTTACAAGAGGGAAATTCCAAGGCTAAACAGAAATAACTTTTCAGCATGGCAAGGTCTCATGAGACTCCATTTGGCTTCCATTGGAGATACAGGATTGACACATCTTGACACAGAATATGTGACACCCACTGGTACACTAACTGTTGCTGATATTGCTGCAAAGAAGACTCATAACACCATGATGATAGACATTGCATCTGCCCTAAGCTATGAAGAGTTTGATGATGTCAAAGATTGCAAAACTGCATTTGAAATGTGGAACAAGCTGAAAGACATCTATGGTGGTGATGACAATGTGAGAAGAGCCAAAGCAGAAAGCTTGAGAGGACAGTTTGATCAATTAAAAATGAGTGAGGATGAAAATATTGCAAAATATGTTGAAAGAGTCAAAGCCAGTGTCAGTGCAATCAAAGCTTCTGGAGGTGATATCTCAGAGGAAACAGTCATAAGCAAAGTTCTCAGAACATTACTACCCATTTATGCAATCAGAGTTTCTGCAATTCAGGAAAGAAGATGTGAAGCAAATCACAAGATAAATTTAGAGGCCATAGTTGGAAGATTAACTGCATTTGAGTTAGACAACTATGACAACTATGTTCCAGCTTCCAAAAACATGGAATCAGCATTTGAAGCTAAGGTTTCACTCAAGGAGAAAGGCAAAAAGAAAAAGGAATCTCGGTTAGAAAGTGAAGATGAATCAGAACCAAGTTCAGACAGTGATCTTGAAATAATTGAAGCTCTTCTAGCAAAGAAATATTCCAAAGGCAGAGGAAAATACAGAGGCAAAGTTCCTCTAATCTGTTTTTCATGTGATGAAGTCGGTCATATTGCTGCTAGATGCCCAAACAAGCAGAGCAAAGATGAGAAGAAAGATCACAAATGGAATGGCAAAAAAGACTACAAATCATTCAAAGGTAAGAAAACATGCTTTATGGCTAAGGATTCTGATAATAGTGAAGATGAAATTGTTTATATTGCTATAAGAGATGATTCTGATAATGATGAGGAAGATAAGATGGCACTTATTTCTCATATAAGCAAAAATGATACTTGGATCATAGACAGTGGTTGCTCTCATCATATGACTGGTGATAAAACCAAGTTTGAACATCTGATAGACTATGAAGGAGGTAGTGTAAGGTTTGGTAATAATGAACCTCGCTACATAAAAGGAAGAGGTAGAATCCCTATAACCAAAGAACTTGTATTTGATGATGCCTACTGGGTTGAAGGTCTCAATCACAACTTGATGAGTGTGGCACAGCTACTTAATAGTGGACTCAAGGTGGAATTCACGCATGGAAAGGCCAAACTGCTAAATAATCAAGGAAAGTTGATTGCATCAGGCACTCAAACAAAAGGTAATTTGTTCCGACTTGAAACAAGTGAAAATTCATGTTTTATTACTCAAGTTGAAGAAAGTTGGTTATGGCACAAAAGGTTATGTCATGTAAATTTTGATAACCTAGTGAAAATAAGTAAATTCAGAAAAGTAAGAGGTATTCCAGATATAAAGAAACCTGAGGTCGGTCTATGTAAGAATTGTCAAATTGGAAAAATGGGAAAGACTAGTTTCAAAAGCAAAAACTATCAATCTGAAGATATATTAGAAATTGTGCATACTGATTTATGTGGACCCATAGGAACTGAAAGTTATACTGGAGAAAAGTTCTTCATTCTTTTTGTTGATGATTACTCAAGAATGATGACTGTCATGTATTTAAGGAACAAATCAGAAGCATTTGAAAAGTTCAAATGGTATTTGGCTAGAGTAGAAAAAGAAACAGGTAAAAGACTTAAATGTCTAAGGTCAGACAGAGGTGGTGAATTTATCTCTCATGAATTCAATAACTTTTGCATTGAAAGAGGAATCAAAAGACAACTATCAACCCCTAGAACTCCTGAGCAAAATGGAATAGCTGAAAGAAGGAACAGATCTATCATGGATTGTGCAAGAACCTTAATGATTGAAAAGAATATTGCTATCAAATACTGGAAGGAAGCTATCAGCACTGCTGTTCATACCTTGAACCGAGTACAGTTGAAGAAGGACTCATTCAAAACCCCCTATGAATTATGGTATGGCTACAAACCTAATGTAAGTTATCTAAAAGTATTTGGAAGTAAATGTTACATTTTGAAAGAATCTAGAAAAGGAAAATTTGATGTGAAAGGTGATGAAGGTATATTCCTCGGATATTCTTGCAAGAGTAAAGCATATAGATGTTTGAACTTGTCTACTCATAAAGTTATAGAAAGTGCACATGTGAAAGTTGATGAGTTTGCAGAAAGATCTGAAGAAGAAAGCAAAAGAGAACCAGAAGATTATAGAAGATTTGTGTCTATTGAACCTGATACAATACCAGATATATCTGCAAATCAGGAATCTTCTACTCCCGAGTCATCAGTAACCGAGTTATAGAAAGAGCAAACCGAGCCAATATCTACCGAGTCTGATGAACCAAAACCAGTGTCTACCGAGTCTGAAGAAACCGAGCCAATATTTACCGAGCCGGACCAAGAGGACAATGATGAAATTCATTCTAAAGGCAAGAAACCTGTATTAGCCGAGTATGTCAGACGACATCACTCAGCAGATCAGATCATTGGAGATAAATCTGAAGGAACCATGACAAGAGGTAAGTTGAAAAGTACTTGTTTACTTGCTGATTTTGAACCTAGAAATGTCAAAGATGCATTGGGAAATGATAGTTGGACAGAGGCTATGAAAGAAGAGATAGAACAGATAGAGAAACATAAGACATGGACTCTTGTACCCAGACCTAAGGATAAAAATGTCATTGGAACTAAGTGGGTATTCAGAAATAAACTGAATGAAGATGGCAAAGTTTCAAGAAACA
Organism: Cryptomeria japonica; assembly: GCF_030272615.1. NCBI lineage: Eukaryota > Viridiplantae > Streptophyta > Pinopsida > Cupressales > Cupressaceae > Cryptomeria > Cryptomeria japonica. Next base: position 593,353,194 of record NC_081407.1, read on the forward strand.
AAGCAAGACTAGTATGCAAAGGATATGCTCAACAAGAAGGAATAGACTATGGAGAAACTTTTGCTCCTGTTGCAAGATTGCAAGGAGTCAGAACCTTACTTGCATATGCTACCTACAAAGGATTCAAAGTTTATCAGATGGATGTTAAATCTGCATTTCTTAATGGTATATTGGATGAAGAGGTTTATATTGAACAACCTGAAGGTTTTGTTGATCCACAAAAGAAGGACATGGTCTGCAAATTACATAAAGCATTGTATGGTCTGAAACAAGCCCCTAGAGCATGGTATGAAAGATTGCATAACTATCTTATTCAAATTGGATTTCAAAGAACTAATGATAACAGTAGCTTGTATATCAAGGAAGGATCAGATAACAAAATTGTCTTAGCAGAAATATTTGTAGATGATACTATTTTCACAGGAAATGATGATCTTTGCAAAGAATTTTCAGTACAAATGAATAAGGAGTTTGAAATGTCTATGTTTGGTGAGATCAAATTCTTTGTTGGTCTTCAAATTCAACAGAACAAAAATGGTATCTACATTACACAATCAAAATACATCAAAGAGATACTGAAAAATTTCGGTATGGAAGATTGTAAACCGGTTGGAACTCCTATGTGTACTGGATTGAAGCTTACCAAGGAAGATGAATCACAAGAAGTAGATCAAACACTGTATAGATCTATGATTGGAAAGCTGCAGTATGTTGTTCATACTAGGCCAGATATTGCTCTTGCAGTTGGTATTGTTGCAAGATTCTCAGCAAAGCCAAGAGAAAGTCACATGACGGCAATCAAAAGAATAATGAGATATTTGAAAGGAACTGAAGAGTATGGATTATGGTACAAATTTGGAGGAAATTTTGATTTGAAAGTATTTATTGATGCTGATTGGGCAGGAAACATTGATGACAGAAAAAGTACAAGCGGAGGAGCATTCTTTCTAGGAAAGAGATTGGTTTCCTGGACAAGCAAAAAGCAGAACTGTATATCCCAATCTACAGCAGAAGCAGAATATGTTGCTGCAGCAGTAAATTGTTCAAATGTTGTTTGGTTTAAACAGCTATTGGCAGGCATGAAAATGGAAATCAAAGAACCAATTGTTATGTTCTGTGATAATACAAGTGCAATTGACATGTCCAAGAATCTAGTAATGCATCCCAAAACCAAGCACATTGCAATAAAATATCATTTTGTCCGAGAATTGGTGCAGGACAAGGAGATCAGATTGGAATATATTCACACAAAGGAACAAATTGCTGACATATTCACAAAACCATTGGCTAAGGATGCATTCTTGTATCTAAGAGGTAAGTTAGGGGTCACTCCCCTATCTGAAATTCACTAAAGAAAAGTTTTAGTGATGCATCAACTCATCCTAAGTGAAAAATCTACTAGTTGATGCAGTATAATCAGGAAAATATTGCATATGAATCAGTACAAAAGGTACATTATAACTCAGATAAAGTCTTACTGTCTTTGGCATGTGTTGTCAAAGAGGGAGAGTTACTGTCATATCCTACTAAAATTTGAAAGAAAGTTCATTAAGATAAAGAGGGAGAGTTGTTTGATAAAGAGGGAGAGTTTTACCGTCCAAAGATGAAGTTACTTCACAGAGGGAGATTATTGAAAGAAGGAGTGTTCTCTATCCAAAGGGAAAGTTATGTTGGCATGTTGCTGTCATAAAAGAAAAGACCTGTTTTCAAATTTCATTCTGCTATGACATGTTGTGTTGCCATCAATGCCAAAGAGGGAGATTGTTGGATAGAATTGTTTAATTGTGTATTGTCTTTGATGTTACACAAATGTCATATCAGTCTACCGAGTTCAGAATGTTCGGCAAAGCAGTTAGACAGAGTCTACCGAGTTCAGACGGTAAGAGAAGCAAGTTACAGAGTCTACCTAGCACTCCAGTATGCTATACCGAGTTCACAGTCTTTACCGAGTTAAGTCGGTCTTCGAAGAATATGTGAAGGAAAGTCAGTCTATACCGAGTTCGCAGTACTTACCGAGTTCAGTCGGTTACCGAAGAATCAGCAGTGTTCACCGAGCATCAGTGAAATGTTTATGCAGTCGACCGAAGCAATATTTATTTATTGGAATTTGTATATGTAGCCGACCTATGTAATATTCATCTTAACTTGTAATTGGGCCGACTTGGTAACCTGAATGGTATATATGAGAGAACAAGTTGCGATTTCGAAGTGTGGAAAAATATGAAAAGTATGGAAATGTGAAGGAGCAGAAATGTGCGAATTCTGATGAAGGATCAGTGATATCCTTGAGGTGCAGAAAAGATATATGTGATCAGTAAGGATCTATTGGCGCAGAACAGAGATCTGTATCAGCAAGATAAGTTGTATTTAATTCAGATCACTTCATTGTTGCTTTCTAACCATTGTAGCAGTGATACCGAAATCTCTTAACAGAGTTGGTCTAACAACCATTTTGTAAATCCTTTGACAAGGTGACAATTCGGTTGAATTGTTCTTAAGACCTTTCACAAGGCCACTCCTAGCAGGGTGATCAAATCCTCTAACAGGGTCACACCTAACAGTGTGTTTTGTAACCTTTAACAGGGTTGGCTCCTAACAGGGCTCACTTCAGAAGAGTGAAAATCAGTAACTAGTTACATTGGTGGTTTTCCCAAAATTGGGTTTCCACGTTATATCTGGTGTTACTTGTGTTCATGTTACTTGTTTTATGCATGTTAATGTTTAATAAACACTGATAAGTTAATTTACCGAGTTTCAGCAGTTTATATTTAAGACATCTAAGGGACTTGTGGATTTATTTTTGTGGTAACTGATTCACCCCTCCCCTCTCAGTTACTCCATCCATATTTCCAACAACAACATGAAACAAGTGGTTGTTCACGTTGAGGAGATCCTGAATAGTATTTAGTTCCAGTTGTTGTCTTTGGTTCTGTCTCTTTGCTGTCTTTTGCTTTCCTATTGCTGTCTGTTTCATGTTTTATGTAATTATGTAATGATGTTTTAAGTTGTGCCCATTCGGTGGGTTCATTTTGACTTTTTGAAGTGATCAGGCACTTTTTTATGCTTTTCTATTCTCCTGGCTTGTAAAAGGTTTGGGTACCTTTCAAATACCTGTTTTTACTTAATCATAACAAAATATAGAAATGAAATTCTGAAAATGCACAAGTCTAAAAATGAAATCTGATGAGATGTTGCTTGTGTTGGCAATTGACACTCATTTAATTGGTTTCAATATGTTGGCATTGATGGCAACATGTTCTGGCTTTCATATTTTGGTTTGGTTGTTTATCGATAGATACTTCACCAGCACCGGCACCGGAAGGTATCTTCGCCAGTAGGAGGAATTCTTTGGGTACTGACGTCACAGGATGACATGACTTCATCAGGATATAGGTATAGGAGGATGACATCCTTTGGGAGATTCAGTAATTGGCAATTGATTTTGATATTCATGTATATATGTAATTGAGTCGACATGTATACTCACTTTGTAATTATCTATGTAAGCCGACATAAGGCATGAAGGATTGTAAGGGTATATAGGCTAGTTGATTAGATCATTTTGTGATATGAGATGTAAGGATATGTGAGATATGTGAGAGAGATCATGTATGTGGGAATATTTATGTAAGAGGTTATTTTGGTAAGGATTTAGGGTTTGAGACCGGAACACACAGAGCTTAACCAGGACTATATTCAAGCATAGGAGATGTTATCAATGTAGTTCACCCATTTCTCTGGATTGTAGTCTGGATTTGTATATAGTCAGTGAGACTCTTTTGTGATGAGCAGTGCACTCTAGGCTGTTAGCCTTTCTGCAAGTGCAGGACCCTATATTTTGTAATATCTTTTTATATGGCCAGTAGATTGATATTGTGGGTCACAAATCCCACCATTGTTTTTCCTCTTTGAGGTTTTCCAAGTATAATTCTATGTTTTATGGTATTAATTTGTGTGATTGGCTTATTGATTGCTTTACTTATTTCAATATTATATGTACCAATATACCAGTTGGTGAATGCATGTTTTAATAAGGTTAAAATTGATCATTCTGGTAGAACACTGATTCACTCCCCCCCCTCTCAGTGTTCTTGGATTCCAACAATTGGTATTAAAGCCTTGTGCCTCAGAGGATGTTTAACAGCTTGAGGAAGATCTTGAATCCAAAATCCATGGATATGAGTTTGGAAAAGCAACTTGAGGTAGCACTTGAAGATTATGATGTTGAAAGGATGAAGAACTTGAAGTTACAAGATGAATTGAATTCGTCTCAGAAATTCATTCTTATCCTATAGGAGAGGCTATCATCTGTTCAAGCTAGGAGGAAGGAACTTCTACAAAATCAGGATAATGAAGAGAAAAATGCCCTTAATGAAAGATGTCAGAAGATGAGTCAGGAAAACATGGTCATGAGGAATGAAATGCAAGCCCTAACTATGAGGATGTCAAAGGGGATTGAAGACCGGAAGAAGAAGGAAGAAAATCTTGATGTATCTCTTAAAGACAAATTTGAGGAATGTGTTAGGTTGGTTCATGAAAATGATATGTTGAGAACTGATTTAGTGCAATTGCAAAGTAATGAACAAGAACTTGAGAGACAAATGATCTAAGAGATGATCTGACTATTGCAAGTGAGTACAAGGACAAATTCAAGGTTAGTTCAACACAACTTGATGAATTATTGAAAAGACAAAGATAGAATGGAGATTCCAGTGGACTTGGTGTTGGTATTTTTGTATGGTTTTGTCATTGATGTCAACACCTACTAAACACTTATCAACTCTGGCACTTTGGAGAATCAACAACATTCACCGGCAAGCAAGTGACTCATGCACAGTCAATGGTATCTGGTACACCGGCACTTGGAATGATATGGAAAACACTTGGCTATGTAGAAGACATTGTGTGGACACTTTGTCTTGGAGTTTTGTTTATTGGTACATTAGCATTTGCATATTTGCTATTACCGACAAATAGGTCCAAGGTTACACTGGCAGGTTTATCTTTTCCAGATCAGCATGGCACGCTATGGAGATGACTTATTATTGTTGTAAATGCATTAAGCCAACATATTGAATCAGTTATTGCATCGGGTATTAATTGATATATAAATTAATTTTATTATAATATCTTGTAGAGCCGACCTACTAAAATTGGTCTTAGGTTATGGTATAAATGTAAGATCTTATTTGTAAGATCAAATCTGGAATGTGAAAATGGATTGTGTGAAGGTATATGCAAGAATAAGCAGAGCTATACACACATACATCATTTGAAGATTGAAGGAGGGTTTTTGTGAAGACAATCAGAACTACACTGGTACTGAATCCAGCATATGAAGATGCTAATTTTAGCAGTACATTCTTATTGGATTTAACCATCCAATTGTAGTTAGTGTGACTCCCATTTTGTGATTGAGTAGTGAGCTCTAGTCACTTGGCCTTTCTGCATGTGCAGACCCCATTTATGTACACTTACTATCTACAGTAGTATCATCTGATTGTGGGTAAGGTTTCCCACCATGTTTTTTCCCCTTACAGGGTTTCCACATACAAATATTGGTGTTATGTGTTGTGGATGACTTTGTCTTTATGTTTCATACACTAATCCTTACAGGTATAGCAATTAACTGTTAAAACTGTCTACCAACATATTGAACTGGTTTACCGGTATTAAGCATTAAGTTGGTTAAGTTGTTTTTGGTTTGAATTTATTTGACAACCGATTCACCCCCCCCCCCTCTCAATTGTCTCCGGGACCTAACAATTGGTATCAGAGCCTAGTCCTCTTTTGCAGAATTTTAACAGCTTGAGGAGATCCAGTGTCTATTAACTATTTCAGGAAGGACAGTCCTAAACTTGATGGAACCAACTATGGCATATGGAAGATCAAAATGGAGACACATCTAAATTGCATTGGAAAGGACATCTGGGATGTTACAAAGAATGGTTATACTGCTCCTACTCAGAGTCAGCCCAATCCACCCAACTTGACTAAAGATGAGGAAAATGATTGCAAAGCAAGAGAAGCACTTTTGAGCACATTATCTGATCAACAAATCATGGGACTATCGGATAGGTCTACTGCTAAAGCTATTTGGGATCATTTGGAAACACTGAATGAAGGAGATTCCACAGTCAAAATTGCAAAACTTGAAAGCTTCTGGGTCAGGTATGAACATCTGAAAATGGAAGAAGATGAAAGGATTTCTGCTTTTATAGAAAGAGTAAATGAGATTGTTTTGGGTATTAAATATTGTGGAGGAACCTTAAGTGAGGATGAAATTGTTTCAAAAATTTTAAGACGATTGCCACTGGCATATAAAATGAAAGTCACTGCTATAAATGAGTTAAGAACAATGCCTAATACATCAGTAACTAGGGATACATTGATTGGGAAACTTTCAGCTTTTGAAATTGAAGAATTTGGTCTTGTTGCTACTATAAAGATAGATTTGGCCTTTAAAGCATCAACATCATCTGCTCCATCATTTGAGAAATCTGATTGGAAAGCCTTTAATGCAAGAGAACTTGAAGAAAGCAGGAAAGAAAATGAAGAACTTGATCAACTTGAAGCACTATTTGCAAGGAAAATGCCTAAAGGTCCAGTTGGAAGTAAGTATGAAGGTAAAGCACCCTTAAAAAAATTTAACTGCAATAAGATTGGTCATATGGCTTCAAGATGCCTTGATAGACATGGTAGACTAAGAGAAGAAGCTAGAAGAACATACAAGCCTAACCCTGATTATCAGAGATACAGATTTAAGAAGAATAAAGACAAATTTTGTTACATTGCTGATAAAGGTGTGACTAATGATTCTGATGAGGATCCGACAAACAATGGATGGGTTTTTGTTGCTATAATAGAAGATCAACCGGCACCTACTGCTCAACTGGTAGAACAGGCCTTGGCAGCTAAAGTTGAAGTAAAGGATGAATGGATCATTGATTTAGGATGCTCACATCATATGATAGGAGACAAAGGTAAATTCTTGAACTTTCAAGAATACAATGGAGGCTTAGTGAGATTTGGAGATGACAAAGCTTGTTTGATCAAAGGTAAGGGTACAATATCTCTTGATGGTAAGCATAACACTGACAATGTTTACTATGTTGAAGGATTAAAGCATAATCTTCTGAGTGTTGGTCAATTAGTTGAGAAAGGATTTTAGTTACAATTCAAAAATGGAAAATGCAAAATCATGAATAGAACTGGTTTGGAAATTGCAACCGGTAATCAGACTAGAGGTAATATCTTTCATTTGAATAACAATGAAAAGACATGCTTAATTGCGCATATTGATGAAAGTTGGTTATGGCATAAGAGTCTCTGTCATGTACACTTTGATTGCATGGTGAAAATCAGTACTATTAAGGCAGTTAGAGATTTACCTAAAATTCTCAAACCTCACAATACAGTATGTAAGGAATGTCAATTTGGAAAACAAGTTAGAGCTAGTTTCAAAAGTATTTTAGAAAAATCCAATAATGCTCTTGATTTAATTCACACTGATTTATGTGGTCCAGCTAGAACTAAAAGCTTACAAGGTGATAAATATTTCATGCTAATCATTGATGACTATTCTATAATGTGTTGGGTTACTTTTCTCAGAGAAAAATGAGAAGCACTGGGAAAGTTCAAACTGTTCAAAGCAATGGTAGAAAATGAAACCGATAAGAAAATCAAATGTCTAAGATCAGATCAAGAAGGAGAATTTATATCTAAGGAATTTAATACATTCTATGAAGTAAATGGAATCAGAAGACAGCTATCAGTACCTCAAACACCACAGCAGAATGGAGTTGTTGAAAGGAAAAACAGAACTATCTTGGATGCAGCAAGAAGTATGTTATCAGAAGCAAACCTACCACATGTATATTGGAGAGAGGCACTCAGTATAGCAGTCTATACATTCAACAAAGTTCACATCAAAGGTGAAACCGGTAAGACCCCTCATGAACTATTGTTTGGTATTACTCCCACTCTTAAATATTTCAAAAATTTTGGAAGTAAATGTTATATCAACAAAGATGAGTATATTGGCAAATTTGATCCTAGAAGTGATGAAGGAATATTTCTTGGTTATTCATCTAAAAGCAAGGCATATAGATATTTTAACAAAAGATTGTAGAAAATTGTTGAAAGTACAAATGTAAAGATTGATGAACAATTTAGAGGAACTTCAAGGTATATAGACTCTGAACAAGGAACAAAAATTGTGACAAATGAACCTACTCTGAATCCACCGTTACAAAATGAAGATCCAGTTACCCCGGTATCATCTAAGAATTCCACAGTAACTGAGGAATAACAACAAACAAAGACACCTCGATATGTAAGACTGAATCACTCTGAAGATCAGATAATTGGAAACAAGTTTAAAGGAGTTATGACAAGAGAAAGATTGGCAAATGAAGAGGTATGTCTTATTTCTCAAATTGAACCATCATCAGTTAATGAGGAATGTGAAGATAAATTTTGGATTAAAGCTATGGAAGAAGAATTAGAAAAAATTGATAAAAATAACACTTGGACATTAATTCCCCGGCCTAAAGATAAAAATGTAATTAGAACCAAATGGGTATTCAGAAACAAACTTAATGAAGATGGTAAGGTTATCATAAATAAAGCAAGACTAGTGTGTAAGAGATATTCACAGAAAGAAGGAATTGATTACAATGAAACCTTTGCACCGGTAGCTAGAATTGAGGCAGTTAGATTATTTTTAGCTTTTGCAGCACATAAGAACTACAAAGTATATCAAATGGATATTAAATGTGCATTTTTGAATGGAGATCTTGAAGAAGAAGTTTACATTGAACAACCTGATGGATTTTCTTTGACATATAACAAAGATATGGTTTGTAGGTTAAGAAAATCTTTGTATGGATTGAAGCAAGCTCTAAGAGCTTGGTATGCAAGATTGGATAAGTATCTTTTGAAGATTGGTTTTTCGAAATGTAATGCAGACATCAATTTATATGATAAAGTGACTAATGATGAAATCCTGGTTATAGAAGTATTTGTTGATGATATAATCTTTGGAGGAGAAGATGGATTATGTAAAAAAAATTCTATTAAAATGCAGCAAGAATTTGAAATGTCTATGATTGAAGAAATAAAATTATTTTTAGGATTGCAGATTTCATAGACTAATAAAGGTATATTCTTTAGTCAATCCAAGTACTTAAAAGAGTTACTAAAGAAATTTGGGATGGAGAACTCTAAACCGGTAAGCACACCTATGACCACAAATGACAAATTATCACTAAGGGATGAATCTACACCTGTTAATCCAACTAGATACAAATCTATGATAGGAGGTTTACTGTATTTGACACAAACCAGACCTAATATTATGAATGCAGTATGTATTGTTTCAAGATTTCAAAGTAATCCTTGTGGAAATCATGAATTAGCAGTAAAAAGGATTTTCTGGTACTTACAAGGTACTATAAATCTTGGATTATTATATCCTACAGATGAAAACTTTGAATTGTGTGCATACACGGATGCAAATTGGGCAGGAGATGTGGATGATAGAAAAAGCACCACCGGTGGAGCATTCTTTCTTGGAAACAGACTAATTTCTTGGTTGAGTAAGAAACAAAGTTGTACATCTTTATCAACAGCAGAATCAGAATATGTTGCAGTAGCAACTAACTGTATATAGGTACTGTGGCTCAAGAAAATGTTGAAAGACATAAAGGTAAAATGCAAGGAACCTATTACTATCTATTGTGATAACACTGTAGCAATTGATATATCTAAGAATCCGGTATTACATTCCAAAACCAAACATGTTTCTATCAAACTAAATTTTCTAAGGGAAAATGTTGAAGCAAAGGAAATAAAACTGGTTTATGTGAATACTAAAGAGCAGATTGCAAATATCTTTACTAAACCTCTGCCTAAGGAGACTTTTGAATATCTTAGAGGTCAGCTTGGGGTCATACCCCCACCGGTAGAGACTTAGGAGGTTCATGATTGTCATCAACCGACAGAATTAACAGAGAAATCTTTTATTCTGGCTTTGATGGGAAGCTACTTCTCAGGGGGAGTAGTTGGTATACTAAATTGATTGGTATTTTGTATATGAACTTGGCTTGGTAAGAACTTTGGTATTTGATGTCAAAGGGGATAAGATTGGTATGGAAAAACACAAGGAAAACACATGTTGCTCCCAAGGGGAGAGATTGTTGTTTGGGAGAGATTATTACTCTCTGTATCTATCTTTTGATTTCTAGTTATGATCTCTTTTTGGAGATTGTTGGTTTTTGGGTATTTGGCATTTGGCATTTCTGTTATGGCACTTTGATGGTTTTTCCATCTTGTGTTGCCATCAATGTCAAAGGGGGAGATTGTTGGTATTTTTGGCACTTTGATGGTTTTTCCATCTTGTGTTGCCATCAATGTCAAAGGGGAGATTGTTGGTATTTTTGTATGGATTTGTCATTGATGTCAACACCTACTAAACACTTATCAACTCTAGCACTTTGGAGAATCAACAACATTCACCGGCAAGAAAGTGACTCATGCACAGTCACCGGTATCTGGTACATCGGCAAGATATAATGATCACTGACACTTGGAATGATATGGAAAACACTTGGTTATGTCGAAGACATTGTGTGGACACTTTGTCTTGGAGTTTTTTTTATTGGTACATTAGCATTTGCATATTTGTTGTCACCGGCAAATAGGTCTAGGGTTACACTGGTAGGTTTATCTTTTCCAGATCAGCATGGCACGCTATGGAGATGACTTATTATTTTTGTAAATGCATTAAGCCAACATATTGAATCGGTTATTGCATTGGGTATTAATTGATATGTAAATTAATTTTATTGTAATATCTTGTAGAGCCGACCTACTAAAATTGGTCTTAGGTTATGGTATAAATGTAAGATCTTATTTGTAAGATCGAATGTGGAATGTGAAAAAGGATTGTGTGAAGGTATATGCGAGAATAAGCAGAGCTATACACATGGACATCATTTGAAGATTGGAGGAGGGTTTTTGTGAAGACAATCAGAACTACACCGGTACTGAATCCAACATATGAAGATGCTAATTTTAGCAGTACATTCTTATTGGATTTAACCATCCAATTGTAGTCAGTGTGACTCCCATTTTGTGATTGAGCAGTGAGCTCTAGGCGCTTGGCCTTTCTGCATGTGTAGACCCCATTTATGTACACTTACTATCTACAGTAGTATCATCTGATTGTGGGTAAGGTTTCCCACCATGGTTTTTACCCTTACAGGGTTTCCACGTACAAATATTGGTGTTATGTGTTGTGGATGACTTTTTCTTTATGTTTCATGCACTAATCCTTACCGGTATAGCAATTAACTATTAAAATTGTCTACCGGCATATTGAACTGGTTTACCGGTATTAAGCATTAAGTTGGTTAAGTTGTTTTTGGTTTGAATTTATTTGACAACTGATTCACCCCCCCCCCCCCCTCTCAGTTGTCTCTGGGACCTAACACTTGGATTTGAACAAGGTCAGAGCTCAGGTACTGTAAATGAAGATCAAAATCAGAAGGCACCAGTAAGGTAGCTTAATTCGTACAAATTTAATGGTAGATTATTTGTTTGTAATAAATTTGGTCACATGGCTAGAAAATGTAGAAATAGAACAAATAAAAACTATAACTCTACTCCCGGTCAATGTTATAAATGGAATAAGTATGGTCATAAGACAAAAGATTGCAAAATGAATGTTAAATGTTATGCATGTGGAAAATTTGGACATATGGCTAATCAGTGCAAGTCAAGTAATTATATCAATTTTAGCAAAGCAATTCAAAAGAACAATGTTACATGTTATGCAACAAATTTGGACACATAGCTAAGTTCTGTAGAAGCAAAAATCCACCAGTTAACAATTATGGATCAAATGATAAAGTAAAAGAGAAGGTCAATGAAATCCGACAAGATCATATCAAGAAATGGGTCAAGAAGTCAGATGATCAATCAGCAGATGGAAATGCTCTGGTTACTCAACCAACAGAGGAGGTTTCTCCTACACCAGCAGGAAGCTCATCTGATAACTAAGGCAGATGCCTTAAGGGTAGGAAAAATTCATGATAATACTGCTTATGCCCCAAGAAGAGGTTCTGGAAGATGTTCCAGACATTGGAAATGCTTCTCCGACATGGAGATGTTCAACTGAGATCTGATATCTTTCACTGGAAGTCATTCATATCAATGGCAGATTAGGGTTTTCTTGGAGGTTAAAAGGTTGAATCCACTTCATTTCTGATCACTTTGCATTCAGAGCGAGTCTAAGGCAATTCAGTATGATTGATATCTTCTTGAGCGATTTCAACAGCGATCGAAAGAGTTCTTTAGGGGTTTCACCGACAACTATTTCTTAGGTACTTATCTTTCATCATGGAAGCGGGATCATCCTATGCACCTAATTTTATTGCAAATTCTACTATTCTCAAGGTCAAGGATCATCCTAGGTCGATTTTCAAATAATGTCTGTATATTGCCACTCTGGATGATTCGGTTGGCACTTTTTCCCGTGTCACGGAAGGAGTTGTATATGTGGAAGATGTCAGAGCTTACATTCACTGCCACATTGAGGATTTGGGAACCAGTGATATTAAGAGCATGTATATGAGCAAGTTAATGAGAGATTCTGGAAATATTAAACCCAAATACAAGCATATTGAGGATCTAGGGTTTACCGGCATTCTAGATATTCTCAAATTTGAAGATGAGATTGTCAGATATGTTTTGAGTAGAGTGCATGGATAATTCATCTAGTTGGACAGACCTTATAAGATCTCGAAGGAGGCCATCAGGGCCATCACTAGTTTGCTACAAATTGGTCAGCGTCCAGAGAAGAAGATTTCTAATGATTAGGTTAACAAGCTCACCAACACAACATCAGACCGGCGATCGGTGAGGGTTAGAATTATCATCGATAGAGACATCAGATTTAGAAGCATGATTATTGGATACAAGGTAACTCAATCAAACTATTTGAATTTTATTTCCAGCTCCTGTATATATGCATCACATAAGATGATGAGGGAAAATGAGAAGTTAGATCTTTGTGGATGGATGTTAGATGAAATATTGATTAACCTAGGGAAGATCAAAGGAGAGAAGGGAACATTCTGATATGGAGATATTATTGTTTGTTTGATTCTATTTTTCATTAATGAAACTCTCGATTTTGGGAAGAGACAGTGGGCATTTTATATCCCGGTAGGAAGGCAACTGAAACAATCTATTGCTACATTGGGTAGTTAGCGAGATGATAAGGTATGGGGTTACTTCAAGGCATTCCAGAAGGCTATGAATTCTAGAGAGAGGATTCCAAAGAAAATTGTTGAGAAACACTGAACCAAGATATGCTTCATGGTTAAAAAGGATGAAACCTTGATGGAAGTAGTCAAGCCCTAGAAGATATGGATTGAAGAAATGAGTTATGAAGTTGATGCACAAATTCTAGATGCTTATGCAAAGTTGTTAATCGATGCCCCTATTGATGAAGTTGAGAAATCCTTTGGTACTGCAAAATAGAATAAATAAGAGGTTGAAACTGAGTTTAACCGAAAGAAGAGGGAGAAATAGCAAGGCAAGGCAAGCAAGTTTGTTGAACAGGTTTTACAGGATATCAAGGCATTAATTGATGTTGTTCAAGAAAAAGGAAGGAAGAGGAAAGAGCCTAAAGTCTTCATTGAGCCTATTCAATCAAACTCTGGATCTGAGGATGACACGCCCTTAGCATTTAAGAGGGTATTGAGGAAGAAAGGTGAAGAGGATAAGGAGGAATCTAGGAAGCAACTGGTTAGGAAGGTTACAATCAAGGTACCGACATAAAAGAGAGCTCCAAAGGTAACACCTTCTGCTTCATCCGGTACTGGAAGAAGAAAGAAGATGGATGACATAGATCTTCCACTTGTATCTAGTAATGTAACTATTATTCCACCCAAGACTAGTGTAGAATTGGTTGATGAAATAACTAAGGATGGTATGTTGAAAAATGTACAATTTTATTATGAGCATTTAGATGATGATGAACAGAGAGAAGTTGAGGAAGCAGTTTTATTATATCTGGATATATATAAGAAAGATTTGTTGGAAATTGAAAATCAAATACCGGCATAATTATATGACAATTTATATGCTAGAAGATTATCAACTATGGAGGCGGACAAGCATATAAAGATTCAAGAGTTGTTAACTACTTGTGCATCCATTACTCCAGAGGAGTTGGACAGGACACTTGAGGTTGCAAACAGAAAAAACTTTCACAGCAAGCATAGGATAGCTAGTCTTATGTTAGGAAGGGTTAATGAGATAGTCACTGAGACCCACAAGGCATGGGTTCAATTCTTTTCTTCAAACCCTAGTTTCTATACTTCATTGAAGGCTAAAAGAGATACTACAAACATCTCGGTTGAAGGGAAAGGTAAAGGTATAATGGGTACCTATCTACAATTTTGAAGGATATTAAGGTATTGGATATAGAGCCCCCGGTAGAATATAATGTACAGGACATAGAGGTGATATCAGAAAATGTTGAGATACCGACACACTCAAAGAGTGTGAAGGTTACTAATGTTGAGGACAATAGTCCTCTGGATCCAAATGTACAGGTTGAGAACACAGTTCATAAGGAGGAATTGACAGTAGCTGATATTGCACCAAGTAGCGAAGCCACTGGTGCAAAAGAGGAAGATATAAAAGTTAATAAACCATCAGAGGAGATGAAAGAGGGAACCAGTAGTGAGCACATCACTTTTGTCAATCGACATCTCATAGGTAGAACAGAAAAGCTTAACTGAGATGAGTTCTACTGAGATCATGATGATGGCTGCACAGAAGATGATGAAAGAAGGATCTATGGACAAAGGAGTTATTGAACAAACAATACCTATTTTGCATAGACTTATCTCGGAGTGCAAATTTGACAAAGAAGAAAGCCCATACGACAAGCTTAAAATAATCAAAGAGCACATTTCAAAGGACTTTCAATCTTTACAGTGGATATCAAACCGGTAAGCACTGCAGAGGTTTACACGGGCTAAGAGAGCAACATTTGATCATATGATTGAGTCAGAGAAGAAGGAGATTAATGATAAGATAAATTTGATTGATAATGCCTTAAGGAAATGTACTAATATGTACAAAGTATGTTGTAACACAGGTTTATTTATAGCAGATTTAGACAAAAAGATTAAGGATACTCAGGAGAAGATTGTAGGTATAATCAATTCTTTTGATGGCTCAAATTCTTTGACTACATCTATTGATGGTCAAATTTTAGTTTTGGTAGCTCAAGTTTCAGCTCTTAAGAGGGATAAAGATAAAATTATAAGAAGAGCTAGAGGTCTTAGAGGATTGGTGAGTCCCTAGTTGGACTCATTAAGTGGACATAAGGAGTGTATTGATATGGTTGGTAAGCCCACACCGGCAGAACTTAAGGATAAAGATCATATGCCCATATGCTTAATGGACTTGTATATGTTTTTGGAACACTCAAATCAGGTTGGGATACCTATCTAGAACTATTAGAGAAAGCCTATCCAAAAAATTTCAAATATATTCAGCTTCGGTAAGGTGTTTTGGGACATTCTTTGTACAAACTTTCATTCTTCGTCCCGGTTTTTGGTATTTTTTTGGCATTGATGTCAAAGGGGGAGGTATAGGTGATAAATATATTCTTGGCATTAGGAGATATGGAGGTATGGAGTATTTTGTTCAAATCATGATCACAGATGGATATTCAACTCAGGGAGAGCAGTCTCAGGATGAAACCGAAAGATGAAAACCATTATCATTTTTCACATGAGTGTTGCCATCAATGCCAAATGGGGAGATTGTTGGCAATTGACACTCATTTGATTGGTTTCAATATGTTGGCATTGATGACAACATGTTCTGGCTTTCATATTTTGGTTTGGTTGTTTACTGACAGATACTTCACTGGCACCGGCAGGTATCTTCACCGGTAGGAGGAATTCTTTGGGTACTGGTGCTGCAAGCTGACATGACTTCATCGGGATATAGGTATAGGAGGATGACATCATTTGAGAGATCCAGTAATTGAAAAATGATTTTGATATTCATGTATATATGTAATTGAGTCGATGTGTATATTCACTTTGTAATTATCTAAGTAAGTTGACATAAGCCATGAAGGATTGTAAGGGTATATAGGCTAGTTGATTAGATCAGTTTGTGATATGAGATGTAAGGATATGTGAGATATGTGAGAGAGATCATGTATGTGAGGACATTTATGTAAGAGGTTATTCTAGTAGGGTTTAGGCTTTCAAACCGAAAAAGACAGAGCTTAATAGGAACTGTATTCAGGCATAGGAGATGTTATCATTGCAGTTCACTCATTTCTCCAGATTGTAGTATGAATGTGTATGTAGTCAGTGAGACTCTTTTGTGATGAGCAGTGTGCTCTAGGCTGTTAGCCTTCCTGCAAGTGCAGGCCCCTATATTTTGTAATATCTTTTCATATGGCCAATGGATTGATATTGTGGGTCACAAATCCCACCGTGTTTTTTCCTCTTTGAGTTTTTCCACGTATAATTATTTGTGTTATGGTATTCATTTGTGTGATTGTCTTATTAATTGCTTTATTTATTTCAATCTTATATGTACCAATATACCAGTTGGTGAATGCATACTTTAATAAGGTTAAAATTAATCATTATGGTAGAACATTGATTCACCCCCCCCCCCCTCTTAGTGTTCTTGGATTCCAACAGCTTTAAAATATGATTTTCAAACCTAGAACAAATCTGACTTCACAAATGAATTCTAGATAAAAGATAATGACTACGCCCTCAACCTGGGGATATCTTCTTGAATTTTATTTTATTTTTTCCAAGAAAATCATCCTTAGTTCTCCACAAACTATCACAAGTATAGATAAATCGTCGAGCTCATTTTTATTTATCAAAAAAATATGTAACAAAATCTAATAATTCTAATATTTTGCACCCAAAAAAATTCGACATGCAACCACCCCTGCAAAAGAGAAGATAGCCTGAAGTTAATGACCCCAAAAAACACTTTGAAATGCTAATTCCAGAACTTATTAAATTTTTATTTTACTATGATTTCCAATTGTTAGACTCCTAAAATCAGTATATTGAGCTTGCACAGCAAAATCTGGAAATGAAATTCTGAAAATGTACAAGTCTAAAAATGAAATCTAATCAGATGTTGCTTTAAAATATGATTTTCAAACCTGGAACAAATCTGACTTCACAAATGAATTCTGGAAAAAGACAATGACTACGCCCTTAACCTGGAGATATCTTCTTGAATTTTTTCTGATTTTTTTCAAGAAAATCGCCCTAAGTTTGCCAAAAACTGTCGCAAGTGTAGATAAATTATCGAGCTCACTTTTATTTATTAAAAAAACATTTGTCGATATTTCGATGAACACATTCGTCAGAGTTCCGACGAAAATATGGATTGTCAAAATTCTGACAAACGTCCAGCATAATTTTTTTTTAAATTAAAAATTTCACATTAAATATCACAGGTATCCAACGATACATCTAATTATACATCTTTCGTTAGATTTTGTAGTCAAATGAGTTAGTGTTAGTTACCGGATGAGGTTCCAACACTGGAATCGGGTGTGGACCCATTTACTACATTGGAATCGTCATTTTTAACCTACATCTTCTTGTGTTTCTCTTTGATCTCTTCAACCTTCGCCTTTTCCTTATCATCTACTTTGTTCTTGTCTGTCGGAGCATTCTTGCTCATATTCTTACTTCTACAGTTTTTTGCAATATGAAAAGATTTGTTGCAAGCATAGCAAACAATGTTGTTTCTTTGATTAGGCCTGAAATTACCTTCATTTCCTCTAGATCTTGATTGGTTAGCAATAATTCCAAATCTTCCACAAGCATAACATCTTACATTTCTCCTATTTACCATACTTCCGCTTTCAAATGAATTATGACTGCAGACGTATAAAAATGATCATATTCCTAAATGAATATTTAATGTTCATTTTATTCTCATTCCTCTATTTTAGTTAAATCTAATTTAATTAAATCACCATATTCTTCTATTTAATAAAATAAATTATTCAATTTATTTATTTAAATTCACTTAAGCCCTTTGTATCATTTAATTGAATAAATCATTTTATTTAATTAAACCCCTTCACTCTACTTTTAATTAAATTTACATTTAATTAAATAGTTTACCCCAATTAAATAAATCTAATTTATTTAAATCTCCAACTTGCAACCAAATTGAAATAAAGCAATTTATTTTAATTAATCATTTATCCCCCACCCACTTGTATTTTCCTACAAATGCAAGTTGCACAACTATTTTAAATAAATAAATTATTTATTTAAAATTCTATTTATCCTCACCCACTTGAAACCTTTAATGGTTTCCCTTAAGTCCTTCAAACTTAATGGCTTCCTTCTAGAGTCTTCTTAAGCCTTTAATGGTTTCCCTTAAAGTCTTCAAACCTAAAGTCTTTAAACTTAATGGCTTCTTTCTAGAGTCTTCTTAGGCCTTTAATGGTTTCCCTCAAAGTCTTCAAGCATTTAATGCATTATCTTCCTTTTTCTCATGTAAATAAATTAAGATTTATTTAAATCCAAAATTCACATTCACATTTAAATAAATTAATATTTATTTAAATATTTATCCAAATGCAAATTACACCATTTAATTGAAATAAATGATTTTATTTTAATTGAAAATCTCAAAATTCCTCCCACTTGCATTCTCCTACAAAATCCACTTGCATGCCTAAATCCCTTCTAGATTCTTCTAACTCCTTCTAATTAGCCTAATCCTATCCTAATCATTGTCACATCCCTAAGCAAAGGGAAGTCACTTTTCAAACCTTCAAAGTCTTTGAAAACCATTAAAGGCTTTAGGTTTTCAACAACTTAACCTTGGAAGTCTTCCAAACCATTAATGGTTAACTCAACCCTCTTGCATGGTTAGAGACTTTTTGACTAACTTAACCCTCATCTAACCCAAGGGTCTCATCAAGCATTCATTTTTTTTACCATGGTTATCCCTTTAACCCTTGCACATTTATTTATCCCTTGGATAAAAGGAATATACATTAACCTAACCCTAACCCAACCCCCTTGGGTAACCATCATGTCCCCTCAAGCATTTAATGCTTCCTACCTCTCCTCTCAAGCAGTCTTATGTTGACAATTGTCACCATTTCATTGGTGAAAATTGTAAACATGGATTGATAACTTTCAATCATGGCCCTTGATAAGCTCTTTCAATCTTGACCATCCATTGCCCTATTTTCACTATAAATAGAGCTCTCATTCCTCCATTTTATCATCCAAACTTTTAGTATCTCATTTATGCTCAATTTTAGCTTGCATCTAGCCTCTCTTTGCAATAGGAATTAATCTAATATAGCATTTTTGAGTATTTCTATTATCATTAGCTTAAATCATTAACTAGTATATCATGTTAGGATAGTATTGCTACTAACCTTGTCATCTTATAATCTAGTTTAATCCATTTTGTAGAAGCATGCATAAATAGGATGCATTCATGTTAGAATTAATCTAAAGCATCCCTCATTCGTGCATTAGTCATCCCTAAGTCACTTTGCTCAGTGATCTGAGAGAAAAGACATTGGCTTGAGGGACCTTGTGAGATAGAGAACCATGGAACCAACCTTGGGAAGTTGAGCTATCCTTCATAGCTCCATAACTTGCACCAAGAAGTCCCATGTGTGTGTGTGGACAAGTCTTTTTGAATATTTTCATATATTGAGTTTCATCAACCCACTTTCCCTACATACATTTATGGTGCCCACCGTGGGGCCCTACCCCACTAATCAAATCGGTTTTTAAATCTAATGACTTTTGCAGGTACGTGGGAAACAGGAATTGACGTGTGGGGAACATCCCTTAGCGCATCTGGTCAAAATTATAGCGCATCTGGCTCACTGTTCAATGCATGGGACTCATTCCTTAGCGCGTACAGACTATCACTTAGCACATTAACTTTATTAACATTTTCCTGTAGGTCTCAGCGCGGGAAAAAAACAGAGCAATGCATTCAAAAAAATAGTTCAGCGCATCGGGTATGTCCGATAGCGCATCCCGGTTGTTTTGTAGTGCGTACAGTCCTTTCAGTAGTGCATCACAGACAGAAGGAAAATATTAAAATTGTAACCGAGTTTAAAGTTAGACTTGTTGAAGTCCACAAAAACCTGTATTTTTCTAATTACTATGGTGGGTATTTTTACAGGATTTCTGATATCTTATTGCAGGGAGGAGCTTAGTGTTATTTCTAGAAATATAAATAGTTTAAATTTTTACTAACTTGTCTAAGTTAGTTAGAATTTAAAGTCTTTTTAATTCTTGTTAAATAAAATTGAACTCACCTTATTTGGGCTATAAAAAGAACCACAAAAGAAATCTTTTTTTTTCTTTTCTAGGAGAGAAATTTTCAATTGGGCTCTAAAAAGAACAAAACATTTTTTTCATTTTGCAAAGAAAAGGTGTTTAAAAAGAACTTCACCATCCTTTGGTGCATAAAAGGATCAATTTTAATTTTTTGCAAGGAAAAAGAACCACACTTTAATTTTTTTCAAGAGAGGGAAGATCTTCCCCTTTTGATCGATTTCTTTTGTTGACCAAACATCAAAGTTTTGCTTTGTTGACTAGGTTCTTTTCCTAGATTAGAAAATCATTGCTTTGAAGGGATAAAATAAACACCATGTTTTTGTGGAGCAACATCTCCATATAGATTTTAACAAATCATTGCAATAAAGAGTTAAAAAGAACACTTGTTTGCCTTGCTACGAAAGTGGAAGGAATATGCTCTCCCCTTAACTGGGTGATCAAAAATCCAGACCACTCTTATGCTTTCAGTGTTTATTGCATTAAATCCTTTAGCAGGCCTGCCTTCCCGAGGGGTTGAAAAACTCTTAAAGCCATTCTTTGGCCGGTGTGAAGGGAGTGACCTAAGTGGGGAATGACTTTATCGTCAAGAGTTCCAACCTACTATAATCAGAAGTGGAGGTTGACGAAAGTCCCTTCAATGGTTTTGCTCAGCGATTAGCCTTCCCCCAGTATCCTTGAGATACGTAAAGCCTTTGTTCTAAAGGTTGGGAAGCCTCCCGAGGGAGTTTATCACTGAAGACCGAATAGGAAGCTTGATTACTAACCTTAGAAATAGAAATTTTGAGCCGAGTCAGTAACCAGACATTTGTAATATCATAGTGCAAGGGTGGGGAAGAATCTGCCCCCAAGATCACTCACCATATATCTCCCAAGATAACTACTCAATTGTGAAGCAATTCACTTTGGGTTAATTTCTGGCAAAAGGCAAAAAAATGGGCACCCCTTAGGGGGTGACACGGTGTTTTGAGCTGACTAAGTATCAAGACTAGTGGGCTAAGGTATTACTTATGACCTTTGAATAAAGAGTCTTTTTGAAGTGTATTCTTTGTATCCAAACCTGTTGAAACATTGGGGATTTGAACACATCCTCATAGAACATACACTCATTGTTTAGATTAAAGCAAAGGAGTTAAACTTCATGAGGACTTTGACACTAACATTTTTAGAACAAAGTCCCAACATTATGACTATGAAGAATGACAAAGAGAGGAGGAAGCACGTGACCCAGAACAAAACACACCAGAGAAAAATCTGCCAAATGAGAATTTCCCAGAGCAAAACATACCATTTCACACACCATTTCAGCTGAGAACTAATGCAAGGGAAGAACTCTTCCCTCGATAAACGAATGCACCCTTGGTTGCTCTTACACAGCAAATGCAAATGCTACAAAGACAAATGCAAAACATGCAACAAGGATCAATAGTATGGTATTCCTTAAATGAAATTTTACCTTATCCTTTTGACAGACAGTTGAACATGGTGCCTTTTCCCCCAAATTTAGACATTCCAAAATTTGACAAATATGATGGGAAAAGCAATCCGCGTGATCATGTCCAAGAATTTTGCACCTTGAGTCTTGAATTCGCTCATGATGACACCTATTGATGAGGTTATTCCCAAGAAGCTTGGGAGGGCAAACAATGGAATGGTTATCCAAAATCACACCTCCTGTCAGATCATTTGATGAATTGGTCAACAAATTCATAACTCAATATTCCTACAACATTCAAAATGCTATCACTATGCTAGATGTCTGTAATACCAAGCAGAAAAACAACGAACCATTCATGGTATTCCTTCAACGTTGGCGACAGATGGTTTCGAGATATCCTCGAGATGTACCCGAAAAAGAAAAGATGGAAATTTTCATCGACAACTTAAATAGCGAGATGAGTTACCTACTCAAACTCCAATGCATACCATCTTTTGCCAAATTGATTGAAAATGGCATCCAAGTAGAAGAAGCATGTATTAAGAAAGGGACATTGAAATTTTTCAAAGATGGAATGAATTCATCCAACTCTCATTACAATAACCAAAACAACAACAACTTAGACAAATCCAGATTCTAGACCAGAAATAAGAACATTGGTAACAAGGGAGACACTGGAGCTAATGAGCCTAATGATAACTCAATGATTAACTTATAGTACTAACTCGGTACTGAGAGGGGGGGTGAATCAGTACAGACAAAAATATAGTCCTAAACCGGTCTGACAGCAGACACTTCAAATGACTGGCAAATAGTGACACCAGTTTGAAACAGAGTGCAACTAGTAAACCTTAGAATGACTGAGACAAGCATTAACCGGTTACTCACTTAGTTTTTCACTCAACTCAAGACTACCCTACCATTTCTCCCTTATGCATAAATAGGTAATCTATCATCAGATCATAATAACATCTAGTTCAACATGTTTTATTGACAGGCATAAAACACACAACCATCATATGCTTGACAGACAATAGGAAAGCATCACAAGATAAAAGCATCACACATGACACACATATTTTTCACGTGGAAACCAAACTGGGAAAAACCATGGTGGGGATGAATACCCACAAGCTGTTTTTGAACTCTTTAGAAGTCCGCTCTGTTAGGAGCCTTGTCTGGTTAGAGACATTACAATAGCTTATGTTAGGAACCGATCTTGTTAGAGATCACCCAGTTAAGGGATGGCTACAATACCCAGTTAAGGGTTAAACCTTGTTAAAGGTTACCTTGTTAGAGGATTTCAAGAACTCAATAGCTAAAGGATTTTGAACTCAATAGCTTTGAATTACCCTATTAAAGAATTTATAGCAAGTCGGTTAAGGCTGCCCTGTTAAGGGATTTTCCAACTGTTGAGGTGGTTAGAGATCAATAGGTATTACAATGATCTAGTAATAGCACTCAATGCCAATGCAGATTCACTTAAGCTCATCTTCACCTTCTGCACTTACACTCTGTAGGTATCACTTCTCTCCTTTTGGTCTGGCAAGAATCACGTATCCCTTCTCTTGGATACACACACACAACTTTTGCCAACAACCTCGGAAAGAGACACAACATCGACCTTATAGGAAAACAGATAGGTCGGTAACATAAACCCTAAACCCTGAACTTGTTAGGCTAAGGAATTCAAACAGTTCAATCTTGACCATTGAGAACACTACATTAATTGCACCAGTCTAGATCCAATCTCAAGACATTCTCCATCGTCCATTTTCACTGATTTCATGGCGGCTGATAACCCATCACACGTTATCACCATTTTACAGACTTCGCACATTCCCGAGGTAGATAGGGACAATCTCCTTCATGCAAGATCCTTCATGCGCACAATGCTGACATGGAAACATGATCTGTTCTTTGTTACAATGCTAACTCATCACACAATGTCACCGGTTGAACCACACAAGCTTGAAGCACTTAAACCGGAAACCCTAAAGTTGAGACTACCAATTGATAGTCATACAACACTTCCATGTGCCAGTTCCCATACCCATATGTCGGTTCACCTTGAACAAGCACACTGCTTCACTTTGGCACAAATGTCAGTTCACGGTGTTCTATCGGTTCTCTCATATGTCAGTTCTCACTTCTTCAGCATATTGACATCAATGACAACATACAATATCATTATGTCCACATACCGGTTCACCTAATGCCAACAATCTCCCCCTTTGGCATTGATGGCAATAAACAAAGATATCTCTCCACTTCACATCTTCTCCCCCTTTGACAACAATGCCAAAGTGGAGGCACAAAACAAAGATATCTCTCTGCTTCACATCTTCTCCCCCTTTGACAACAATGCCAAAGTGTATGCACAAGCTGCCATGTTCCATTATGTTGCTCCCCCTAAGGAGTAGCATCCTTCAACACATCAATCCTGAAGAAAATTTTGACTATGTTATACCTAACTAATGTGGAGCATATACCTTTAGTTCACCTCCTGAAGGGGCAGTACCCCTAATTCACCTTTTAAGTACATAAATGTAGTCTTTGGGAGAGGCTTGTTGAATATGCCTGCTAACTGCTCCCTACTGGAAACATGCTCTAGTGCAATCTATTTGTTCTAAACCTTTTCCCTCAAGAAATGATACTTAAGCTCAAAGTGCTTGGTTCTAGAATATAAAACCGGATTCTTGGAGATATTAATTGCACTAGTATTGTCACAAAATATACTTACTGGTTCAGATATAGGAACTTTGAAGCCATTCAATACATGCTTCATCCAAATTGTCTGAGTGTAGATCATGAAAGCTACAACATACTCTACTTCCATTGTAGACTGAGAGATACAACTCTGCTTCTTACTCATCCATGAGACCAGTTTACCACCGAGGAAGAATGCACCACCGGTTGTGCTTTTTTGGTCATCTATATTGCCTGCCCAATCAGCATCTGTGTATACTTTCAAGTTGAAATCCTTTCTATAAGGATACCACAATCCATAGTCAACAGTTCCCTTCAGATACCTAAGAATCCACTTGACTGCAACCAAGTGAGATTCTCTTGGGCTTTTCTGGAATCTTGCAGTAATGCCAACTGCATGTGCAATATCCAGTATGCTATGCACTACATAATGCAACTTACCAATCATTGATTGGTATTCCTTCTCATCAACCAATTATGAGTCATCTTCTTTAGATAGTTTACAACCGGTCACCATCAGAGTACCAACCGGTTTTCTATCTTCCATGCCAAAGGTCTTCAACACCTCTTTGACATACTTGGACTAGGTGATAAAGATTCCATCCTTCATCTAATGGATCTGTAGTCCAATGAAGAATTTAATCTCCCCTATGAGTGACATTTCAAACTCTTTCTTCATCTCATCTAAAAACTCATGACTAATCTTGTCATCTCCACCAAAGATAATGTCATCACCAAATACCTCACAGATCAGGATCTGATCTCCTTTAGACTTCAAGTAGATAATACTATCTTCACTTGTTCTCTCAAATCCAATCTTCACAAGATGGGAATGCAGATGTTCATACCATGCCCTAGGTGCCTGCTTTAGTCCATATAAGGCTTTATGTAGCCTACATACCATGTTACTATCTTCAGATAGGGCAAACCCATCTGGTTTCTCAATATACACCTCCTCTTCAAGTACACCATTTAGGAATGCAGATTTTACATCCATTTAATATACTTTGAAACCTTTAAAAGCCACATATGCAAGAAGCATACAAACTCCTTCCAATCTGGCTACAGGAGCAAAGATTTCTCCATAGTCTTCTCCTTCTTCTTGAGCATATCCTTTGCACACTAATCTGGATTTGTTTCTAATCACTATGCCATCCTCATTCAGCTTATTTCTGAAAACCCATTTAGTACCAATGACATTTTTGTGCTCTGGTCTGGGTACCAAAGACCATGTACCATTTTTCTCTATCTAGTCAAGTTCCTCTTCCATTGCCTTGATCCAGTCTTCATCCTTATGTGCCTCTTTGAATGATTTAGGCTCAAATTCAAAGATCATACATGAGTTTTCTCTAACCTTTCTTCTTGTAAGGATTCCTACATCCTTATCTCCTATGATCTGCTTAGGATCATGATTCAGCTTGACATACCGAGGAATGGTCTTGATAGATTCCTCTTGCTTTTCTTCTTCATCCTCATCTCCATCAGTATCAGTATCAACATTTGTCGGTGTAGGAACATTGTTACTAGTACTTGGTTGGCTATCAACCGGTTCCCAGAAGGTTGCAACTGGTTCGTTTACCACTTGCTCACTGCCGGTTTCCTCAGTTTTCTCAGAGGTTTCATCAACTCTTACATTGATGCTTTCCATAATTCTCTGAGTCCTGTTGTTGAAACACTTGAGAGCTTTGCTCTTGGTGGAATATCCTAGGAATATTCCCTCATCACATTTTGCATCAAATTTGCTCTGGTGTTCACTCCTCTTGATGTAACATTTTCTACCAAACACTCTAAAGTAGCTAACCACAGGTGTCTTACCGGTCCAATACTCATAAGGATTTTTATCCTTACCTTTCTTGATGAGTACCCGGTTCATTTTGTAGACTACAGTGCTCACCACTTCTCTCCAAAAGGTGTGAGCTACCTTTCCTTGAATCAACATAGTTCTACCTACTTCAACCACAATCTAGTTATTCCTCTCTGCTAGGCCATTTTGCTGTGGAGTCCAAGGGGTAGACAATTGTCTCTTGATGCCATGTTCTTCACAGTACTTGTTGAATTCACCGGAAGTGAATTCCCCTCCTTGATCAATTCTTAGGCACTTGATCCTTTTACCGCTTTTCTTCTCCACTAATGCTCTGAAAGCTTTGAACTTCACAAAGGCTTCAGACTTGTCTTTCAAGAATGTGACCCACATCATTCTTGAGCAGTCATCAGTGAGAATCATGAAGTACTATCACCCTGCACACTTCTAGTTTTCATAGGACCACACAAATCAGTATGCACAAGATCAAGCAAGTTGTCAGCAGTGAAAGATTTACCTTTAAAGGTTGAGGAAGACATTTTCCCTGATTGACACTCTCTGCACAAGGTATTTTCTGGTTTTCTTAGCACTGGCAACCCTCTAACTGCCTTGATCTTACTAGCCTTCACAATGTTATCAAAGTTTACATGGTAGAGTCTCCTATGCCATATCCAGCTATCATCAAATTTTGCCATAAGACATGTACTTAAATTTGCATTTAGATGAAATAGGTTACCTTTGGTCTGCATGTCGATGGCCACCAATTCACCATTCTTTCCTTTGATTTTGCAAACTCCATTCTTGAATTCCAAAGTGAGGCCACTATCATTCAGCTAGGCAACACTCAGAAGGTTGTGTCTAAGACCATCAACCCAATACACATTGTCAGCACTACTCTTTCCATTCAGAGAGATGGACCCTTTGCCTTTGATCATGCATGGTGCATCATTGCCAAAGCAAACTACACCACCATCATACTCCTCCAAGGATAGAAACTTGCTCCGGTCACCAGTCATATGGTGAGAACAGCCACTGTCAATGATCCACTCATTGGAATTATCAAACCAGGAGACAAGAGCCTTCTTGTCTGACACATCTTCCTTAACAGCAACAAACACAATATCTTCATTTTCTTCATCCTCTGATTCTTCATCCGTGACACCTTCATCAACTGCCATAAAGTAGTTTCTCTGGTTTCCTCCTTTGAATTTCTTGAACCTTTCCGGTTTGTCCTTGTTGTCGCCATTAGGATAGTTTACAGCAATATGTCCTATCCGATTACAAGAAAAGCATTTCAAAGGTAGCTTACCTCTGTATTTTCCGGTTCCTTTAGGAAGTTTCCTAGAAACGAGAGCTTCAAATGCCTTCAAAATCTCCTCATCATCCATTTCTCTGCCCTGTCTTGGTTTACCACTAGTGCTAGCTTCTTTTCCTTTTCTGGATGGTACTGCAGAAGCTTTAAAAGCTAATTCAGTCTTTTGAAAACTGCCATCGAAACTATTTAGCTCATAGGCTATCAACTTTGCTATGATGGAGTCCACGGATACCTTAGTCTTGTCTATTGATCTCAACTCTTGAATAGCAACAACCCTTATTGCATAGACCGACAATAGGGATCTCAGGACTTTTCTTACCACAGTGGCATCTTCTATTTGACCACCTGCACTCTTGATATCTCCAACAACGGTTTTGATTCTTATTCCATACTGTTGAATGGTCTCACCTTCAACCATCCGCATATCTTCAAACTTCCCTCTAAGGCTTTCTTTCTTATCTTATTTTACATGCTCATCACCACCATGGATATTTTCAAGAGTATCCCATACCTCTTTGGGATTTACCTTATCCTGAACATCAATAAACTCAATGTCAGATAAACTACTAATTAGGGCTTCCATGACTTGCCCATTCTCTTGCATCTCTCTCTTCATCATTAGACTGGGATCTTTACCTCAAGCAGTTAAGCTTATAGCACAGAGGACCTGGAGGATGCTTTGATACCAATTGATAACTCAATGATGAACTGATAGTACTAACTCGGTACTGAGAGGGGGGGGGGGGGTGAATCAGTACAGGCAAAAATATAGTCCTAAACTGATCTAACTGTAGACACTTCAAATGACTGGCAAATAGTGACACCGGTTTGAAACAGAGTGCAACCGGTAAAGCTTAGAATGACTGAGACAAGCATTAACTGGTTACTCACTTAGTTTTTCACTCAACTCAAGACTACCCTACCATTTCTCCCTTATGCATAAATAGGTAATCTATCATCAGATCATAATAACAGCTAGTTCAACATGTTTTATTGACAGGCATAAAACACATAACCATCATATGCTTGACAGACAATAGGAAAGCATCACACATGACACACATATTTTTCACGTGGAAACCCAACTAGGAAAAACCATGGTGGGGATGAATACCCACAAGCTATTTTTGAACTCTTTATAAGTCCGCTCTATTAGGAGCCTTGTCTGATTAGAGACATTACAATAGGTTATGGTAGGAACCGATCCTGTTAGAGATCACCTGGTTAAGGGTTAAACCCTCTTAAAGGTTACCTTGTTAGAGGATTTCAAGAGCTCAGTAGCTAAAGGATTTCAAACTCAATAGCTTTGAATTACCCTGTTAAAGGATTTATAGCAAGCCAGTTAAGGCTACCCTGTTAAGGGATTTTCCAACTGTTGAGGTGGTTAGAGATCAACAGGTATTACAATGATCTGGTAACAGCACTCAATGCCAATGCAGATCCGCTTAAGCTCCTCTTCACCTTCTCCACTTACACTCTGCAGGTATCACTTCTCTCCTTTTGGTCTGGCAAGAATCACATATCCCTTCTCTTGGATACACACACAAAACTTTTGCCAACAACCTCAGAAAGAGATACAACATCGACCTTATAGGAAAATAGATAGGTTGGTAGCATAAACCCTAAACCCTGAACCCGTTTGGTTAAGGAATTCAAATGGTTCAATCCTGACCATTGAGAACACTGCATTAATTGCACCAGTCTTGATCCAATCTCAAGACATTCTCCATCGTCCATTTTCACCGATTTCATGGCGGCTGATAACCCATCACACGTTATCACCGTTTTATAGACTTCGCACATTCCCGAGGTAGATAGGGACAATCTCCTTCATGCAAGATCCTTCACGCGCACAAGGCTGATGTGGAAACATGATCTGTTCTTCGTTACAATGCTAACTCATCACACAATTTCATTGGTTGAACCACACAGGCTTGAAGAACTTAAACCAGAAACCCTGAAGTTGAGACCACCAATCGGTAGTCATACAATGCTTCCATGTGTCGGTTCCTATACCCATATGTCGGTTCACCTTGAACAAGCACACCACTTCACTTTGGCACAAATGCTAGTTCACAGTGTTCTACCGGTTCTCTCATATGCTGGTTCTCACTTCTTCAGCATATTGACATCAATGACAACATACAATATCATTATGTCCACATACTAGTTCACCTAATGCCAACAGCTAAATCC
This sequence comes from Cryptomeria japonica, assembly GCF_030272615.1. Lineage (NCBI taxonomy): Eukaryota > Viridiplantae > Streptophyta > Pinopsida > Cupressales > Cupressaceae > Cryptomeria > Cryptomeria japonica. The sequence goes on from NC_081407.1 coordinate 593,383,073, forward strand.
AAACAACCAGTATTGGCTTTATCAGGAAATCCTCAAGCTACAAAGAATCCAAAGGGTGCTAACCAAGGCACTAACACTTATGCACCAAATACTAATCAAGATCCTCTCAACACAAACAACACCATCAATACTCAAAACAATAACACAAATCAAGGGCCTAATAACAATTCATGAGGTAACACCAACAACTTTCAAAAACGCATCTACACACCATTAGGACAATCATTGGAGTCAGCCTTCTGAGAGCTTCTGGCAAATAAAATTATTTCATTACCAGCAATCAACAACTTTGAACCACAAGTCAAACCACCTTGGTGGAATGACTCACACTTTTGTGATTTTCATCGAAACAAAGGTCATCAAACAAATGATTGCATGAGACTGAAGAACATTATCCAAGACATGACAGATAGAGGTGATTTAACAGTTGATGGCCTCAAGACAAATAGTGACCACGGGGCTTTCAAAAATCCTCTTCAAAACTACAACAAGGATGGAGCTTCAACCTCAAACAATACACGTGGAGCTCATATAGATCACATATACAATAACACCATCAATCACATATCAGCTGAGGATAATCAAGTCAATGTTATCACAATCAAAGATAGGTGTGAACATGAATCCATCAATGTAACAACCAGAGCTCAAAAATATGTCTTGAAGGGACATATGCCAACAACAAACACCGTACCCAAAATTCAATATGATCTAGTCAGTCAACTGCGCAAAACTCCTACTCAAATATCTATACTGGAATTGTTAAAACTTTCACCAAAACACAAAGACATATTGGAGAAAGCATTATTGGAAACAAATGTACCTCAAGATCTGGATGCTGACAAATTCCGAGCCATGGTGGCTCATATGACAGAGCCTCATAACCTCACTTTTTCTAAGCATGATAATATCTCATTGAGCCATCCACATAATACTCCACTCCATATTAAAGTCATGGTCTATAAACACCGAGTTAAACGATTACTAATAGATGGAGGAGTTGGACTTAATATTTGTACCTTAAAACTTATCCATGCATTAGGCTTCTCAGAGGAGTCTATTGATCCACGCAAAAAGATCACTATAAAGGCATATGATGATGAAGAAAGATCATCGAAAGGAACAGTGGTGTTGCCAATTCAAGTAGGACCAATACGAAAGGATACTATGTGTTAGGTCTTAGACATAGACCTCACATACAATATCTTATTGGGTCAACCTTGGATACATGAAATGCAAGCAGTACCCTCCACATATCACCAGTGTGTCAAATTACCCTACAATAGGCAGGAGGTTTCTATATCAGCTGATCATAATCCATTTCAGTATTGTAATGCTATGGGGGCAGCCCAAGACAGCTTGGTTCCACATAATAGAGAGAAACAAAATTCCTCAGCACAAGATCTTCAACAAGAAAAATCTAAATCATTACCTAGAGATTTCAAGAAGAAAATGAAAATCAAAGAACAAGGCATGGGAGAATACTCTTTGGAACCCATGTGTTTGTCCAACTTACCAACATCACCTAGATCTCATGGATTACCTATAGCATCAACACGTTAAGCAACTCAGCCCATCACCAAGTTTGATGGCACATTCATCCAACTCGGCACTCTAGCACATGAATCCGAGGAAAAGGACATCCTTAGTTGGCTATACAAAGATGAGGAAGAAGACAAAGCAGCTAATGTGGAAGTAGCTATACCAACACACCTATATGAAAAAGGCTACTTAATCATGCAGCAAATGGGATACAATGGCAAAGGACCTACTGGTAAGCATCAGGAAGGCGTCACAGAACCATTAGATCCTCCTTCACAATTTAGTAAAGACAAAAAGGGACTGGGCTTTGAACTCACTCTACTACCAAAGAGGGCACCACACAAATATCAAAAACTTCAGTGGAAAGCAAAGAAGAAATACAAAGAAGACTCCTGGTAGGAGGCACTGTTTGAGTTACCTGAGACAATACGTAAGGAACAAGAACATCAAGAACAAAAGAAATGTCAAAGGCAACCTATCAATCAAAAGAAAGAAGCATCTACTACAGAAGCACATCATATTCAAGAACTAATATACACCAAAGAAGAATCACCTCTTGATTACAGTATTCCTCCCTGAGGAGAGAGAGTATATGAACAAATGCAAAGAGTGGAAGAAGGATCTGACACAGAATCAGAGAAAAATATCAAACTTGTCTCAATTATTAAAGACCTGTTCTCACCCTACAACATACCAGTTCACAGCACTGTTAGAATCTAGGATAATACCTCTGAGACTGATTCCAATGAATATGAATGGGGCAGTTGTTCTAATGTTATTGAAGATATTTGTGTCAATGACAGTAATACACCCATCTCTTCAGAAGAACGCGGCACGGAATCTAGACCACTTGAATTTGGTCCACAAAATATCTATGACGCCAAGGAAAATGAGCAACGACATTATGAGCAAGTCTATACAGAAAATGATACCATCGAAGACCTCGACGAAATCCTTAACTTCTTTAACATCCTAGCCAATCACGATGATACTTCCGTCCTCACACTTACAACAGTTGAACTTGATCCACCTAACGATTCCTTACCACTTGTCTTTCCTAACCTCGTAGACTGGGACAAACCTAAAACTCATGATATACCAATTTTCCCAAATGATGAATCCATTATCCATTACTTATGTATCATTAACCTAGAGACAGACTCTACCAGTGAACAAAGTAACAATGTCTGCAACCAGAGGAGTGCCAAGTCTCTCAGTCGCAAAAATAAGCAAACTAAAAGATCTATTGCTGAAAACCAATCAATGGCAGCAATAGATCACACAAAAGTAAAAATAAAGGACGCATCTAAGGGTGAAAACCTTTTTAAGGCACCTAAGGATGGGAGACTTGACACTCTTCCTGAGCATTATCATGAGCGATCACCCATATTGATTGAGCCCACTCAATCAATCAACATTGGTACTATAGAAGCAGCCAAAACTATACACCTTGCAGAATCTCTGACAGAAGCAGAAAGGTCAGAATTTATCAAATTTTTTAAAGAAAAGCAAATAAACTTCGCTTGGTCATATGTAGATATGTTGGGGATTGATCCGTAATTAATCATGCATCACTTGTCCATTTCTCCAGGAGCTAAGCCAGTCAAGCAAAAACTAAGAAAGATGAATCCACATGTAGCACTCATGGTTAAAGTTGAATGGAAGAAACTATTAGACGTCAAATTTATTCAACCTATCGACTATGCTGAATGGATTTCCAACATAGTACCAGTATCAAAACCAAATGGCAGTATCAAAATCTGCACTGATTTTAGAGATGTCAATAAAGCCTATCCAAAGGACGACTTTCCTTTGCCCAATATCGACATAATTGTAGACCTTATAGCAGGCCATGCAATGCTATCACTAATGGATGGTTTTTTAGGCCATAATCAAATCAAGATAGCCCTAGAGGATCAAGATAGAACAACGTTTACCTATCTGTGGGGAACATACTGTTGGAATGTCATGCCTTTTGGCTTAAAGAATGCAGGAGCAACTTATCAATGAGCAATAAAGACAATCTTTCATGACATGATGCATACCTTCATGGAAGACTATGTGGATGATTTACTAGCTAAAACCTTCACCAGAGCAGAACATCTAAGCATCTTAGAAATTTCTTTTGATAGATTGGAAAAAATCCAAGTCAGGCTCAACCCTAAGAAGTGTGTCTTTGGGGTTACATCAGGAAAATTACTAGGTTACATAGTTTCAGCTAAAGGTATTGAAGTGGATCCAGCAAAGGTACAAGCCATTATGGAGATGCCACCACCAAAGAACATCAGCTAGCTTAGATCTCTACAAGGACAACTCCAATCAATCAGGTGATTCATCGCTCAACTAGCAGATAAAAGTCTCCCATTTAATCATTTGCTACATAAAAATGTACCATTCAGATGGGAAGCCAAATGTGCAGAATCCTAATCAAATCAAGCAATATCTAATGAACCCACCAGTTCTAGTACCACCAATAGTAGGGAAGCCACTCATTCTCTACATTTCAACAACAAACATATCACTGGGGGCATTGTTAGCACAAGAAGATCAACAGGGCAAAGAATGAGCTATATTTTACATCAGCAGGACATTGAACGGATATGAACTTAACTATACATTCATTGAGAAGGCTTGTCTAACAATGGTATTTGCCTCTCAAAAGTTCTGGCACTACATGCTAGCTCACACAATTAAGCTAGTTGCAAAAATTGATCCTCTCAAATATTTACTCAGTAAGGCATCTCTTATAGGCAAATTGGCTAAGTGGGTCATGATCCTCAGTGAATTTGATATCACTATACAGAACGATGAGCTATCAAAGGACAAGCAATTGCAGATCAACTGGTAGCAGCACCACTACCTGGAAAAATAACAATGGAGATCAAATTTATAGATAGAGATGTTCTTGCTATCTCCACTAAACAATGGACCTTATATTTTGATGGATCCTACACACAACATGGCTCAGGTGCTGGCATTCTATTCATCACTCCTGAAGGACACACTATACCAAGATCATATCGGCTTATGTTTCCATGCACAAATAATGTTGTTGAATATGAGGCATTGGTTATAGGCATCAAAATGGCCGTAGAATGGAGGATCACAGAATTAAAAGTCTACGGAGATTCACAACTCGTCATCAATCAAATCAACAATGACTATCAGACAAAGGACGACAAGCTGCTACCCTACAAGCGAATGGTGGATGATTTTAAACAATATTTTGTACACATCACCTTCAAGCAAATACCAAGGTTGGATAATAGAGCATCTGATGCCATGGCTGCTATCGCTTCACTACTGCAAATTCCAGAGCAACAGAGTCGTTACGAGTTTCTGGTAGAGTAATTGTTCTCCCCAGCCTATGATCATTCTGAATCCCATGTTATCTATGCCTTGACCAGTTCTGACTCTCCATTATATGGACCAATATACGACTATCTTAAGAAAAATATCCTACCCATTGACCTATCCTAAAACCATAAACGTAACTTTATCCAACAAGTTGCCCGTTATATTCTTACTGCTGATACTTTGTACCATCGAGATCTAGATGGTACTCTTCTTCGTTGCCTTGATCGTAATGAATCTGACTCCGCTTTACATGAGCTTCATGAAGCTATCTGTGGCACACATTCAAGTGGTACTACTCTTGCTAAAAAGCTTCTAAGAATGGGATATTACTGTCCAACAATGGAAAAAGGCTCTTATCATTTTGCGAAGAAGTGTCCAAAATGCCAAATCCATGGCAATCTTATACATGCACCAGCATAGGAATTGCAGCCATTCACAACATCCTGGCCCTTCTGTTAGTGGGGACTAGATTTAGTCGGCAAAATTCATCCTTCATCTTCAAATGGGCACAAGTTCATTATAACTGCAACAGAATACTTTACCAAATGGATAGAAGCAGTCCCCATGACCACAATGACTGGGAAACAAATTGCCTCTTTTATCTTTAATTATCTGATTTGCAGATATGGCATTCCAAGTTCCATCATCACAGATAATGGACGACCTTTCAAAAACCAAGATGTGCGAGAACTATGCGAAAAATTCAAAATCCAACACCATTTTTCTACACCTTACTACCCGCAGGGAAATGGTCAAGCAGAAGCATCCAACAAGACAATATTGAAAATCCTAAAGAAAACAATGAATGATGCAAGCAAAGATTGGCATATACAACTCAATCTAGCACTTTGGGCATACAAAACTAGCATCTGTACACCTAGAGGAGCTACACCATATTCATTGGTATATGGATCAGAAGCAATTTTACCCTTGGAGGTAGAAATTCCATCTCTCATAGTCTCTCTAAAAGGCTTAATCCCAGATGAAGAGTATCGAGTTAACCGACTGCAAGAGCTCGAGCTTCTAGATGAAAGATGTCAACATGCCTACACTCAACTCAAAGCATATCAGCAATGTATGTGCAGGAGCTACAACCACAAGGTCATTCCCAGAATTTTTTAAATTGGTGACCTAGTACTCAAGGAAAATCCTAGGAATCAGTAGGATCGGGAAAAGAAAGGGAAATTTGAACCTAATTGGTTAGGTCCCTATATCATCATATCAGCCTATGGATCAGGTGCCTATCAGCTAACAACTTCAAAAGGAGATGTGCTCGACAAACCAACTAACAACATCCATCTGAAGAAATACTACACTTGAGTAATCTAATGCACGAAAAAATCAAAAAAATATAAATATAAATATTAAAAAAAATCAAAAAAATCAAGAAAAAGGTAAATGAAAAGGTACAATAAAAGCAACTGGTGAAAACCTGGCAATAGGCGCTATTGTGAGAGGACAGCTCCTCTATCTATATCCATACCATTATATCCACAGTAAAGCACTATTGGCCATCGCTTGACATTTTTATCACAATATGCATCCAAGCCATACTTAGCGTAGTCACTATCCTGGTTTATCTGCATATCCTTTCACCGCATCTCACCATGGTTTTATAATCATTGTACATATCCACATTAAGAAGTACACTTGACTAGGGGCAGTAATCAAAACTTGCAACACATTCAAAATGTCAAAACTTGTCGCAAACTCAGAACATCATATCCAACAAAACACTCACACAATCACAAAGCAAAACATTGATCGCTTAACAAGATTCACAAAATACAATGGATGATTTTTTGAAATATCAAATGTTGCATCTTGCATACAGTTTTGACTATTTTTGCACTTGAACTTTTTGAATTATTGGATCCTCTACATTTTCTCCACAATGCTTCAAAGCTAGAGAACGTCGAGGGGACTCCAATATTTTCTTAGTTTTTTGTCTGTGAGGCGGTCAAGACGTGATTCAAAGCATATCACTGAAGACATGAATCCACTTTGCGCATACACATGGTTCAATCTTGTCAGTTTATATGCAATCCGCACTTAGGTCATCCTAGTTCAATTATACCTTAATGCTTGTGCCATCTTACAAAATCAAAAATCATGTAAATTTTTCTTGGGTCATTATGGTTCAATTATACCATTACGCTTGTATAAATTTTCAACATATCCCAAACAAATCAATGCTCAATGATGATATCTACAAAGAAGGCAAAAACATGTGACTATACAGGGATGACAAACGCAGAATGAGGTTGCTCAAATTAGTTGCATATCATTTTACAATTAGTTGCACACAACATAACATTATCATACATCTCATCTTCAAGATACATCTCACAACATATCATTATCATACATCTCATTTTCATGATACATCTCACAACATATTATTATCATACATCTCATACATCATGCATTATCACATCATATTCATCACATATCAAATCACATGCATCTATCTAAGCATTGCATCATCATCATAGAAGCAAAAAAATCATATAGAAAGCATCATCCATAACACATCACATGAGGATCACAGAAAATGGTGTCATATATATCTCAAAAATGATCAATATGCCAAATATGTCATGTCTGTGCTAAATACAACAAAATGATCAAATACAATAGAGACAACGTCTCTCAAGTATGAATATCTCCCGAGGGTGATGGTCTCACCGCAGATGTACTAGCACCAGGATCCCCTGGTGGATCTTGACGAACAGGCCCTATCATGCCTCTACTCTCTGTCCTCGACCCGGTCTCCCTACATCGACTGGATCTCAAAGGTGTGAAACTTGGAACTCAACACTCCCTAGGAACCACATCCTCATAATGCCTCCAGTAGTACTCCACCTCCTTGGCTCTCAAAGCCAACTCCCTCAGGGTGTCTCTCATCGAGCCACCCCCCGCTGCTCTCTCCAAAGTCTCTGCTCGAGCCACACCTCTCAATGATATCCCTGTCAACCTGTGTCAATCGTGGTATCAACGACCCTAGTCTCGGAAATTGCTCTCATGACTGAACAACTGCAAGTCGCTCCTATAAAAAACAATACAAGTCCACTATCAGTTTCTTCATCCAATCAATTCATATCGCAAATCAAATTCATATCAACTTGAAACATTGAACATCTAATCAAGTTCCACATCATCTCCAATCCATTTCCATATCACATCATATCAACTTGTAACACAACTCAAGTTCCACAATCATATCAACTTTTAAAACAACTCAAGTTCCACAATCATATCAACTTGTACAACAACTCAAGTTTCACATTCATATCAACTTGTAAAACAACTCAAGTTCCACAACCATATCAACTTGTAAAACAACTCAAGTTCCACAATCATATCAACTTATAAAACAACTCACGTTCCACATATATATCAACTTGAAACATTGCAAATCAAATAAAGTTATCTATCCAAAAACCATATTGGAACTCATATTGGACAACTTATCAAAAATAATGACAACAAACACACAGACTAACATTTCGCACTTATCCCTGAAAAATTGGCAAAAACCTACCTATTTTTCTTCATTCAAAATCCCACCTTTCCCAACATTTTTCACTCATGTGCTAAAACATATACCTACGCACTATCCTACACTACCCCTGCAAACCCCGACTAACCCTATGTGCTAGGTCTCTCCTATGCGCTACCCATTTTCTCCTATGCACTGCCCTGTATCTCTGATATGCTAATCTAACCCTATGCGCTATCCTAATCTAATCAGATGCTACCCTACTTCATTAAACTATACGCGCTACGCAACCTATTGCATGCACTATGATTTAACCCAGACGCGCTAAACCATTAAATTCATGTGGAAAAATTCTAAAACATGATCAAAAATGACAAAACAAAAATCAAAAAGGGGTAAAAAATGATGACTTACCAGTGGTCCATACGTGGCGGGCCTCCGATACCTCCGAACACGCTCGAATCGATGAGAAGCAAACATAATCGGCCTTTTGTCTTTTCTCCAAGTGTCACTTTGTCCAAAGTCAGCAAGCACAAATGAGACAAAATAACTCATTTTTTCCCCTTTTATAGGGTAAATGAAAATTAGGGTTGCGTGGATGAACACGTAAATTGCTCATGGTCTCATATCAAACCTTCGCAAACACCATTATCGGGAGATGAATCAACTTCTCGCATTCAACATAGACAAAAATTTACAATGCACTCAAAACACATCAAATTTTCAAAATTTTGATTCATCTCCCGAGGGGGAATTATCAACATCGTTTATCAAATCTGGGGCACGACATGAACATTTTGACAAGACATCACACTGATCACAACCAAATCATGACGATACATCATTTTCTTTGAATCAACATGTGCACACACGTCACTTCAAAGAGGGGCAAAATGTAGACGTATAAAAATGACCATATTCCTAAATGAATATTTAATGTTCATTTTATTCTCATTCCTCTATTTTAGTTAAATCTAATTTAATTAAATCACCACATTCTTCTATTTGATTAAATAAATTATTCAATTTATTTATTTAAATTCACTTAAGCCCTTTATATCATTTAATTGAATAAATCATTTTATTTAATTAAACCCCTTCTCTCTACTTTTAATTAAATTTACATTTAATTAAATAGTTTACCCCAATTAAATAAATCGAATTTATTTAAATCTCCAACTTGCAACCAAATTGAAATAAAGCAATTTATTTTAATTAATCCTTTATCCTCCACCCACTTGAAACCTTTAATGGTTTCCCTTAAGTCTTCAAACTTAATGGCTTCCTTCTAGAGTCTTCTTAAACCTTTAATGGTTTCCCTTAAAGTCTTCAAACTTAATGGCTTCTTTCTAGAGTCTTCTTAGGCCTTTAATGGTTTCCCTCAAAGTCTTCAAGCATTTAATGCGTTATCTTCCTTTTTCTCATGTAAATAAATTAAGATTTATTTAAATCCAAAATTCACATTCACATTTAAATAAATTAATAGTTATTTAAATATTATTCCAAATGCAAATTACACCATTTAATTGAAATAAATGATTTTGTTTTAATTGAAAATCCCAAAATTCCTCCCACTTGCATTCTCCTATAAAATCCACTTGCATGCCTAAATCCCTTCTAGATTCTTCTAACTCCTTCTAATTAGCCTAATCCTATCCTAATCATTGTCACATCCCTAAGCACAGGGAAGTCACTTCTCAAACCTTCAAAGTCTTTGAAAACCATTAAAGGCTTTAGGTCTTCAACAACTTAACCTTGGAAGTCTTCCAAACCAGTAATGGTTAACTCAACCCTCTTGCATGGTTAGAGAATTTTTGACTAACTTAACCCTCATCTAACCCAAGGGTCTCATCAAGCATTCATTGCTTTGACCACGGTTATCCCTTTAACCCTTGCACATTCATTTATCTCTTGGATAAAAGGAATATCCATTAACCTAACCCTAACCCAACCCCCTAGGGTAACCATCATGTCCCCTCAAGCATTTAATGCTTCCTACCTCTCCTCTCAAGAAGTCTTATGTTGACAATTGTCACCATTTCATTGGTGAAAATTGTAAACATGGATTGATAAATTTCAATCCTAGCCCTTGATAAGCTCTTTCAATCTTGACCATCCATTGCCCTATTTTCACTATAAATAGATCTCTCATTCCTCCATTTTATCATCCAAACTTTTAGTATCTCATTTATGCTCAATTTTAGCTTGCATCTAGCCTCTCTTTGCAATAGGAATTAATCTAATATAGCATTTTTGAGTATTTCTATTATCATTAGCTTAAATCATTAACTAGTATATCATGTTAGGATAGTATTGCTACTAACCTTGTCATCTTATAATCTAGTTTAATCCATTTTGTAGAAGCATGCATAAATAGGATGCATTCATGTTAGAATTAATCTAAAGCATCCCTCATTCGTGCATTAGTCATGCCTAAGTCACTTTGCTCAATGATCTGAGAGCAAAGAAATTGTCTTGAGGGACCTTGTGAGATAGAGAACCATGGAACCAACCTTGGGAAGTTGAGATATCCTTCATAGATCCATAACTTGTACCAAGAAGTCCCATGTGTGTGTGTGGACAAGTCTTTTGGAATATTTTCATATATTGAGTTTCATCAACCCACTTTCCCCGCATACAATGACCATATTTATTGCAATTGAAACATTGTCCGGAGAATGATGAATTATTTCTATTTTCCCTATTTCAACATTGACTTTCCATATGACCAAATTTATTGCAAGAAAAACATTTACCATTAAATTTATAAGCATTAGGTTATCTTACCGAAGATCTCTTGTTCTTTTGATGATTGCTTGGACCAAATCGGGAGCTTTCTCCTTTCTCAAATCCAAGTCCTCCCATACCACCTTTATTCTTCTGACTTTGTAGCATTTCATCCAGCTTGGTTGAGCTAGCTTTGAATTTTTCTTTTTACTCATTAGCAGTGGTAAGTTCATCTCTTAAAATTATGATATTTCTTTCAAGCTCTTGCTCATTATTTTAGGACTGTATCAATTCAAGCTTCAACAGGTCATTTTCATGATTCAATCTGCAACATTCATCAGATCTATCCTTCAATGAATGAGTCAATCTTTCCTCATTCTTCTTACTGTCTTCAATCTCCTTTGTTAGCTTCATCATAATGGATTGTATTTCATTCTTCAAGACTACATTATCTCTAGCAAGTTTTTCAAATTCATTTGTCTTGTCTTTTAAGACTTGATTATCAATGCTTTGCTCTTCTTTCTCCTTGAGTTTATCCACCAGCTCCTTTCTCTTCTCTTTGGATGTGTTCACTTTTTCTTTCAGTGAATCAATGAAATTTTTAGCATCACTCAGATTTCTTCTCAGGCTACTTTCTTCTTTACTTGGTGCATTTGGGTCTTCAAGTGCCACAATAAGTTGTTTCTGCAAATCGGAGTCCATTGATTTTGGATCTTCCTCAAGGTGTTAGGCTTCCTTAGAGGAACTAGGCTCTAATACCAATTGTTGGAATCAATGAACATTGAGAGGGGGGGGTGAATCGGTGTTCTGCAATTAACAACTTTCTTAAACTGATTCTTAAACCACAGGACGCAAATGAATAAAAGTAAAGTGCGGAAACTGAATGCAAACAAGCACAAAATCATAACACCAAAAATTTTACGTGGAAACCTAGAAAAGGAAAAACCAGGTGGGATTGACACCCATAATTTTATAATACTGTGATCAAGAGTATAATAATATTACGAGAGGGGAATGCACATGCATTTAGGCACACTGCTCACTTACAAAGAAGAGGGCTACAACCTCTAGAGGACTCACTGTCCTACAAATAATTTAAAATGATAATTGTAGACATCTAAAATTAATTAAATTAAATATTTAATTAATTTATCCTTTCTACATAATTAATTTATTTAATTATGATCCCCTTTATTCTTCTCATAATTAATTGAATCTATTTTAATTAATCGTGTTACTATAGTCCAATAATTGATTTACTCAATAAATCAATTATTCCCTATTCTTCTAAAATCCTTAAATTAATTAATTCTTCTAAATTCCCTTTAGCTAATTAATTCAAACTAATTAACTAAATCATGTGATTCCTACAAATCACTTCTCCTAATTCACAATTAGCCTAACTAATTCTTCTAGAAGCCCACTTAATATTATTTACCAATTTTTAATTCCTCCACTCATTCTCTCTCCTCTTGTCAAATCCTCCTACAAATCCCACTTGTCTTCTAATCTCTTATTAATCCTCCTAATCCCCCTTTTTAATTATTTGCTAGTGGGTAATCCCCATGATTAGCCACCAAGTCAACCAATTGCCATAAATGGCTTGTCCCTTCTTGTCTAGGGATAACTTTAAGAAACCCCCTCCACCCCCCCCTCGGTTAAGGTGTAAAATCCTGCGAATCTTTCAATATTTTGGGGGAAAATTTTTTTTTTTTTGACAATTTTCTTTTAAATAGGGGAAAAATATTAAATTCCGTTGGCAATTTTTTCTCAGTTGCATAAGAATTGTACGAAAATTAAGGCAAATTTTTCATTCTTTTTGGGAAAAAATATTAATTTTATTGGCAAATCTTTTTCTTTTGCATGATTTTTTTTTGAAAAATTAAAATGAATATTTCATTATTTTGGGGGAAAAATAATAATTACATTGGCAATTTTGTTCGTATCGCATGAAAAATGTGGAAAAATTAAGGCGAATCATTCATTATTTTTGGGGGGAAATAATAATTAAGCCTAATCTTCCATTACTAATTGGAGAAAAAAATTAATATTGCAAACACATCACTTCTTAGTTGTAAGTGTCCTACATATCCATATGAAATCTTTTAGAAAGCCTCTTTTTGGCATGTATGAAATCTTGATCGAGGATTCTCTGCTATCCTTTTACATACAAAAATAAAAACACTATGTGTCAGAGGAAGAAAAATACGGAGGATAGCACATATTTAATATTTAAAGAGAAGCTACAAGTATTAATCTGTGTTGAGGTTTGTGAGTCATGTATAGGTGTTAGGACTATTGGAATGAAAGCTTTCTTGTAGAATGGGAGAAAAGTACATCTCACAAAAATTAATATAGTATATGGAATAATCCAAAGTATAGACTCGATAGTCAATTGCCGCCACTTTGCAAATCGAGAAATAGGATCATTATTTGCATGTTGCATTTCAAAATGTAGAAGATAGAAGTAATATCATTCACATGCTTCATTTTACAATGTAGAAGATAAACATTTTCTAGAGATAAGTTTTTAGGAAGTGTTGTTGTTTTGCTTGCAGAGGTTTTAAATGAAGTGCATAGAAGGTGTGGCTCAATTCTGGCATAAGGAGATATGGCTGAAGGTTTGCAGATGCCATGAAGTAAAGAAAATTAATGACTTACCTTGTAGCTAGAGGGTTATTAAAAGTCTCGAGTGCAACTGTAGGCTTCACAATCAAAGTTGAATTAAATGTAGAATAATTAAGGTGCATCTTTTACACCAAAATCAAAGTCCAATTAAATGGAGAATAATTAAGGCGCATCTTTCACATTTTTTTGGGGAAATAATCCATATAGAAAGTGTACTACATATCCATTGGAATTAGAAATGTACTTTTTAGCACATATGAAATCTTCATCTCAGATTCTAAGCGATCTTTTCGCATAGAAAACACTCCTCTTATCAGAGGACTTTATACTTGTTTTTTTATGAAGAGTTTCATGGGTACTGATGTTAGCTTGTTATTGAAGAAAATATTGAATTGGTGGTTAAATGATTATAGTAGACTAATGAGTTTTGATTCTTTCATTAGGTGGCATGAAGAGTTGCATGCCAACATGGAGAGTTTTGATTCTTTGGAAAGGCAAAAAGGTGAAAAGGAATGTTTAGAACTTCTAAATTTAGAGCTTCAAGGTTTTTCATTAATTGGAAGTAGTTGAGTTGGTCAAGGAGCATTATAAATATTTCCCTCTACACTTGTTCAAGAATAGTATCAAAAATGGAATGCCCATATGTAGATGTTTCCTGTGTATTCATAAGATATAGTTTTAATGACACCGGGTGGAGAATATTTCAGGAAGGTTGTGTTTATAGCATCACAAAAGATTACTTTGTAGCTATAGGGACTTTCAAATCGGAGGAGGTAGCTAAAGGTATTTTCAAAGGCCATCTGCAGATGCAGATGGCCTTTCCCTGGCTACCTACATTTTCCCCCTTGTCTCCTGAAGCCTAAGAGAGAGAGGGAGCGAGGAGGAGAACAATGATGACAGGGAAGAGTCGGCTCTAGCAAAGATCCCATTTAGTTAAAATTGATAACTAAAGTTAGACCCCTATTCTAATTACAATACCCATCTTTGGAGCTCATCAAGTAGTTTTTGTCGAGCTCATCCACTAGTTTTTATAGCTAGAATCTTGCATCTGTAAAACTACTCCTTTAGTTTTTATAGTTAGAATCTTGCATCCATAAAGTTATCAGCAATGTGATGGTGGTGTGGCTCAAGCAGTTGAATTTCAACAGTATTTTATTCTTCATTGTGGTCCATGATAGTTTCATGATAGTTTTAGTCATATGGTTTTATAAGTTGTCATGTTCTAATTTAGGTTTCATATAGGGAATATATCATTTCCATGCGTATAAAACAAACATATGTCAAATGAGAACATGGCAGTTGTATACAGCCTGGAGCTTGTTCTATTCCTTACTCTTATAAAAGGAATTCCAAGGTCATGGTTAAGAGAATTTTTTGGAAGGAATCTTGGTCTCTTTGGAAAAGCGTATAGTAGTAGTGTCTAAGTTAGAATGAGGAGTCTTCCACGGTGAAGACTGTATATACTCGTTTAGCAATATTAATTAATTTATGATCTGTCATGACAATTAATACAGATATAGTCTATAAAATGTACTTCTTGATCTCACATGAATAATATTATCGATGGTTTTGTTATTTGTCTTTGCAAATCTCTTGTGAAAGTGAAATTTTGTTTGTGGGTTTATGTACTAGTATAAAAAATTAGAAAAAAAAAGATATATATATTATTAATATATATCACGCAAGGCAACTTATGGTAAGTATGCATTTAATGAGACATTTATGTTGAATTTTATCGAATACCTTTAAATTAGGCATTGTGGTATTACCATATTTTCACATTACATGTTTGAGTTGGAAACATTGAGGTGGGAGTGATGGACACACCAATTATGCTTAGGGAAATGAAACTACAGATAGCATTTGTAGGTGAAGTCACAGATAAATGGTTAGGGGGGGTCTTGGTGAATGGCCACCCGTACATAATGCATGTGATCAAGACAGTGCTATGGTTGGAGTTTTTGATGGTGTATCACAGGCATAGGGTCAGTTCGGACATTCCAGCCTTTTTTCTTGCCATGTTGTTATATGTTAGGGTTTCCAAGGAGTGGGAAAAAAACTCGCCCAGATGGTGTTCAAGCATGCATATTTGTGTGACATTGATGCGGTCACTGACAATGTGGATGAGAACCTCCTCATTCCCCTCCCACATAAATATTACATTGGAAGGGTTTTTAAATATCTGATTGTGCAAACACAAGATGCACAGTTGTTCTAGGGACGAAGGAGTGATATACTAAGCAGTATCAATTTCCTCATGTATGTAGCCAAAATCAAGGAACCCAAGGAGGATGATTGGAATTGGGACTACCTGACCATTGAAGGGTTGGTAGATGAAGATGAAATTGATGAGGAGGATTAGGCTGAGATTGTAGGGGTACTGGAGCTGGGGAGTGGAGAGGAATGGATTGAGGATGACAGACGTGGTGCGGAGGAAATTGCAATAGGCGATGCTCATGCTAACTATGGATAGGATTGCCTGCTCATCTGACAAGCCAAGAAAGTCAGGGAGGAACATGAAGTTGCGAAGGCGGCAAGGTGGAATGGGAATGTCTCCTAGCCCTGAAGTATGGTGCAGATACTTTGTTCTATTTTGATGCCTGAATTTTGTATTGTGGGTTATGGGTTGTTATGGGTGATCATTGGAAATACTACCAAGAATGTATTTTTGGCTACAAGCCAAATACTGTTGTATCTTTTTTTAAAATTTTAATATAATGGGTGTTGGCCCTACCTAGCTATTCACTTATCAAAAAAAATTGTTCAAATGATTTATTTTGGTGAATCTTTCATTAGTTTAGGGGAACCAGAATATATTATAATGGGTGTTGGCCTTGCGCAACTATTTACTATTAGGGTTTATCATATTTTCACTTTTCTAGACCCACCAGTAAGTAATATGATATTTTCTTGATTTAAAGCTTCAAAAAAGATTACAAAAAGATTGGATTTGTCAAATAACCTCCATCTGGTCCATCTATCTATACCCGCCACCACTGAAGCCAACTCTGAAATAAACCCTAATACCCACCTCCCATCCTCTTCTTGCGAGCTCTTTACATCTCGCCTTCAACTCATCCTCTTGCCAGTGAACAAAGGGTAGTGGATCTGCAGGCTTCACCGACCCTTCAAAAATGATGAAACCCACTCCTGGAACAACCCACTCCACAATTGAATCCATCCCTCCTAGGTATTCTACAACAATTAAAGTTTGAAAGGCACTCTTCACCTTGTTTGCATCCTCTTCAAATTATAATCCCCATGCTCTGCCATCAATGTGTTGTCTAAGCTTTGTTCTACAATCAATATGCATGATTTGGCATTAATTTCACCTCTATAAGTGTGAATGAGACACTTTTTGATTTTAAATTTATTCATTACTTGGATTTAAATACTAGATTAATTTATTCACTTGTAATATTAAACTACATTAAATTTAATCTTTAATTTTTTTTGGCTATCCATACAATGAGCTGCAAGTGCAAGTTAACTATAAGTCTATAATTAATTAATCAATCAACTTAATGATCGTTGGATGGTCGCAGATCAATGACATAAGCTCTATTTCAGCTCAAAGTTCTAAAGGACAAAGGTTTCTTCAAAAAGTCCCTACAATAGAGATAGGTTTGAGCATTGTCTAATTAACTATTATAAATTATATACTTAATTTTTGAGGAGGATAGATTGGGCCAACCCTTTTCGACGTGTCCTTTGACCTCTAGCATGCGTAATATTATTGGTCCACTTAAGAAGAGTCTGATGTCAATAGGGCCCATGTGCCATGTGTGCAGCGGGGCTGCAAAGTTAAGGTGAAAGAGCATCTTGATCTAAATGCGTAGTCGCGCGGAGATCTGGACCGTTGATATCAAAGGAAGTGCACGATGGGGTAAAATATGAAAGTCATTAATTTTAATTTTTATTATATTTATATTGTGAGTGTGAGTGTGAGTGTGATTCTCACCATGGTTTTTCCCACATTGGGTTTTCTAGATAAAAATTATGGTTTTCATGAGTTTGGTGTTTTTTTTAATTTCATCTTGCATTGATGTTTGATTTGTTAATGATAATTGATAAGAACTTGTGATTAAAGAAGTTTAGGATTTGGTTTAGACTAATTCACCCCCCTCTCAATCTTGTGGCATTTTCAACATAAAGGTTAGGTCATAATCCATAGCATCATATTCAGAAGAATATGGATTAAAATTATTACATATAGGCATCATAAATACATCCATAATCGTCTATAACATCATAGTATAAAAATGTATATATATATATATATATATATATATATATATATATATATATATATATATATATATATATATATATATATATGTAACTATCACATAATAGGTACATACATCTATGTATGCTAAATATTGACCTATTTGTAAACCCTAAAGATCCAACCACTAACCCTAGATCTACAAATGAATTCAACAATTAACCAATAGAGAATTGAAAATACATGCAAATAAAATGAAATAAACAAATTATAAATTTATTCATTACCTAGATTTAAATATTAACTTAATCAATCAACTTAATGACCATTGGATGATCGCAGATCAACGACATAACCTCTATTTCGACCCAAAGTTTTGAAGGACAAACATTTTTTCAAAAAGTCATCAAAATAGAGACAAGTCTGAGCATTGTCTAATAATTAATTAATTATTATAAATTGTATACTTAATTAACTCTAAGTCTATACTTAATTAATATTAATCGATAACATAAGCTCTATTCAGGGCCAAAGTTTGAAAGGACAGATGTTTCTTCAAAAATTCCCCAAAATAGACTTAGAGACACGTGTGAGCACTATCAGGAATGAAAGGTTTTAATAAATGAATAAAAGAATGTTTTTAATAAAAGAAAGCAAGAAAAAGAAATGAATTTTAACCACGGTTTTTCCCTTTTAGGAAGCTATTAAAATTAAGGGAGATAGGTGTCATGGAGGGTGGAGATTCATCTCCACTTCCAAGGTAGAGGATTGGTTAGTATCAACCATCCATAGTTGTTTTCCCCAGAGGATATGCTCTAGTTCAAACTTGAGATATCATGTGAAAATGGGAGGATCATCCGGAGAATAGGATTGGTGGAAGTCGGGCAAAGATGATCGAGCATGTGTAGGAGTTGGACAGGGGATTTAGTCAGATAAGGAATATTAGTACCATTGTGGCCTTTGTTGGTTTTGACATTTGTATCATGAAGTTGATTATGGGAAATTTGGAAGGGATGAATACAGATTCGGGGGTGCAAGAAAGTCATTTCCAATTCAAATTTTTGGGTAAGTTCTTGAGAGAAATACATAATAAACTCAACAATGCAAACAGATAGAGATGAATTTAGAATAATATTATAACACTTCAAAAGTATAATCACTTACCTTTAGGTCACTAGCAGTTGCTAATGCAGTCAGTAACAATGGTTGTTCCTAGTTTGAAACCTCTCTAGTGATCTAAATCGAGAGCTCAGAACCAACCAAATCGTGTAGATATAAATCCAATCTTTGACTGTATTTATACCAATCCTTATTTGGTGATTCCGGTGGGAATTTAATATAGTATACAAATATTTGGTGAATCACACCTAACTATAACACGTCTTATGTAATTTTTGAGGTGATTATGGGTCGTCCAATTAATTGGCAATTATAATAGAGTTGGCAAAAATTGGGGTGAATTGAGACATGCTTCCACAAAATTCCAGGCTAATTGGGTCCTCCTAGCCAATAAATCTTTATATGGCTATTGGTGAATTATGGCAATCTATTAAGACAACCTTAGAAATTATAGGCAAAAATATTGAATTTAGCATGTGGAAAACGTAGATTCTATTAGCGAAATCTTGATAATACAATTAATTACATAAAAAAATGGGTGATTGGGCCATGCATTTGATGGATATTTATAAATTCTAGGCGACATGACCACCCCCGATCGATATAATATATTCGTTATTTTCCAGGTCGATAACGTGAAATATTTGCTAATGGCGAATATTCGCCAGTAAAGTAAACCCTGCTATCATGTCAATGTTAGGCAGTGGAAAATCATCTTTTGGACATGCCTTGTTTAAGTCTCTGAAGTCTATGCAGACGCGGATTGATTTATCAAGTTTTGAAACAGTGACAATGTTGGATATCCACTCAGCATAATCAATTGCTCGGATGAATCTTGCTTTGAGTAGTTTCTCTACTCAGCTTTAACGAGTAATGCAACATGAGGATGCATTTTTTGGAAATTTTGTTTGACAGATTTGACTCCAAGAGTAATAGAAAGATGATGCATTACAAGGTCAAGATCCAGACCCGACATATCAAAATATGTCCATGCGAAGTTGATCTTTTTCTCTATGAAGAAATCAGTAAACTCTTTCAATTCTTTTGTTGATAGGGATTGAGCCATATGTATTATATGTTGAATTTCCTTTGTTCCAATGTTCATTGGTTGTGTAGGTTCAATCAGTACTAATGATCTCTCTTGAAAGTGATTAGGAAGAATATCAAGCATCTCACCTTCAGATACCTCAGGGAGGTTTTCACTGTCAAGTACATCTTTTTTTTTTACTTTTTTCAGTTCTGATACCACCACAATGTGGTTTTTGCCATCAAAACACTTGTTTTTCTTCTTTTTATATTTGAGACTAAGATACTTGACATCCTCTTTTGTCATGTTTACACTCTGTTCGTTGATAGAAGAGTTCATGGGTTGAACTGCATTAAGGTAACATGCTAAAGCATAGTCATTGGAAAAAGTAGTGATATCCATGGGTTAGTCTTGTAGAGTATGGTCAATAAGCTCAGGGTATACCAGGGATAAAGATTTGATGGGTTCAAGGGAATTCATGGTATTGTCATCACAACCTTGGACTGTCAAGTTGAGTTCTAGAAGATTACCTTGCGTTAGTGTCTTGAGACCAGGAAGAGTCATAACATGATTATCGAAGCCTACGTTAGCGTTTAGAGAATCTAACCCAACAGACCTACCACTAGAACCTTCTCCTACTTCAGACTAGACTACGTATTGTGGTTCAATGGAAATAGTATCTTCAGATAGAGTTTTAACATTCATGACAAAGTAGTCATAGTTTGGTGTTGAATAGGTAATATCATAGATGGAGCTCATTTCAGGCTGATCAAAGTTAGAAGATGAAGCATTTGACTCCTCTTCAAGAGACTCAGTAAAAGCATGTGTGGTATCAATATGAACATCATTTATGCTACAAGTTCCTTCTTGTTCTGGTTTAGCGATAACCTATAGTTGACATACCTGTTCACATAACCTTGATGACTATGTGATTTTTTATCTTCTTTCCCATTCAACTTCTTCTAGGCTGATGACCGATCCTGCTTGACTAGCCTCCAGTTCTTCAGTTGTGTTCCCATATCTAATTTGTTTTGTCTCATTAGATGGAGATACAGTAGGTGAGTGACTTTCTTGTGCTTTCTCTTTTCTTAGTTGTTTCTCATAAGCTTCTTATCTTTTTAGTCTAACTTCCTCTAGTTCTCATTGTAGCTTCGTGTGTGTTATTTCTTGTGCTTCATCTATAGTAGCATTGGATTTTTCAGGATTTTATTCAGTAGATGCATCTATTAGAGGTTTTGGACCCCATTCATACTCATTTGAGTTTATTTTTGAATCTTCTTCTGGCATCATTCCCATATATGTGATAGGAATATTTAATGGTGCAAACATTTCTTTGATTCTTTCCACCTATTCTCTCATTTCTTCTGGAATTTCTACTTCTGGTCTTTTTCATGCTGGTACCTTTGGAACTTGGTTATAAGATTCTCCTTCTCTTTTGATCACTATCTCTTCTTGTTCTTTCTCATATTTTTCCTGAGTTTTTTGTCTATTTACTTCCTCTGGTGTTTGATGTGGCTGATAAGATTGTCGCTTTTGACTTGATGGTTTATCTAGATGGTACCCAAGTTCAGTTTTTCCCTTTGTAGACTTAGTTTGAAGCTTGATGGGTTCGGTAATTCCTTCTTGATGTTTTCCCAGAGGACCTGTACCTAAATACCCCATGCATTGGATTATCTGATAGCCTTTACCATGTTGTTCAGGGGAAATTTCACAACATTGCACTTCTCTATCTTTATTTTCCCCTCTGTAAAGCCATTTGAGAACAACTACCTCTTATGTTTCATTTACAAAGGAAGCACAGGATTGCACAAAAGTACCATCATAAATGATGTTTGTAGGTGAATTTTGTGGTTTCATAGTTTCAGATGGTCTTCCAGACTGTCTAGGTGATGGGGGAAGACACATCAGTGAAAGTATAGGTTCTATCTCATATCCGTCCATGTCGGCATCCATGATTTTTAGTTTCTTTTCTAAGTCCTTCATCATACTTTTTGAACTCTCAGCTATAGAGGCTACTCTTTTGTGAGGAACAAGAGTATGAACACATTATTTTAATGTGTTGCAAGCATAGCTGGTATCAGTAGGAACACTGACTTCAACTCCATTATAGGTAAACTTCAAGCATTGATGGTATGTAGATGGCACTACTTGCATATCATGAATCCATGGTCTGCCCAGCAAAATATTGTAAGATAGAGGAAGGTCAAGCACCTAATAGATAACATCTCTTTCCATGGGTCCTACTCTGATTGGTAATAGCACCAAACCCTTAGAGGTTCTCTCTTCTTCATCATAAGCTTTTATTGTTATCTTCTTTCTTGGATCTAAATTATTCTTATAAAATCCCAATTGTATGAGTAGATTGTAAGTACACATTTTCACCCCAATGCCTCCATCTATAAAAACACATTTGACTTGGTGTTTATGGATCATGTCTTCAATGTGTAATGGTTGATTATGTGGATGAGTCAAGGAATTATCCTCTTCTTCATAGAAGGACAGGCAGTGAGGTGAGGCTAGGTGAGCCACCATAGATTGAAATCGATCCAGATCTAAGTCTTTAGGGACGTTGGTAGCGAGAAAAGATTTGTCCAGGATCTCTCTATGAGCAGGAGAGACCTTAAGCAGTACAAGAATAGAAATTTGATCAGTAGTTCATTTTACCTATTCAATAATGTTGTAACCGGAAGAAGATGGTGAAACTAGCTATTTAGATGGGGAAGGCTTAGCAGTGATTGTAGCTGGTTGTTTGTTTGAAGATGTCAGTAGTTTTGATGATGTCGATGGATTTGATGATGACGTTTGATCAGAAGATAAGAAACCAACTCCTTTGAGAGTAACTTTTCCTTGAGCACAGGTCAAAACGTTTGTAGCTCTCAGTTTGTTTTTCTCTTCTTTGACTATGATTACATTGCAATGCTCTGATTGAGAAGGTTCAAGCATGTTGATGATGTTATCATCACTGGTATAGGTGTAATTTATCTTGGCACCTCCCTTGGATTTTGAGGAATCTCCTTGCTCATAAGTAGGCAAGGGATCTTTGAAATCTTTGTGATCAGAGTTGGTTGCATGATTCCCAACAACAATTTTGCCATTATCGATAAGGTCTGGAATCTCATGTTTGAGTTTCATGTAGTTATTAGTTGTGTGACCCTTTTTTCAATGATATTCACAGTAATCATTTTCCCTCCACCATTTGGGCTTGACTTCAGGATCATATGGTTTGGAGTTGTTAGGCAATGTGATCAGATCATTTGCCAACAGAGTCTTAAGAGTTGTTTCATAGGATTCTCCCAAAGGAGTGCAATCACGTTTAGGCTTTGAAATCCAAGGCTTATCTTTGAACAACTCTTTCAATTTATTAGGAGGGTTTTCCACAACACTTTCAGCAGCTTTGAGGGCCCGCGTGCCACTACTCAGATTAAATATTGTTGGTTTTGGTTTTGGTTTAACAATATCAACTACTCCATCATTCACAACATTTCTATTATTATCCTTTCCATATTCCCAGTATTTGTTCTTCTCTTTAGAACTAGAGACATGTTGTGTTTCCTTATAAAGTGACATTTCTCCTTTCTTCACAACCACATCATCTATTTTGAGAGCAATGTCCACCATCTTATTAAATGAAGGATGTACTTGCATTTGAACATTATATTGTAACTCAGGAATCATATCATTGACAAAGATGTCCATATTTTCAGAATCAGGAATGGGTCATGAATATCTAGAGAAAATATTTCTTCAACATTGAAGGAAAGTGAGGAAAGGTTCTTTTGTTCTTTGCTTCGTATTGCAGAGGTCAATAATGGTGATTGGATGATGGATTTTATAGGAGTATTGTTGGAGAAATATTTTGACCAGCTCCTCAAAAGATTTAATTCTCGTAGGCAATTTGAAAACCACTCCATAGCTTGTCCTCCAAGATTTCTTGGGAACAAACGCATAAGATATGTTTGTTCAGGCATAAATTTCATAGATAGAGAACAAAACTATTGGACATGGTCTTGAGGATCCGAGTTTCTATCATATTTGTCAAATTTAGGAATTTTTGTTCTTGAAGGAAATGAAGGCATGTGAAGATTCTTGTCGAATGGAAACGGGCAGATTGTTGTCCAAGGAATACTGTATAGAAGATTTATCTTTGCCTCTCATTTCTTTGATCTCAGTTTGCATTGCTTGCAACTGTTTGGTTACCAACGACAGTGGTGTCTCTTCTTCTTTAATGATAATATTTTCAACATTGTAGTCAGCAAGAAGTCTAGCTCCTTGTTTAGCTAATTCTAGAAAATTTTCTTCTTTTTCCTGGGCCATGATAATTTTCATCATTTTTCTGAAATCTTTGTCCTTTTGAAATTTAACTATAGTATCTTCTGCAGGTTCAAAAGGTTCAAAATCACTAGATAAGGTGTAACTATCAATAGCTTTAGTACTAATGTTATCTCAAGCACTACGTTTAGAAGCCTCTCTTTCTTGTCTTTCCTGAGACATATTGGAAGATAAAGGTTGATCAAAAATTGGTTGGCTTGAGGATGAAGGTTTGTCAAAGATTGGTTGTTCTTGAAAGAATGGATTAGTTTGCAATGAGAAAGATTGCCTCTTACTTTTGTCAGAATTCTTATAAGAGCTCCTGGTTCGAACAGGCATTTATAATTGATGTGACTAAGCTAAAACTGATACAAATGTCAAGATCAAATCAAAGCTAGATGTTTGTTTGAGGTGTTGATTGGATGAAGAGATTGAGACCAAGTCTGATTTTAGGAATGATCTATCCTATATAAGACGTGATCTAAGTAGATCATATTGATGAAATTAATGGATGATTGATTGAACCTGCTATGATATAATCGATAAAATCATGTAGCATAATGGCTAGGGCATACTATCAAGATGTTATGCTCGGGATGAAAAAGACCAGGTATATGTTGTCCTGTGATGTATTAGAATTGACCAGGAAAGTATGATAGAGGTCTGTAAAAGATGTCGAAATCATGCAAACAAAGTTTCCTACACTTAGGAAACAAATTTTTGTACGACAAAATGCCTAAGACCATACGACAAACTACAAGTAACTAGAGAACAAACTAGGTTATTCATATGAGATGCTTTTATAAGTGTTCAAAGAAGTCTAGTGAAAGTTGTAGGCTCGTACAACAATTCTCAGAGGCTCATACGACAATTCTCAGATTGCAGTATGACAAACTGGGCAATTAAGATTTTGACTCGTACAGGAATAGGATCCGACAGAAAATGAGCTTTGATAGAAAATAGGGTTTTGACCGCTGAGTTTGATGCTTCAGTTGATTATTCAGGTTTTCCAGTTTCAGTTTTAGATTTTTTAGTGATAGTTTTAGATAGTTCAAGGATAGAGACACAATGGACATGCAAGATGTAAAATGAATTCAAGCACAACACGCTAATCCTAAGGAAGTTGGCTGACATAGAAAACCTTTGCTTGCAAACTTAGGTACACACCCAATAGCTAATAAGAATACATCCACTGAGTCTCATGAAATGGATTCTCAATGCCACATTATCTGACTCCAAATGCTAATGGGGGCAAGATATGGCAAGTATCTTGGGAGAGTTACTATCTCTCTTGCACAAAGATTATCCCCCTTTCAGAGGTGAACCGGGTAGCTTCTATCCTAGAGTTCTTAGTAAGGGCTTTTGTTCGAAGTTAGCCCTTGAAGTTGCACAAGCATGATTAAGGCATATATCCCAACAAGGTACCAAGCAAGATGTAGTCACGCAAGCGTGATTGAGACCGCGAGGCCCTACAAAATGCCCAATACGAGAAAACTCAAATAACTTCATCCTCTGAGACGTTAATCTCAAAGAGGCCTATTTATTATAGTGAGTTGGAATGCTTGGGTCTAGCTATACTCACTTAGCTCATTCTCATAGGGTGATTACTTTTTCCCACTATGACAGGCCCACTAAAGCAACACAAAACTCAAACTAGAAAAGCTTCAAGGGTCTGTATTTTTTATTGTTTGTGTAGATAAGATCATACTCTCCTACCTTTTAGGCTTTTCTCAAACATGAAAAATAGATTTTTTTATTTACCACATCGCAATTTAGGTACCTAGAAAATAATTAAGAATGCACAAAGTTTTCTTGAATCTCCTTAGGCAACCTGCAAAAATAATGAATCAGTAATCATATTGTTTTTGAGCGATACAGACATATTCTTGGAAAAACGTTCTGCAAAAACTTGTCAAGCTGTGAAAATCACTTGGATAGACAGAAAATAGATTAGGGTTAGTATTATCCTAAGCAAATTCATGTCAGAAAACCCCTAAAAAACCTCTCCATTTTTTATACGAGAAAACAATAATTCGTACGAGTTTTCTCACCCGACCGTACAACAATTATCACCTAACCATACAACAGAAGATAGAATATCATATTGTAATGAATATAATTTCATATGAATTTTTGCAGAGAATGTACGGACAATCCGAAAGATGAGAATTTGATGATCTGTGAGGCCAAAAAATTGAGTTTCTTGTCCCACGGTGGGTGCCAAAAATGTGTGTAAAATTTGGAATTTGTATCTGAAACACAAACACTCAATAAATCATTTCATGCATAGTTAGTTGATCAAAATCAATAAGCGTAAAAATCATAACAAATCAACCTATTGCCTCATAAAAGATGCGAGTATAGATTTGCTCTCAAATTTATCTAAGCAATACCAGTGACTAGACTACACCAAGACGGAGGATGTAATCTATATGAATGCAAGATTAAGCAAATTAAGCTAGATGGATGCAAACTATAATATCAAGTTATATGATTCTATCAAGCTAACATGATTAATCTAATATGCAGTAAGATATGATGCAATATTCTCAATGACTTTAGAGAAAAACCAGCATGATAACAATAAAATCTCTAGCCTTTTTTTATTTTATTAAGAGATGAGAGCCCGAATTTATAGAAAATCTAGAGAGAAAGTGATGGTTGAGATTTATTGTTGATGAGTGGTCAAGATTCTCCCAAAAGTAGCACAATCCAGGTGATTTGATGTGATTGGCTACTTTCTTCAGATATGAAGGAGATAAGATTGAGCTAAAATTGAGATAAAATCAAAAAAACTGATTTATTCCATTTTCCTTTCTTAAAGCAATTTTTCTTTGATTTATTCCCTTTTATTCAATTTTGAGATTTAATTGATTTAATTGCTTTTCTGAGATTTCTCAAGTTATCTCAAATTAGATTTTCAAAATATCTCAAGTTGATTTCTTTTCTCAAATTAAGTCATTTTTTATGATTAATTCATTTTTTTCAAATTACTTCCTTTTTTATGATTTAATGGCAAATTGATTATTAATTAAATATGCTAGGATAATTGATTAAAGAGATTTGATGATTTATTTGATTGAAGTGATTAATTTGCCATGTGACATTGATGATTTAGGAATTAATTATTTAGGTGCTCAAGATTGATTTAATTGCCTTTGGTTAGGACCTTAGTGATGTAGTCGAGATTAGGGGCCCATGGTTTAGATGGCCATTTTTAGGGTATTACAATACCTAATTTCATGCTTAATAGAAACAAACTAACTAGTTAATGATGTATTAAGGAATGATCATAGGTAATAAGAATAGGAGTAATCAAAGTTTGATATTAAATTTTGTTAGAGATAAAGTAATGAGATCTATTTCTTATGAGTAATTTGTTTGTGTAAATATATGGTTTATTAAATTGTTTAATAACATCATGTGGACTATTGTAATCGTTTGTACGCTAAATGTTGTGCACTAAGGGAAATGGTGAATATTGCAGTACATCATCAAGTGATTAGTTGGGATTTTGACACCTATTTCTATTATAACCTGGTATATGTCATGGTCATTTTTCTTGAATATTAATCACGTCATGAGCTTGTGTGTATGAATCACTTTATTTCCTCCTTGCATATGTCATCCTTCCTGAAGAATATTTGCCTAGACTTTCATAAAAGATTGGATTGCATTAAAGTGATAAAATGAATATAGATATATAAATAAACTTATGGATTTAAATGTCTGGCACTCACTCTATTTCAGGGTCTTTTTGTAGAACACAAGATATCACTGAGAGGGGGGGTGAATCAGTGATTATAAACAATTTCAAACAATGTGTGCAACCTGTAGGATAATGGAAACACTAACAAGCAACTACACACAAGAGCACATCACATAACACCGGATATACAAGGAAAACCCAATGTGGGAAAAACCTCGGTGAGAAAAGTTGATGAGATCTACTGCTCCAATCCAGCCTCATAATAAAATAACACTTTAAAAATGTTTAGGGCACCAACCCAAGGAGCACCAACCCCCAGCAATTTATGGGCACCTACCCAAAGGAGCACCAACCCCTGTACCGAGCACCCACTCAGTGAAATACAATGAGATATAAAATCAATACAATGATAAACATCTGGTTACAAATAAGTTTTTTAACACCTAGAAACTATTCACTTAGTCGATTAAACACTTTTTTGTCACATTGTTTCTTATCTACCGATCCTTTGTTCTTACTGTCTGAATCCTCTACAATTCAGTTTCTACCTTGTCGAAACTTCTCTAAAACTCACTCTGCTCTCCTTCAGTCTATGTTGCTATCTTACTAGTTTAGACACTGTCAGTTTAAAAAAATGTTATACTCTATAACAGTTTATCGGTTACCTTAAACCTTGCCAATAACACCTATCTTACCTATTCTTCTCCAACACTCAGTCGTTTCAATATTCTTTTATCACACTCATACTTCACATGCTTAGGGTTTTCTTCATCAACCTCAATCTAGCATCCTCTATCAACCTTCTTAAGTTTTTGATCTGTATGTTTATATGCATGCTTTCCTGCCAAAATAAAACTCAAACTTCACGTGCTTAGGGTTTTCTTCATCGACCTCGATCCATATCAAATCAGATCTCATCTTCTTGAATCAACAATCTGCAATAGTTCAGCAAAAAAGCTCTATCCTCTTTTTATTCTTCCTATAAACATTTTCTATATTTAGTGAATTATACTTTGTTCATCAGTCTTGATTTTGTCGATCACAATAAATGATCTGGCTGTTTCTTTCTCCAAAACAATGAGACGATCAAATATCCTGCTTTGGTCATAATGTCAAAGAATAAAATCTCTACTCTTCAATCTTCTTTGATTAGCAATCCTCTGCAACCAACCCATGTTTTTCACAGTTGACATTTAATACCGACCTAGTCGGCAACTACCTCGTCGATGCACCATTCACCTACCACTGCATGTTTGCCACCTAGAGTCCACGTGACATCTATGTTAGCATCCAAATCACTTGATTGTGTCAGTTGAAACTTAGTCACCAACCGAACATGCTACCAGTTAACCTTCATATCATGCACCTTCTATTATGCTGGTTAGAACATGTTATCTCAGACCGCACTTATCGGGTTTGCTTGCTCACCGGTTGATAGACTTATCAGTTGACATTCCATACCGGTTGACATCATCATGCCAACAATTTCCAATACTAGTAACAACATCTTGCATACCAGTTGACATACTTACCGGTTGACATCAATGACAATACAATGCCAACACTTTTACCCAATTTTATATAGTGATCACTCCCTTTGGTGTGACTGATATTGATCACTTCGTGATGTATGTTTAGATAAGTTGGCTATTTTGCCTTGAGTTATTTTGTGATTTGTGCTAGAATCACTGGAATTAATTTGATTTTTGGATTTCTAAAGTCTTTCTTCATCCATCTTGTTCTTTTTGGTGGCACTTGTCACACTTTATTTCTTGTTGATTTCGTCGGCAACTTTTCGTGATTTAATGTTGGGTTTGATGAGATTTTTCTTTTGGACTTTCTCTTATGTTGTCGGTGTTGTTGTTGTTGTCTTTTGTGATCGTTTTATTTGTTGAGTCTTGTAGGCCCTCATTTTGTGTGAAGTATTATCTCTATCATGTTCATTTTGAATCTCTAATAGTGTGTGAAAGGGAGGACATCGTAGAGATGTGCACTAGACTTAGTGAATAATTAAATAATGTTAATATTAGTTGAGTAAATAAAATATGTGTATAGAGTAAAATGAATTGGTAACTTCTTAGACCTTATGAAAAGTTAGATAGAAGTGCATTTGAATTTGAGGAATTTGTAACATATGGAATAGATAAATACGAAAAGGAATTGTTGATTTCATATCTTCAATGAGAGCTTATGTATATATATAATGCATAATTAATGGATTTGAGTACCTTTGAATGTTTTGATTAGATGAATGATGGGTCGAATGTTTGTATCAGAGTAGCGTAGCGGAAGTGTGGTAGAGACTGAAAATTTTGAACACTGTAAATTGTGTTTTCACTTGAGATTATAGGATATATATTTATGGTAATTGTGAGATTCTTTTGATTTTATTTAGTCTTGAACGAAGCTGTTCAAAATTTCCTCATATAGGTGTATGACATGTGGTTTCTTTAATAATATAAGGATGTATTGGATTATTGGGTAGATTGTTGGATTTGGTCAATCATTGTTGCTACTAGGTAATGTTGTTGTCATTGATGTCTGATAAACTTATAAGGCACTGAGAGAGGGGGGTGAATCTGTGCAATAAAAAACCTTAAGAATCTCATTACACCTTTTAACAACTTTAAAATCAATAGGTATGCAAGGAAAGTAATCACATAAGCCAACACTACATAAAACATGCCAACCATAACAAAATAATTTATACGTGGAAGCCCAAAAGGGAAAAACCACAGTGGAAGTTAGTACCCACAAGATTCATTATCTGCAGAATAGAAATCTCTGACCGGTTAAGGTCTTACAAATATGTCGTGTTAGGAGCAAACCCTGTAAGGAGTCAACCAGTGAAGGGATTTTCTATGATGAGCCATGTTAGGAGCTATGCCCTAGTGTTAGGAGCAACCTCGCAAGAAGACTTAAACTCATATGTCGAGCTACCCTGTTAGCAGATTTATAGATTAAGTCCTGTCGGGACCTACCTAGTTAAGGGATTTGACTACTGCAACTGTTAGGATAACAACAGTTTAATGATCTTCATATAACACTTCTATGTCTGATAAGATCCACTTCAATTCCTCTAAAACTTCAACAACACATCAATACAGAGCTTCACTAATCACCGCACAATTAAAATCTCAATATTCACCTTCGATCTCATACTCCATCTCATAACTCATCACACTTTTTATAGACATCAACTTAGTCGGCTCATAACCTTGGAATAATTTCCTAGGTTTAGTGAATATAGACAAACTTATATTACATGCCTTACTTATGTCGGCCACCAATATAACAAACCAAAAAAAAAAAAAAATTGTACCTGTTTATCGATCTTAGTGATTTTATCACTACCGGTTAAGTGTTCTTCCAAATAGCCTTCTTTGTACATCAAATCTCGATCATCCTGTTGAATCTACTAATGTGGTCATGAATATAACACCAAATACTTGTCTCCATCACTCCTGTAAAATCACATCATCCAACTCTTCATCAATCACCTCTACCGGTTGCTTGAATGCAACTATGTTCTTGTTTACCAATTGAAGACCTATTTACTGGTTCACTGTTAAACTGTCTTGTCTACTAGTTATGCTTTACCAGTTGGCTTACAAGACATATGTGACTATAAAAACATAGTTTCCATCAATGACAACATAAAACAAGTCACCAATCAACTCTTTACACTAAAACATCATCAGCAAGACAACAATGTCAACATATTCCTGCGAGTTATTCCGGTGAGTTTGTGAAGAGTTTTTTATCTGGTTTGTATTTTGGTTTTGTTGATCACTATTTTTTAGAATCCAATATTTCCACCAGTATATTCTGATGTGATCAGATCTTGTGTTGATAATTTGGGTTATTGTTTGGGATGATCTTGTGTATCCTCATTTCATATGGTTCATGATTTGGTTCTCCGCAAGTCATCTTTCCTTGTGAATGTTGTTGATTGGTTGTGTTATTGATCTTTGAGACGTTGACCGATGAAGATTTAAAAAGAGGTATTGGTGCAACTATTTCAAATGATTCTATTATGCTTGTTGGTGTTTCCTAGTCGTGTCCTATTTATTTTGGCGATCCGCATTGATCATTGTGCAAGTTTTAGTGATTTCTATGAACCGGTGATGATTTTCGTGTTATGTAGTATTTCTGGTGGTGTAGCGTGTTGTGGTTGATCTTGGCGGGATTTCTGGTGGATGTAATAATTTGGGAATTTGAATTAGGTCCATGCTATGTAATGTAAATCATAATATTGGTTTGGTGGTCGATCTTTGTATCATGCAATGTAATTTTTGTAATTGTGAGTTGAGGGTTGAGGGTTTAGCCGACCTTGTTATCAAGGTTGATAATTTGTATATATAGGTAAGATGCCTATGTAATTTATATATTGGTATTATGTCTGCATTATCATATAGAGGAAATTGTGCAAACAAGAGAGTTATCATTCACTGAAGTGTTGTGGTGAGATTGGTGTTGCAGAGCAGACAATTGTGCTTAACCGAAACTGTCATCAGGCATTTGTAGATGTTATCATTACAGTTCATTCCTTCCAGATTGTAGTCTGAATCATATTGTAAGTCAATGAGACTTCCCTAAGGGTTGTAGCCTTCTTGGGCATATATCTTTTGAGCAGTGAGCTCTAGGCAGTGTGCCTGAATGCATGTGCATTCCCCATTGTAATATTTTCACATACTACTACAAAGTATCATCTTACTGTGGGTAGGTTCCTATCATGGTTTTTCCCTTAACCGATTTTTCCATGTCAAAATCTTGATGTTGTGTGTTGTGTTGTTGATTTTCTTATCTGCTATTATTGCATTTTATCATTTTATGTTTTGGAGTTTAATTTGTTGTATTCCAGTGAAGACTGATTCACCCCCCCCCCCCCCTCTCAGTCTTCCTTCTTGATTATTGCTAACAAGATGTGCCTATGAGTAAGATATTGTGTAAAATGCATATTTGTCTTCTTGTTTGCATGTAACTAGATCTTCAAAGAGTGTTGGCATGCTTCAAAATGGTATGAGTTATTGTGATTTTTGTTTATAAATGACTACTCGGTGGCAAGAATTATAGTTTTATTTTTGCAAAATGTGGATGAATAAGGTTTTCTTGAAAACATTTTAATGATTTAGCATGCTTATTGTAATTAGTAAGAGTATTGTGACTTATTTTATCTATTGGGTAATACATTCACCTTGAATAATTGAAGCATAGTAAGGAAAAATTTGTTGTCATTATCTTACTTTGAGCTAGGAAATGTTTTGAAACAAAATGTTTTAATGATTGATGAATCCTATAGTGAGGAGATCATGTATATTGTTCATAAATGTTCTATAGGTAAGATAAGATTAGGTTGTGTTCAAAAGAAGTTTTAAATTAATGTGTGGGTGCATCTTTATCCTAAGCTTCCGACTTTCAAGAGTAAGTTGAGTTTTAGGGGGAGGATGTAGTGCCCCTCCCTAACTTATCCTTTGTGAGAGGATGTGATAAACAATTTTAGATTTGTGCTATGATAGTCTCTTTGACAATAGCTCCTTCTAGACTTGCATTTTTATTTATGTATCAATAGACATATATAGACTCTTATGTGATGCCTTGATTTCCATCTCAGATGATATTGATTATGTCAGATACTTTATATGGACATATATTATTTGATGACTTATGTGGATGATTGATACATCTTAGACTATATCGATGATTGATCTATACTTGATGATTCATATGTGTTCGTTATTCATGATGGATCATATTGCTTATGGGATTTTGATGATATTTTGATTACGCTTACCCTACTCTATGTTTAGGATGACTAAGTTGATGCTTTGATGATTAAGATTGTCTTCTACTCTCTCTATGATTAGGGAAGATGTCATACCACTCATTGCGAGAACGATATGACGTGATTCTCTATCACTTCCCTGATCATTTATGATGTATATGTGTTATATATATGTTGTATTGCATTTAGTGGTGGATGCAGATTTGCAGGTACCAGACATATACTCCACTTGGTCTCATAAGTCTGAGCGTGTCTTTATCCCAATGGTAAGTTGTTGGAGACGGCATGTGTTTCCCTCTCATACTCTAGGCTTAGGTTGTTCACCTTGTCAGTTTTGTGTTGTGGCGCAAGTTGGTGGTTAGAGTCTCATGTCAGTGTTTTCCCCCTCTTGTCAGGTTGCTTGAGGTGATGTGGTTGTGTGGTTATTATTTAACTAATAATTGGATTAATATAGTTTATTAATGTTTAAATTAATTTATTGTATAGTATGGTTATTTAATTATTTGGACAATTTATTATTCAGATTTTATATTTATTTTATTGTCTTGATTGATGTTTTTTTGTGAAAGTGGCGAGCCACTAATATTATATATTTATATATAAAAAATGATTCAAGATTTCAAGGAGGAAATAATTAGTAAAGAAAACCTCCCTTCTCAACTCAAAATAAAATGATAGTAATTGACCTAATCTACTACCTATGGAAGCAGTTTACAACCATTTTCCTTATATAACATGTTCCATTTGAAATCAGGTAGGACATCTAAAGTGTTGTCTATAATGCTACTAATGACATTGTATGGTTTTCATCACTTTGATACATTTACTCACCATTTACAACTAAGTTTACATATTGCAATGTGTAGTAACAAAAGCATTTTTTTATTTCTTGATTTGCTTTATCTCGGGTAGACATACTTATCGTTGAAGAACTATCCATAATCATCAAAACACAAAATGAGCACCAAACAAGCATCAGGCTATATAGTAATGATGAAATGTTGTCGAGATGGCAAAGCAAAAACGCGAAGAGATTAGTTGGGGAGGAGGTCGACTAGGCATGCCCAAAGTGGGAGTAGACAATTCTACTCGAAAAAAGATTGAAGCCTTCGAAACAAAAAAAACCCTCAAATTTCATTTGTTGAATATGGTGATGCGAAGCTAGACGACTCATAAAAATTTGAGACACAGGACCATAGGAAAACAACAACTATTCTTTCATATCTTCTGGTATATCAACATTTTCGTGTAGCTGCTCCTGTGAATTTCCTCCTTTGTCACCCATAGGTAAAACCCTTTCATTTTCAAGAGGAGCATGGGATGTGTTGGCAGCATCCTTGTCAAGGTGCATTTCCCCTGCTCTTGATATGGCATTCAAATCAGGAACACGGTGTGGAAGAGGGCGGTCAACAATAGTAAGTTGATCCATGGTTAATAGAATTAATAAAGCATTAACCACCTTCTTTGTTTTTTCCTCCAATTCATGTCCATACACTTCCTAATACCTATGAAGAGTTTTGGAAACATATCAAAAAACATGCTTGTCAAGGGTTTGCTCAATACTGTCATACAGGGCATCATAAGCACTCCCATTATGTAACCAGTTCCTTGGGAAAAGAACCCCTACTTCTGCTTGACTTTCCCATAAGTCGTATTTCTACATTGCTCAAAGAAGTTTGTCTTCTAGGAGATACATGTCACGGACCACTCTTCTAGCAATAGATTCAAGTAATTCGAAAGATTGCAAAAAATCTAACATATTTGAAAGGAAAATTAAAACCAACTGAGAAGGGAAAATTATTATATTGGTATGAGGGAAGAGTTTCTCCTCACCAATGATTCGTTTGATACACTTACTGATTTCATAGCTACCAACAATGAAGATATGGTCAAGGATTTCATCAATAATGTGTTCATTCATCAGTAATGTGTCCGGAGTAATGACGTTCCCACTCTACAACTTTGATGTTTACTCTATAGTTCCTCGGCCTGTAATCCATCTTCAAAAAAGCCTTAGCAAATCTAGAATTTCAAATGCAAATGCAGATTACTTTGCTAAACACTTTGATCAAATGAAGTAGAAGGTATGTCTATGGCTACGAAGATAGTCTTTTATAAAGTGTGAGAGCCATAGGATAGAAACCAACCAAGTTCGACACCTGTCTGGGGAAAATAAATGAGAAACCCTATAAAAAATGAAGTTAGCAGAAAAGGGAGAGTGACAATAAATTATGCACATTTCTCTATCCTTTTGAACCCGGTGTTTTGAGTTGGAGTCGTACGATTTGAAAGCTTTAAACATTTGAAGCAAATAATTCACTGCAAAGCCAAATAAGATGGAGATAACAATCTTTATTTGCAATGATTTTTTATCTAACTATTGCTATGTCCCTCGAGTAAAACAACTTTGATGAGGGGCTATATTTTTGCCAAAACTTTTTCCTTATACATCTGAAGCTTTATCTTGTCCGAATTTGTAAGGAAATCATTACATATTACCCATTCAAGTCATAATAGGATTAGCATAAAGCCTGAAGAGGTTCACATGATATCCATTCTGGGAAAAATTTAACTTCTATAATGTGAGCGGATATGAAGGGGGTTTAATGATTGGTAGCTCTGTAGCACTTGTTTAGCTCTTCTTTGGTGATGTCATCTAGGAAAGGTAGGAGAGGAAAAAGGTCCTTATTAGCATCCATTGAATCAACTACTATGCCATCACATCCCAAGTTAGCCAACCTATTTGCAACTTTAATCCCTTCTTTGTATGTGTGTGAAAGATGGACTTCTTCAAATGAGTCCAATAGATCCCAAGCCTGTGTTAATACATAATGGATATGCCAGTTAAAAGATTGTCTGAATTTGCATGCATTAATGGTGATGGAGTCCCTTTCAATATATATTTTTGAACAGCCAAATTTCTTGGCTATAATTAGGCCAATTAGTAGAGCATTGGCTTTGGCTATGTTATTGGTGCCTAAGGGCAGGGGACAAGATTTAAAGGCTTGCAATTTTCCTTGACTATTCTTGATACACATGCCTACCCCAGATTTACCTCGATTCCCTCGGGAGTAGCCATCAAAATTTACTTTAGCTAAGCTATATTGAGGGGGTTACCAAGTAATCCCTGTTCTATCAACCTTAGTTGTAATAGTCAGACCTAGTGATTTATAGGTTGAAGGGTGTATCCATTTCCAGTTCCTAACAATACTTGCATCCCATGAAGTGAAGATTGAGTTACCGTGACTGTGTCGTTGCACACTTGTGTTTACTGCTTCTGAAATGGCTTTCTCTAATGCCTCAAGTACAGACTAGATGGGAGAGGCAACATTTCTATAAAATATTTTGTTCCTCTCCCACCAAATTGGCCAAAGGATAGTTGCAGGTATAATAAACTAGATGCAAAGGAAAAGAGAAGATTTATATAAAACTGGGCAAGATTGAAACAAATCCCAGAGCATGATAGGTAATGGCATTGGATAACTCAATTTGTTCAAAACAAAAAGCCAACATTGATGAGCAAAAGGACAATGAAGGAACAAGTGGTCACCTATTTCGGCTTCTTCGTTGCACAAGACATAAGGGAAAGGCTGAGAAATCTGTAACTTGACAAGTCTGGCACTTGTTAGAATCTTGTTTTGAAGGGCTAACCATGAGAAGCAACCTGCCTTTGGCATAATTGCATTGTTCCAACAAAAGAGGAAGGGTCGTTGTTTATGTTGTTGATTTGCAATATGTTGAAGAGCTTTGTAACCGTGTTTGACTGAGTATTTTCCATCTTTGAATGGGGCCCAAATAACTACATCTTTATTGTTTGACAAGAAGACTATCCTTTGAGAGAGCACTTGTTGCAAGTTTATACTCAAATTGTAGTCCTGGATAACTTTCTGAAAGATCTTTCCAAATTGCTTTCCCAAAATGCAATTCCATCTCATTCACATAATTAATTATCTTATCTCCCCATTAAAGAATGAGAGTCGGTATTAATGTTGGCAAATATTGAAATTCAGATAGTGGAGTGTACCCATTCCAAGAGTCATTCTAAAAGTGAACCGAATGACCATTATGGACTTGCCACAAAGTGTATGAAGTAATTATGTGTCTAGATGACATTATAAAGTTCCACATGGTAGAACCAATTGGGGGGTTGGAAATTGTCAATATTCTAAGAGGATTAGGGGTGTCTAGGTATTTGGCTTGCATAACTTGGCACCAAATGGTATTAGGTTTAGAATACATTTTCCAAAGCAACTGCCCTCCAAAAGTTTTATTTGGATTAGACAAATTCTGCAGGCCTACCCCTCTAGGTTTCTTATCATTAGCCATACTCAAAAGGGGTGTTAGAGGGATCTTCTTATCTTGGGAAAGGTTTCCATTCTAGAGGAAATTCCTAACAATTTTCTCCATCTTCTGGATGACCGAATTAGGATCTTTAAGCATGGAAAGGTAATAATTGGGTATGGCAGCTAAAACAGTTTTGATAAGGAGAATGTGTCCTAACAGTGACAACCATCTGACTGTCCAAGATGCAATTCTAGATTTTATCCTCTCAATGAAAATCTTCCAGTAAGTTGCTTTGTTTGGGCCCATAAAGAGTGGGATACCTAAGTATATGTACAAGAAATCTGCAATTTTGAAGCCCAGAATTTTTGTGATTTTCCTTCTAACTGCAAGTTTTGAATTGAAGATATAGATCTTTGATTTTTGAGCATTTATCTTTTGTCCTGAAGCTGAAGTGTACGTTTCTAATGCCTTCTTAATTTGAGTCACTTCCAATATATTTGCCTTACCAAATAAGAGAGTATCATTTGCAAATAAAGAATGGGTTACTAAAATGTTTGTTGTGGGAATGTGGATAACCTGCCAAGCACCAGTGACATTGTTTACTTTGATTAGCCATAATAATGAAGAGAAAAGGAGAAAGGGGATCTCCTTGGTGGACTCCTTGGGAAACTGAAAAAAGTCCTGATGGTTCGCCATTGATGATGAGTGAGAATGTAGCTCCCGATACACACAATTAAATCCATTTGCACCATTTTTTTTTGAAAAAGCTAAACTATTGTAGTACTTTCAAAAGAAAATTCCAGTCAACTTTATCATATGCTTTCATCATGTCAAGTTTAACAATAAGTAAAGATAAGAAGTATGGATTGAATGTAAAACTTCATGTGCTACTAGTGCCCCTTCACCAGTTTCTCTGCCCGAGACAAAAACCCCTTGTTCTAGTGAGATAATTTTAGGAATGAGATCATGAAGCCTCATGTAGATTGCTTTTGTAAGGATTTTTTAATTTTGTAAATGGTGTTGCAAAGTGATATAGGCCTGAAATCTACAAAAGTCTTGGGCTCCTTGATCTTAAGAATAAGTGTTATGTTAGTTACATTGAAATTTTTGAGGACAGAAGAACTTCTTCTTGATTCCTCAAGTGCAGCCCATAAGTCAAATCCTCTCACATCCCAATATTGCTGGAAGAAAAGAGCATTGAAGCCATCTGGCCTAGGGGCTTTGTCAGGAGCCAAGGAGAAGACTACCTTTTGAACTTCCTCTAAGGAGAAAGGTTGCATGAGGTTGTTGTTATCAAACTGAGTAATGATACTTGGGATGGCATCAAGAAGGTCAGCTTGAGAAGGGGGAGAAGGGGGAGGGTTTGGGTGAAGGGGGGCCAAGAGGCTGCTAAAGAATTTAACACCCTCTTCTTGAATATCTTTAGCATTCAAAAGTAGTTTCCCTGAAACAACATCATTGATTGAAAAGATTGAAGAAGTTGCTCTCTTGGCTTTAGCTGAAGCGTGAAAAAACTTTGTGTTTCTATCTCCTTTTTTCAACTAGAGTTCTCTATATTTTTGTCTCTATTAAATTTCCTCTCTTTTGCTTAGTTCCTCTCAATTTGTTTGCAATTGTTTTTTCTTCTCATATATCAGATTGTCCATACTATGTAGAATAATATGATCATACATCTGACTTAACTCTTTGGCTACTACTTCTTTTTCAACAAAGATATTTTTGAAGGTGTGTGGGTTCCTTTTTTTGATGAGGGATTTCACATGTTTCATTTTCTTATAAAACTAAAACATTTTGGTGCCTAATACTCGAGGTGCACTTACCCACCATTGGTGCAAGAGAGGAAGAAAATGTGGATACCTAAACCACATTCTTTTGAACTTAAATGATGAACGGTGCAGGGTTGGGGCTGAAGATGGAGAAATAACAATAGAAATAGCAAAGTGATTAGAGCATATAAATGGTAGAATATTTGATTCAAAGAAAAAGTTATTAAGTAGTCATTGTTGAGAAACAAGGAATATGTCCAACGTTTCTGCTATGTGTGCATGTTTTTCCTTTGTATTTGTCCGAGTGAAGAACCCTTTCTTGGGGATTATATCCTTTAACTCATTGTTAGCTATAAATCTTACAAAATCATTGATATATTTTTGGGGAGGGTTGATTCCTCCTACCTTTTCTTGATCAGTAAGAAGTGCATTAAAATCCCCTCCCAAGATAATGTTTTGATTTTTTGAATTTTGGATGAGAGTAGTTAAGTTGTTCGAGATTCTTTTCTTCTCATGAGTGGAAGAGGGCCCATATACATTGATCAATATGAAAGACAAATCAAAACTCTAAATTTTTAAAAGTTGTCAGTTGTTTCCCTCACTAGTCAAATTCGCAATTAGTTTCTTAGGGTTCCATAATGTTAGAAGACCTCTAGAGGCTCCTATGGCTATTACATGTGCTAATTTCCATTTTTTCCATTTTGAAATTGTTGCTTAAAAGGTGTCTGAAGACATCTTTATAAATTATATCATGATGATGTGAAGAGTCAAGTTGTTTCTTGACCCTATTTTGCTTGTCAGAGGCATTGCCTCTGACATTCCAAGAGATAATCTTCATATTACTTGAGGAGAGCAGCATACCCTCCTCAATCTTTCAGTCACTAAGAATTTACAATCTAATGTAGCCTGTATACCTACTTCTATTTCTTCCTTAATCTTCACTGACTTTGTTTTCCTTCCTCTTGGTTTTGGTGTGTTGAAAACCATATCTTGTGTCTGCTTTGTAGGGGACTATGAAATGGAGAGAGACTGTGAGAAATCAAAAGGTGTATCAGTGTGCTAGTGTCCTTCAAGATCATTGTTGATGTTTTCAACTTCCTCTTGACCAGGAAAATTAGAAAAAATATCTTGTTCATCGGTGAAAAAAGGCATAGTTGTAGTGACTTGAGACTCTAAATCATCATCTTCGTTCAGAATTTCCTCTGCAATCTCATCAACCATTGTGGATCCTACTGATTTGAGGAGGTCATCTGCTACTTGTTCTAGTCAATCTTGTTGTGATGGTACTTGTGAACGATCCTGCCATCGGAGGGTACATTTTTTTATGGGATTATCCTTTGGAAAGGAGATGAGATATTAATTGGTTGATTTTTAAAAACCAAGTTCTGACAAAGAGCTTCCATGTTTGATTGAAATAATGGAAGAACAACAGCTTTCCTCTATAAAAAGTTCTTTGTAAATGTCCCAAGGGAATCAAAAATGTCTTGAAGCTGAGGGTTGAGACAATGGGCGCCAGTAGTGATAGATTCCTCCAGAGTTTGGGATGAGGGTCGAGGGAGGGTCAAGATATCTTGTCCCTGTTGCAAGTACTGAAAAGAAAATTTGGAGGGACTCATGTTTAAGCTAGGATTTCAGATCCTTAAACTTAGAGAAAACAAATTTTGGAATTGTTTGTCCAAGACGAGTTGTGTGATTTGTTTGCTAGGCATGGTGATCTTTTTCTTGACTACTTTTTGAATTTAAGAAAGTTGAGCATTTCTATTATATGGATGATTCAAGAGCATACACCTTAAGGGATCAGAGGCATGATCCTCACAAACCTTAATAGATGAGCATAGGATTTGCTGACATTGGGAGTTGAAATGTCCTATGAAATCAAAACAACCTTGCACTACATTAGGTTGTTCGACGGTAATGGATTGATTACAAGCTCCAGACTTGGAAGTAATTGATAACTTCTCTAGAAATGATTTAGAAAGGTCTAATAAAAGGCACACATTGGACAGAAGGTGGGTTAACTCATAAGGAATGAGGTCATGCTTTATAAAAATACCCAACTGATTCACAAGGAGCTCA
The DNA here is from genome assembly GCF_030272615.1 of Cryptomeria japonica. Taxonomy (NCBI): domain Eukaryota; kingdom Viridiplantae; phylum Streptophyta; class Pinopsida; order Cupressales; family Cupressaceae; genus Cryptomeria; species Cryptomeria japonica. The sequence continues at coordinate 593,425,131 of NC_081407.1, forward strand.
ATAATGTCAAGGTCCTTGTACTCCAGAGGTGGAGAGGGGAAGGAAATCCAAAAAGGGGCAAATCTAGAAAGCTCCTTGTCAAGTTTAAATTTAGGGATCCAAGGGATTGTGAAAATACCAAAACCCTTGCAAAACCAGCATTTATTTCTATGTGCCATATCTCTGAAATCATTAGACTCAAATATTGCAATAAAGAACTCAGATCCATTATCAATATAAAAAATGTCTTTAATCCCTTGCCAATGAATATTAGCCCAATCAACCAAATTAGAAGGAGAAGGTGAGGACTTATAGACCTTACCAATGAGGGCTCGATTCATAGGTGATCAATTTACGGTTGCAGGAGATGTTCCGACAAAGTGACCAAATAGTTAGGAGATCTATTGCCAGGTCGTCCATTAGTAGGAGCTTCCTTCTACTAGGAGACTTCAGTATTTGTCTATTTTATGTGCCAAAATTTGATGTTATCAGGAGGTCTATCACAATCTCCAACCGTTTGTCACCCCAAATGGAGAGAATTTGGCTTGAAGGGCGCTCGAAAAAAAGAAGAGTGAAGGCAGTCAGTATTAGAAAGAGGGATATTGTTAGGCGAAGATATAAAGGAGGGTTTGTGAATGGGGATGGAGTTAGACCAGGAAGAAAAGGCCTGATGGAGGGGGATCGTATTGGGCCAAGATAAAAAGGAGGGAAGACCGTCTATTTCTTTTGACCCCTTTTTCCAATTGTGAGCGCCTTTACTTTTTAAATCTACCTCTGCCTCTTTACGCGTGTTGTCCAAAAAGCCTCTATCATCTTCCGGTTCATGGGAATATACCAACCCCGAGCCCTCATAGATATCAAAAACTGGTTGTTTCTCCTTAGACAACTTTTTATGGAAATGTTTGTAAGGACCCAGAAAATTGTTGCAAGTATTTGTATGGAGTCTCGCCTAATAGTCTTTATGATCATACCACTATCCGAGTGGCACGCATACCCTGAGGAGAATCTACCATGTCGGAATCTAAACCCCACAGTATTATTAGAGTGGCCTCTGAAAGAATTTTGACCTCTGAAAATATTGTTTGAGCGCCCATATCTTCTATTCCAGTCTCTGTCATCCTTCTGAACCTTCCTATGGATGAAACCGTGTTGCAGAGATTTGAAATTTTTTCCCGCTCGCAGCCATTTGCCATACTCACTCCTGCTTGACATTTTGTCTTGATTGATGTTGACTGAGCTTGATTTATTTTATTTATTTATTCTTTATTAGCTATTTATTTATTTATTTGGTTTATTTAGTGTTTAATTGATTATTTGATATTTAATTATTATTGAGATTTTATAATTATTTAATTGAGATTAATTTATTGGTTTATTTGATCTATTGCTTAATTGATTATCTAATTATTTATTTATTGCTTAATAGTTATTTATTTATTATTTAATTGATTTATTATTTATTTTTTATGTTTTATTGTTGAATTGATTCTGTATTTTATTATTAGTTTATATTTATTAAGCTTTTATTTATTTATTATTGGGATTTGATTTATTATTATCCTATTTATGTTTATATTATAACTACCTTATTATTATTATTTGCATAATTGGTTATATTATAAAATCTACCTACAACGCCTTGTTATTGGATGAATTAATTGGGATAAGTAAATAATAATATATTTGGAGGGGTAAGTATGAAATATAGTTTCTAGGAATATTTCTATTGGTCGACGCTTTCCTATAGTTTTGTTTTAATTTTTCTATTTATTGAGCTTTCAGTGAATGTTGTCGGGTTAGTTTCCAAACTAGTTTTCTATGATTTTAGAGTTCTTGCTTGGATTTTGGATTGGGAGCGCTTGTGGATTTTTCTCTACTTCAAATTTGTCCTTAACATCACTCCTAACTCTAGGTTGGAGGATCTGAATCTCTTGAAATTTTATTTCTGAAAAAGAAGTGTATTCTTTGTGTCTGAATGTTGTTTCTAGGAATGGGAGTAGTATTTTTTTTAATAGAAAAGGAGTAATGGTATAAATAGGTATATAAATATATATGTCATTGAAAGTTTGGGGATTATATTTTATATGCTTCCTTAATATATCTTATATTGGATTATTTGTCTATAATTGTCATGAACGACTCTGCATGCAAATTATATTTTTGTTGGTTGTTTAGTTGCATTGTTTTGGGTCGATTGATGGTGTTAATTGGTTTTCCATAATCTATTATGAGTTTATGATTGATTCCACTCTCAGAATCTGCTTTCATTTGTTTGATTTGAGAGCTTTCTGTATGTTGTCAGAAGTCATTGTGACAATTTTTCAATGATTTTGAGTCTATGGTTTGGTTAATTGATTGAATATCTCCATGATTATTTTGTTTTAAATGTCATTTCATCTTTATGGATATTTTAAGAATCCAATTTTCATGCCTTGGTTATTTTTTGGGTCATCTGGAATTGTATCTTTTTGTTTCTGAGTTTTCTAGCTTTCTATTTCATATGGGCCAGAAGAAATGTCATGTGAGCTAAAAGAATTGTCAAATGCACCACTTTAAGTGTCATATGCACCACCGTATTGGTAATATGCGCCAAAGTACTGGTCATGTGCGCTAGTCTGCATTTTCACTGTGTTTTTTCAGGTTTTTGGCAGTTTTGATCAGTTTTCTTGATTCTAGCTTTTTACCAAAGGCATGATGTGATGTGCTTGATATTTTGGGGAATTGTGATATTCATATTTGATTTATTTTAATTATTTTGAGCCCCAGCAATAATTTTTTTACTTGTCCATTAAGGTTTTGTATTGCTACTCCAGCAAGATGAGTGAATCCTTGTTGTTTGAGGATAGATTATTGTTGCTCCAGTGAGAAGATATTTTGTGCCTAATTGTAGAGGATTATGTGGAACTATTGGCATTATAATTTTCCCCTATTTATGTGCATTTTTCCTTCTTGATGCTTTTGATTATTATTGTGGTTTGGCATTGTGAGCTAGACAGCTTGATTTTTTATGTATAGATCTTTGTGGATGTTTATGGCTAGCATTTATGCTTTTGGATTAATGTTTTATGTGATGTTATTTTTATGTTCACCCTAAGGTTATGGTCCATGGTTGGGAGGGTGGGCTCTTGCATGTGTAGGACTGGGGTCGTGAGTAATAGGCTTCTAAGAGGTTCCTAGAGAGGATGCTTAGGGCCTAGACCTATCATGGAACCACATGAAGAGTTTATTTTTAATTGCAAGTGATAATCATAATAATTGATTAGTGGGTTTGGGTAATTAGGAATTCACTTAAACAAGATAATGAATTTGAGTTTTAGGCCACAATGGCAGGTCCCAGGGAGATGGTTTTGGGATCTATGGTTGGGAAGACTGTTGGAGGGGTATATCGACCTCCCTCGTTTGGCTCCAAGGTTGAGGTAGATTCCACATGAGGCTAGCATGTGATGACACTCTTCCCTATATGTGTCCATTAACCTTATTCCTTTATGTTTATTATGCCTCTAGGATTTTATCGATTTATGATTAGCCTTGTGATGTGATTTGGTTCATTGTTCTTAGGTGATATCTTGTGGTTATTGTGTTGAGTCCTTTGGTATTTAGGTGTCAGCCTAGGTCTTGAGTGTGATTTTTAACCTCATTTCATCTCCTAGCATGGGGGGTGGTTCCTATTTGGTTCCACATGGTCGGGTGGTTTGATGCCTTCTTCCATTGGGATGTTCATCATATTATGCTTACGTGCATGGATATGGATTTATATTATCTCATCATGAGGATGGATCTTGGAGCATAATTTATGCACTTGGAATTGATATCATGTGTTTTTGTATCTCTAGCAAGATGTAATAGTAGTGAAGACTATGTAACTAGTATCTTGTGAACTTATGTGTTAGAACTTGTAGTAGGTTGTTTTCAGGATGAGTTGTATTGGATAAGGTTGTTGTAAATGGATATTCAATGTGTATGTAATCCTAGATTAGAAAGGAATTTATTGATTTAATGATACGAATGGATTATCTTGTGTATATTTTGTAAATGGTAGTGGATATGTTAATGATCATGTATGCCTTGATTGTAAAATGTTAATCCTTAATGTTCGTTGTTATTGGAATATGGAAGAGAATGAGTAGTTGTAGATTTGTATGGACTCTATGGTTCTTCTTTATGCAAGGCTGATTTCTATGTATATAGATAGCATATGGATTCATGATGACACTGTAAATGTAAAAGAGGCTATGTACTTGTACCATGTATTCTTATGTAATAGGACATGATGTTATGATCTTGTAGTAGAATAAGATGTTATAGTCATTGTATGACACATGTAATAAGAATATTCATTAGGTAAAGAAGAGATAGAGGTCTCTATGGAATAAGATTTGAAATGGTTAGTTATGGGTATAGAATTGCATATAGTTGTGTATATGCTATCTTGATGGAAAGTGTGATGAATTTAAGGAAGGAAATGAACTAGATTGTTTATATGTTAGATAGTGTTATTTGGATTCATATTGAGTTAGATAGTTAGTGAAGAAATGGGGAATTAGGAACATTTGGATTTGATGTTTTAAAATGAACTTAGAGAGTTAATGGGAATAAGATAGGATAAGTATTTGACAATTCATGATTCTAATTATAAGGGAGAGAGTAATGTAATTGTTATAATAGATTTTAATGGTTTCATGATATTGACGTTTTATATGTAAACAATAGTAAGTAATGACGTTGAAGTACCCTAGAGAATGAATGAATGAATAGATGAATGGATATATGTAAATGGGTAAGATGATATTTCCGCTTGCGTTATATGTTGTATTAGATACGGTTATGTTATATTTCCCCTCTAGTAAAAATCAAGAGAGATCGACGATCCTAATCGAAGAAACAAAGGAATTCAATGTGGGGACCCTTGAAACTCCTCACCAAATACATTTGGCATCTCTACTAACTCCAGAGGAATAGCCAAAATTTGTGGAATTCTTCCAGCAGCATCAAATCAACTTCGCATGGTCTTATGCAGGCATTCCTGGCTTAGATCCTGATTTGGTCATGCATCACCTAACCGTGGCAGAAGGAGCTAAACCGGTAAAAAAAAAAGCTCAAAAAGATGCACCCACAGATTATTTTCTAGTCAAAGCAGAACTTAAAAAGCTCTTCGATGTTGGTTTCATTTGACCAATCGATTATGCAGATTGGATCTCCAACATTGTAGATGTTGGCAAACCTAATGAGGTCATCTGTATCTATATAGAATTCAGAGATTTGAACAAGGAATGCTCTAAGGATGACTTCCCCTTACCAAACATTGACATGATCGTCGATCTCATAGTGGGTCATGCAATGCTTTCTCTTATGGATGGCTTTTCAGGGTACAACCAGATCAAGATTTCTCCAGAGGATCAACGTAAAACTTCTTTCACATGTCCATAGGGGACCTACTATTGGAATATGATTCCATTTGGTCTGAAAAATGTAGGGGCAACCTATCAGAGAGCTATGACTACCATCTTTCATGACCTCATACACACTATAATGGAAGACTATGTCAATGATTTACTAGATAAATCATTAACAAGAGAAGGTCATCTAGAAATATTGGGTCAAATCTTTGACAAATTAGAGCAATATCATGTACGTCTTAATCCAAAGAAGTGTGTCTTTGGAGTAACCTCTAGGAAGCTCCTAGGATACATTGTCTCAAGCAAGGGCATTGAAGTAGATTCAACGAAATTCAAAGCAAACATGGACATTCCACCTCCCAAGAACATTAGTCAGTTAAGGACACTACAAGGATGGCTACAATCAATTCAGAGATTCATTGTGCAATTGGTTGATAAGTGTCATCCTTTCACGCATATGCTACACAAAAATACCTGCTTTCAATGGGATACAAAGTACCACAATAATTTCACATGCTTAAGGGCTACCTAATACATACACCCTTGTTGATACCACCAGATCCAAGTAGACCTCTATTGCTATATATTTCAGCTATAAATACGGCATTAGGAGTACTGCTGGCACAATACAACACAAATACGACATTGGTATAGATATATGTACATATATGTGAATGTCTATGTAGATGAACATGTTATGCATCTCACAAAGATAGAGAAAGGAAACTTATGTATTGCTTTTCTCCACCCAAGCACATACATGATGATATCTACATGGATGTGCATATGTTTCACATATAAAAACATTTGGTTTTTTTCCAGCTTGACACATGCATGATTTTTGCTTGCACATACATGTATATTTGTGTGTCTTTGTCCATGCAAATAGTGGCACATGTTCAACTATCACATCAAATAGTAGTGGTTTTTATTAGAAATGGGGGAAGGGTTTTTGGTTTTGTTTGTTGTATCCATAGCCATAAATGACCATGTCTATATCCATTTGTATCTATTCCAGCAATGCAGATGTGGGATTGTTTATTCATTTTGATAATTGAACATGTATGGCATCCTCTATGGCTATTTGATTGTGTATGCATGTGCCTATACATATACAGACATTGGCATGCTTACAACCATAAGAATAGAAGGCAACACTCTCTATAAACTTGGCCGCATTTCTCGCAACCATATAGGTGCATACATGCTCTCCCTTTTTTACATCTACCAATAGTGATGAATATTTCTCTATGCATATGAAAATGGTGTATATGTTGGAGGATACAAACAAATAGACACAAACACATACATATATCTAAGCACACATCCACACCCATGTGAATTCTCTATGATGCATGCATCTATGTGTATGTGAAGGACCATATAAAGAAATAGAATGAATATGACAAACACACACACATAAGTAGGCATTTTCCACACGCTCAAAATTTGTTTTTTAAGATGCAATTAAAAATATATTAACTTACTGAATCATCTGTAGGAGCCTGATGTGAGGTGTGTTCAAAATTTAGGTTGCTCTACATAGCAATAACTATTCTATAAACCACATTAATTGATTCATGTATGGCAATTGGAAGGATGCAATCTCTATTGCACAATAACAAAGAGCATTATTGTTTTTTTCATTACTTCAACCCCAAAGCTATCAACAAGAAGCCACTCAACAAAGCTATAATAGTGAACCATTAAGAAAAGTAATAAGGGTGATATCACTATTTCAATAGGTTTGAAGATAGTTTCATCCAGGGAGAGAAGACAGTGTTCTCTAAATCAACATGGTGGTATCTATATCAAACATCAAACTCATTCACAATACAATCTAACGACCTTTTTCTTTGGAGGATCGAAAACCAAACATTCCAGCACATCAAAACCTCAATCACAAAAGTTCATATATATAGATAGATATGTGAACATATAGATACATGTATACATATGTGCACGCATGTGCACACATACACACACACAGAGTTAAATGTGTTATCTGCAGACATATACTTCAACATATCCATACATATACATATATATACTTCTAAATATATGTATATATATAATTCCATATGTGTGTGTGTGTATGGACATATATACAAATATATATATATATGCACATTTCACACATAGGCACATATGTTAAGACATATATATACGTGCAAATGTATACACATGCATGGATATATATATATATACACACACACATCTACACATATATGTATATACGAATAGACACACACACATATATATGCATACATTATATATATATATATAGATATATGTACATATATGTACATATATGTACATATATATGTATATATATAGATGTATACATATATATGTATACATATATATGGTTGTATACATATATATGTATATGTATATGTATATATGTATGTATGTAAGTTATATATATACATACATATATACATATATGTATGTATATATATCTATATACATACATATATATGTTATATGTATATGTATATGTATATATGTATGTATGTAAGTTATATATATACATACATATATACATATATGTATGTATATATATCTATATACATACATATATATGTTATATGTATGTATACATACATATATAACCTATATGTGTCTATATATATATATATATACATAATTATATATATATATGCATGATTGTATGTATGTATACATACATACATATATGTATGCATGTATGTATGTATGTATGTATGTGTATGTTATATATATGTGTATGTATACATACATACATATATGTATGTATGTACGTATATATATGTATGTATGTATGTATATGTATGTATGTATGTATGTATGTATGTATGTATGTATGTATATATATGTATATATACATACACATATATATTTATATACACATATGTATATATATAATGTATATTTATACATATGTATATATATGTGTAGTCACATAAATCTATTCATTTAATTAAATGAATATTTACTATTTATTTGATTATTTGACCCTCAATAATTAGTTAATTAAATTAATATTTAATTAATTTCATCCTCAAACTCTACTCCTATTAATTAAATAAATTATTCAATTTATTTTAATTTATTTATTAAGCCAAACTCAAAATCAATTAAATGAATAAAGCACATTTATTTAATTTAACCCCCTTTCCTCATTTAAATAAATAAACAAATATTTATTTAAATCCCTAAACTACCCCCCACTTGCATTCTCTTACAAATGCAAGTTGCACCTATTTTTTTGAAATAAAGCAATTTTATTTTTATTAAAATCTTATTTTCCCTCACCCACCAAACCCACTTGCATCCTAAACTCATTCTAGATTCTTCTAAACCATTCCTAATTAGCCTAAATCCATCCCCTAATTATTGTCACATTCCTAAGCAACTTGAAGTCGCTTCTCAAAGCCTCCAAAGTCTTTGAAAAGCACTAAATGCTTTATGTCTCCAACAAGTTAACCCCTAAAGTCTTCCAAACTATTAATAGCTCTTACATGACAATTTATGGTTCTTACATGGCCATTAATGGTTGACTCAACTCACCCACATGGTTAGAGACTTTTCCTCTAACTCAACCCTCATGTGACTCATGGGTCTCTTCAAGCATTTATTGCTTTGACCATGGTTATCCTCACTAACTCTTGCACAAGAGTTTATCCATTGGATAAAGATATTATTCATTGGATAATGGCTTTATTCATTCAACTCAACACTAACCTTAACTCCCAAGCTAACCTTCATGTCATTTCAAGCATTTAATGCTTCTTCTCTCCCCTCTCAAGCCATCTCATGTTGACATTTGTCATCTTGGGATTGGGTTGAAAGCCCTCACATGGATCATAAACCCATCAATCCTGACCCTTATTAAGATTACTCAATCTCAACCATCCATTTCTCTATTTTTCCTATAAATAGAGCCCATTCCTTCATAATCCAAATCCAAAAATCTTGTATGCGTCTAATCTATACTAAAATTGAGAAAGCATTTTAGGAGTAAATCATAATCTACATTTTTATTTTGGTTAAAATCAATATAGCTTAATTAGGTGCTTTCTCATATCTAGTTTGCTTGCATTTGCACAATCTTTTTAATCATTTTCATAGATCTTAAATCTACATAAGACTTCCATAGTAGTACAAAAAGTTGAGGACTACACTCATGTGGAACTTGGAGAGGAGAGGAACAAGGGAGGAGAAGCTATGAGCATGTTTGAGAGCATTTGGGAGTGTTTTTTATATTTTCTCCATTTTTGTATGCTTTCTTTAATGTGTTTGATATCTCTCTTGATTTGCATGCTTAGGATTGTAGTTTCCTTCATATTTTGTATTTGATTGATACTACTAACACTAACATATGTCTTGTGTGTTCCCAACATCCTTTTTGCAGTGCATCATTTAGTGAACCCGACGTGAATCGAACACGCAACTTTCTGATCCCAAAATACTAATTTTTTTGAGTTTTTGCTAAAATTGTCACACATGTTGCGCTTTAGCGCTCATGAACACATTTTAGCATTTTTGACAATGGAGGAAGTAGTGCTTTCGTTAGAGTTTTGGCACTTCTTTCAGAGAAGTAGCACCTTTGTTTGTGATCTAGCGCTATTGTTATTTAAATAGCGCCTTTTTCACTCTTTTAGCGCTTTTGTGCTCTCTGTTTGACAAAAATTTTAATTTACCAGACAGTTTTAAGTAGCACTTTTATTTATATAGTAGCACTTTTGGGGTTATTTTAGTGCGTTTGTTAGTCTTTTAGCACGTCTACATTAAATCAGTGCTTCTGTGTTTACACAGAGTATCGCTATTGTAACAGAGAATTTTGAAAAAAAATAACTTGTAACCGAAATATCAAAAAATTTAGGCTTGTGGAAGCCCACAAAAACTTTCTTTTTTCACTAACTGTTTTATTTTTGTGCAGGTTTTGGCTAACCCTTTGTGTTGTAAGATTCAAGGAGTTTAAAACTTAGGGACTTTTGATTTATTTTTCTTTCTAACTTTATTTTAAAGTTGGATAAAAAGAATTCACTTTCCCTTTTTGAACTAAAATAAACTTCACTTTTCATTTTGGGTTATAAAATCAACACAAAATTTTCATTTGGTTCTTAAAACAAACAAACAAAATTTATTTTCTTGCAAGTTAGGACAAAATTTCATTTGGTGCTTAAAACAAACAAACAAAATTTGTTTTCTTGCAAGTTAGGACAAATTTTTCATTTGGTGCTTAAAAAAAGCAAACAAAATTTGTTTTCTTGCAAGCTAGGGGCAAATCTTTCATTTTGGGCTTAAAACAAACAAACAAATTTCATTTCTTGCAATTCTAAAAATCACAATCAACATTTCATTTTGCAAGTTAAAAAGAACAAACAACTTGTCAATTCCTGTTTACAAATTGATTTTCCTTAAGCAAACGTGCTTCGATTTGGTTGACCAAGATTTTCACTTTCCTAGTTAGACAAAATATTGCTTTGAGGGATTAAAAAGAACACCATGTTTGTTGGAGCAACATCTCCAAATAGCATTTAAATCACATTGCAATAAACCAGTTAAAAAGAACAAGTGTTTGGCACACTTGTGCAAAAATCTATAGAGTGGTCCTACTTCTAACACACACTATCCTCTCCCTTGGCTCTCATGGTCCTAGGTGCAAGAGAAAAGTGTTAGTAACACTCAAAATTTTATATTTTCAAGAGAGGCCTGCCAAGAGACACATCACTCTTGGGGATGACCTTGCGTGGTAAATCCTTCGAGCCACTATAGAAATCAGGTCAGAGCGAAATTTGTAGCCTTGGGTATAGTTGTTCCTACAATGTAACTTGTCGAAAGAACATATGGGCCTCGCCACAATTTACAAGGCTCTTAAGTGAGTCACTGCAGAATGAACTTATGTCCAAAAATATCAAACATTACTAGACACCTTTTATTATAGAAGCCCACCCATTCTATTAATTGAGGATATTTGTGAAAAGTTCAGTGCAAGAGCATAGATGGTTTTGGTCCCAAGATACTCACCATACATATTTCCTTGATTAGAAACAAGGCTTTTTGAAAGGCTAATTGTAGCTTGATAAAAGTGGTGACTCCCCCATCATAAGGATCATCTATCTGTTATGCTTGCACAAGACTTAGTATATCACATCCTTACCTACCACGGTGGGATTCATAAGGTATGTAGTACCAAAGTCGAAGAAATATCAAGATGTGGGCTGAAAATATCACAACTGGCCATTGACCTCAGGGATAAAGTGTGTTTGAATTGCCTTCATCTTGTGTCAGACCAGTAACAATTTGAGCTGACTTCAGGCTTTTGGAAAAAACATACAAAACATTTGAAAAGGGTCGATAAAGTTCATGATTGGACTGATCTAGACCCACACCTATTGTGCCTTTTGAGGAAAGATTATTGTGCTTGTGTGCTTGCTCTGTTTTCTTGTCAAAGAAATTTAAAACAAATTTAAAACAAGTATTCATCCAACATAATTTTACATCAACCTTGACCAAAAAAAACAAACATCAAAAAGTGAAACAAAGTATCAATTTGTATGACCATCACTCACATTTTGAGAAAAAAGAGTCTTCATCAAAAGACCACATTGAAAAAGAGACCATTGAATTCAAAAGCTCTTATCAAAAGAAGGAATTTTTTCTATATCAATAGAAAAAAAATTCTCTCTCATAGAGCCTTATTGCGTCATATGCATTCGTATCTTCAAGGAAAATCCAATGAATTTGACAAAGAGCGTTTGAAAAATAGAGTGTTTACTCAGTATAGAGCCTTGAATTATCACAAAAACAAAGAACACAAGATCAACCTTGCTTTCTTTCCACAAGTCTGAATCACCTACAACGTAGCTCGAGGGGAACCATCAACCCTTGAGAGAGAGGAAGAAGTAGAAACCCCCTTTGTGATAGAAATGTTTTATTGAGGTCCATATTCTATCCACTTTCACCTTCACAAACATCACAAAACCATTCAACTCTCAAAACACAAAAAGGTCTTGTCCTAAGTTCTTTTAAATATTACTTAAATCAAACCAACAAATCACTTTTAGGGTGTCTCTACATCTAGGATCAATCATCCTAAGAGGCATTTCTACATGGGTTAAAACTAGTTTATGAGTGCATCCTCTCATTGCTAGGTAGCTTGGTTTGTAACACATCTCAAACCTTGTTATACCTTATCACATCAAAATTGTTGAAAACACAAGAGCAATTCATAAAGAACTTTGGTAACATCCAACCTTTAGTGTTAGAGATCCATATTCCAAAATATTTCATAAAACACTTATCTCTCATCAAAACATTTCATCACCATCCCTCATAAATCACCAAAACCTCAAAACTTTCAAACAAAATGGCTCACACCAGTTCAAAAACTAGATAACTAGAGATTGAAGAGGAGGAAGAAAACCTCAACGATTTCCATGAGGCCATTGGAGGAGGTACAAATGATGAAGATCCTAGCAATCCAACTCCCGAAGCTATAGAAAGAGCACAACACAATCCTAGGTTCAATAGACTTTTTGACTAAATCCTTAGAAACAACGCAGATGCTCATTTTCTGAGACTTGCTCAAGAGGGTGCTAAACTACCCTCTGATTTTGATACCACATACATATGGCAGACATTAGAAAAACATAGCCGTAATAATGGTGGAAGAGGTAGAGGTTACTTCCAATATGACCTTAATCATCAAGGGAATTCCCCACCTCCTCCTCTTATAGAAATAGACATGTTAAGACAACAGGTATAAAATATTGCTCAGCAACTCAATAATGGTGTAAAGACTACTCGGTTTTTACTTAACGATATTTGTCCCTATCCTTTTGATAGGAACATGCATATGCCACCTTTTCTGCGAGGGTTTTAAACTCCGAAGTTTGAAAAGTACAAGGGCAAAGGAGACCCTAGAGATCATGTACGATAATTTCACTCGTCTTGTTTAGAGGTGGCTTATGAGGACACCTATCTAATGCACCTCTTTCCTCAGAGTTTGGGAGGCACAACCACGCAATGGTTTTCCCGATTACTAGGTGGCATTAGAAAATTTGAGGAACTAGTCCAAAAGTTCATCGCTCATTATTCACATAGCATAGAATGAGATGTTACCATGGCAGATCTATGCAACACCAAACAAAAACCAAGGGAGTTGTTTTCAGCTTTCCTACAACGGTGGAGGCAACTATCTAACAGACATTCTCTTCATTTGCCTGAACAAGAACTAGTGGAAATATTCATTTCCAACTTGAATAATGAGATGGAATTCCATTTAGATATGAAGGGTACATAATCCTTTGAAGAGATGATCACTCAAGGATTAAAATGTGAATGAGCCCTTATCAAAAAGGGACTTATCAAAATCTACAATGAACCCAAAGATGGCCCTCGTCCACATTATAATAGTGATAAACCCAATTTATGGAACAAGAATAAGAACGTTGTAAATGATGGGGTAGTGGATGCACGAACAATAAAAATTGCACAACCTATGGTCAGATTTGTAGGGCAAAATCCCCCTCCTAAAAACGACACCATCACTCATCCACAAAATCAAGGTCACAATGCACCACAAGAGGAACCAAGACAATGACAACAGAACTATAAACCAAAACGTACATACACACCCCTAGGGGAACCCATCAAAACAATATTGAGTCAATTAGTCTCTTCTAATCTTGTGACCTTACCAAAAACATCTAACTATGAACCTCAGGTCAAACCTCCATGGTGGAGAGATAATGAACATTGTGAATTCCACTAGGGAAAGGGGCATAAGATGAGCAACTACCATCAACTGAAAGATCTTGTTTGAGATCTTATTGATAGAGGACAAATTGAAATATAAGTACATGACCCTAAAACATCCAGTGATGATCATCTAATGTTCAAGAATCCACTTCCATCACATGATCAAAGGGGTCCTTCCACCTCAGAGCAAAACACAGATACTACAACTAATTATACACAAGTTGCCTATAATTATACTATGAAACACCTCTATGACACTAATGAGTGAGTTGTAACTCTCACCATCAAAGATAAACATCCTGCATGCAATGTTGTTACGCATCATAGAAAAATTACCATTCGAGCAGCACCACAAGGAGTGACACCCTTGCCCAAGCAATATAATCTTGTGGAACAATTGGACAAAATGCCCACACTCATATCCATATTAGAGATTTTGCATTTATCCCCTTCATACAAAACAATCTTGGATCAATCTCTCCAAAAAGTCTCAGTCCCCGCCAACCTCAATAAAGATCAATTTAAGCCATGGTTGGCAGTCTCAAGTCATCATCATGCCTCATTTTTTTTTCTGAAAGTGACAACACTTCATTCCAACAACCACATAATGCATCCCTTCACATTGAAGGATTTGTAAACCAACACAGAATCAAGCGAGTCTTGATTGACAATGGAGTCGGCCTGAATATATGCACCTTGCAATTGGTCACAGCATTGGGATATGCAGTAGAATCAGTGGATCCCAGCAAAAAGATAACCATTAAGGCCTATGATGATACAGAGTGTTCTTCCAAAGAAGCTATTGTATTACCTATCAGAGTGGGCTGAGTGGTAAAGCATATCATCTACTAGGTTCTGGACCTTCCTTTCCCATATAATCTCTTGTTAGGAAGACTTTGGATACATGTCATGCAAGCCATTCCATCCATCTATCATCAGTGTATCAAGATTCCCCATAACAGTGTAGAAATTGCAATCCTTGGCAATGCAAATCCATTTACATATTGTAACAATATTAACCATCAGCCAAAGATCACCATACCTAACAACCGAGAAGCTAACCCTTCCACATCCTATGTTAGTCCAGCCTCTCTTTCTAGTTCAATCACCCCTATACCAAAACAAGAGAAGTTGAAAATGAAAATGGCTAAGGAATGTCTAGGGGAATATAATCTAAGACAACTCTTTTGTGTTGGTCAATTACCAACTTCCCCTAGAACTTATGGTAAACCTCAAAAGTTGCTTCAACCACCACTAACCAAACCAGCATGCACTTTGGCGCAGTTCATCCCTGGTAAAAATCGGGAAGAAGAAACCAGAGATGAGGACCTAGAAGAATGGATCTAAAAAGACCCTATCAACACAGGCATCCCACGGGCTAAGCTTCCTATTGATAAATATGGCTAAGGCCTCACTATCATGCAAAGAATGGGCTATGATGGCCCAAGTGATTTAGGACATTACAAACAAGGATGCCATGAGCCCTTGTAGCCTGAGTTGAAACCTAAAGATAACAATGGATTAGGTTTTCAAAAGGAATCTCTTCCTAAACTCAGATTCAAAGGTAAATCCAGCAAATCCATGTATCAGCCAGTTACTCTAAAGAGGAAACCCCCGATTATCTCTGCGGCACCAACTACACCAACAAAACTGATAATCCCATAAGTAGTAGCAGTAGCACTGACAAGACTGATAATCCCATCAGTAGCAGCAGTAGCACCAACAACACTGATAATCTCATCAGTAGTAGTAGTAGAACCAACAAGAATGATAATCCCATTAGTAATAGTAGTAGTAGTAGTAGTAGCACCAACTACACCACAAAAACTAATAATCCCATCAGTAGTAGCAGTAGCACCAACAAAACTAATAAAACCATCAATAGCAGCAGTAGTAGCACCCGCAGCATCAACAACCCCCATAACTCCATCAACAACATTAGTACCATCGGCAACATCAACATCACTGATAATTCCATCAAAAATAGTAGTAGTACCAACTATACCAACAACATCGATACTCCCAATAGCAGCATCAACAACACCGATAATCCTCCCAGTAGCACCAGTAATCTCACCTATAAAAGTGCATCCACCCGTGACTAATACACTCTAATACGAAATACATCTCAGACTGGTACGGTAATTAGATGTTAGAGAGTGATTCAGAGACTGACTCACATGAGTGAGAATTTGATATAGTGAATCTAAATACTTCAGACGAGGAAGACACATCACCTCCCCTGCCTCGTAAATATATCCCAGTCTATGGAGAGGCATGGATTAAAACCTTTTGGGTTCATGAGCAAGAAGCAACTCCCACAGGACCTACGTCACATCCTACGCCAGAATCTAACAAGGAGAGTACCATTGATGAACTTCACTCATCTATCTTTACCCTCACTAATGCCTCCTCTGAACTTAACTTAATTGATGAGGTCATGCCTATAATCCACCCTGAACTCATCGACTGGAACCAACCAAACCCCCCATGTCTTGATCATTTCCAAAACAATGAGGCCCTCATCAACTTTTTTGAAATACGAGATAACATACCAAGTGGGGATCATAAAGTTGGTTTTCCCATCAAACTTAATAGCACAACATACTTTGGGGTAGATGCCAAACCTTTCGGCTGCAAAAACATCACAATAAAGCATGGATTTTCCAGTGAAAACCACACTGTGGTACTGTTTGATCCCAAAAATGTAAAAAAGAGTGTATCCAAAGGTGAAAACCTCTCTGAGGTGCCTGAGGATGAAAGGTTTGACATCCTCCCCTCTAGTACAAATCAAGAGAGATTGATGATCCTAATCGAAGAAACAAAGGAATTCAATGTGGGAACCCCTGAAACTCCTCACCAAATACATTTGGCATCTCTACTAACTCCAAAGGAACAGCCAAAAATTGTGGAATTCTTCCAGCAGCATCAAATCAACTTCGCATGGTCTTATGCAGGCATTCCTAGCTTAGATCCTGATTTGGTCATGCATCACCTAACCATGGCAAAAGGAGCTAAACTGGTAAAACAAAAGCTTAGAAAGATGCACCCACAGATTGTTTTTCTAGTCAAAGCAGAACTTAAAAAGCTCTTTGATGTTGGTTTCATTTGACCAATCGATTATGTAGATGGGATCTCCAACATTGTAGATGTTGGAAAACCTAATGAGGGCATCCGTATCTATATAGACTTCAGAGATTTGAACAAGGCATGCCCTAAGGATCACTTCCCCTTACCAAACATCTACATGATCATCGATCTCACAGCGGGTCATGCAATGCTTTCTCTTATGGATGGCTTTTCAGGGTACAACCAGATCAAGATTTCTCCAGAGGATCAACATAAAACTTCTTTCACATGTCCATAGGGGACCTACTGTTGGAATATGATTCCATTTGGTCTGAAAAATGTAGGGGCAACCTATCAGAGAGCTATGACTACCATCTTTCATGACCTCATACACACTATAATGGAAGATTATGTCAATGATTTACTAGATAAATCATTAACAAGAGAAGGTCATCTGGAAATATTGGGTCAAATCTTTGACAGATTAGAGCAATATCATGTACGTCTTAATCCAAAGAAGTGTGTCTTTGGAGTAACCTCTGAGAAGCTCCTAGGATACATTATCTCAAGCAAGGGCATTGAAGTAGATTCGATGAAATTCAAAGCAATCATGGACATGCCACCTCCCAAGAACATCAGTCAGTTAAGGACACTACAAGGATGACTACAATCAATTCAGAGATTCATTGTGCAATTGGTTGATAAGTGTCATCCTTTCACGCATATGTTACACAAAAATATCCACTTTCAATGGGATACAAAGTACCACAATAATTTCACATGCTTAAGAGATACCTAATACATACACCCTTGCTGATACCACCAGATCCAAGTAGACCTCTATTGCTATATATTTCAGCTACAAATTCGGCATTAGGAGTGCTGCTGGCACAACACAATGCAAAAGGAAAATAATATGTTGTATACTATATCTCTCTCACATTGGTAGGCTATGAACTCAATTACACACCTATTGAGTGAGATTTCCTAGCAGTTATCTTGGTAGCCACCAAAATGAGGCACTACATGTTAACACACAAGGTACAACTCATTGCTAAAATCGATCCACTCAAATACCTACTCACCAAGGCAACATTGACAGGCTGCTTGGCCGAATGGGTTATGATCTTGAGTGAATTTGATTTAAAGTATGTGGACTGTAAGTCTATCAAGGGGAAAGCTATTGCAGATCAATTAGTTGATGCACCCCTCGCAGGTGACCATCCTCTTATTTTGAACTTTCCAGATGAAGAGCTCTTTGTGATCATAGCAACACAACCATGGAAGCTCTATTTTGATGGCTCATATACTAGACATGGATCGGGGGTAGGTATTCTTTTTATCACACCTCAAGGTGACAACATATCAAATTCATATAGGCTCACTTTCCCATGCACCAATAATATAGCGGAATATGAGGCATTGATCACAGGACTCAGATTGGCTATACAATGGCATCTCAAAGAGCTACAGGTATATGGAGATTCCCAGTTAGTCATCTGACAAGTCACCGATGAGTATCAAACTGAGGATAATAATCTCATGCCATATAAAAGGATGGTAGATAGTTACAAATAATCATTTACAACTATCACCTTTGAGCAAGTACCTAGAGATCAGAATCGAGTTGTCGACATAATGGCTACAATTGCATCTCTCCTGGATCTTCCACAAAATTCAACACACTATGAGTTCTTGGTAGAACATCTTTGGATTCCCGCGTATGATATCCCCGAAACTGAAATGATATTTCACGTTGTCAGTTCTGAATCCCCATGGTTCAGTGAGTTCTTTGCTTACCTCCACAATCACACACTTCCCCCCAACCAATCCAATAACCAACAAAAAACCTTCATCCACGAAACTACTTGATATACCATCATTGTCGAAATCCTATACCGATGAAGTCTTGATGGTACTCTCCTTTGATGTTTGGAACAAGATGATATAACAAAAGCCTTGGAAGAGGTACATGAAGGAATTTGTGGGGCTCACTCAAGCAGTCCTTCGTTGGCAAAGAAAATCATGTGTGCTAGATACTATTGACCATCCATGGAAAAAAAAACTCCTACTATTTTGTTAGAAAATGCAAGAAGTGCCAAGTTCACAGAGACCTGATACATGCACCAGCACAGTAATTGCAACCAATCACAACACCATGGCCCTTTTTTCAATGGGGACTTGACCTTGTGGGTAAAATTCATCAATCTTCCTCCAATGGCCACAAATTTATCATTACACCATCGAATACTTCACAAAGTGGATCGAAGTCATTCCACTTACTCAAGTCACCGACAAGCAAATCACCTCATTCATCCTTAATTACATCATCTGCCGGTATGGTGTACCCATGTCCATCATCATAGATAACGGGCTTCCTTTCAAAAATTAGGATGTCCATGATCTCTGTGAGAAGTTTCATATCCAACACTGCTTTTCCACCCCATATTACCCACAAGGCAATGGTCAGGCTGAAGCATCAAACAAGAACATATTGAGAATCCTCAAGAAGATGGTTGATGATGTTGGTCATGATTTGCACATTCAATTAAATCCAACACTATGGGTGTATCGAACTAGCATTCGAACCCCTACAGGAGCAACTCCCTACTCACTGGTCTACGGAGCAGAAGCCATCCTTCCTATTGAGGTTGAGATACCATCCCTATGGGTTTCTTTGCACAATCTGATAGATAATGAAGCATACCGATTCTCACGTCTTCATGACTTGGAACTACTTGATGAAAGGCGACAAGCTACATACAACCACCTAAAAGCCTATCAATAGCGCATGAGAAGAAGCTATAATCAGTAGGTTAAACCTCATACATTTGAGGTAGGTGATCTTGTTCTTAGAGAGAATCCTTGTAACCAACCGAACAAAGAGCATCAAGGAAAGTTTGAATCAAATTGGCTAGGTTTGTATGTTATCACTATTGTATTTGGGTCTGGGGCATATCAGTTGGCAACTTCAAAAGGAGAACCGCTACCAAATCTGACCAACAACATGCACCTCAAATGGTTTCATACATAAGTTGTGCAGAGCATCGAGCTACTCCAATATATTAGAAAAAAACCAAAAACATTCAGAAAAATGTCCTAAAGAAAATATAAAAAAAAAATTAAAATAATCAAGAAAAATCATGCATCCAAACGGTGGCACCTTGGGTAAGTACAATGGTGAAAACCTGGCAAACATGCTCCATTTTCTTTTAGACTTGTTACAATCACATCCATTGCATCCATTCATCCATCATTCAAACCATGGCTTATTCTTGATCTGCAATTAGGGTTAGTATTTCATGTCTCCTGCATCTTGTTTTTCATAAGTGACGTCTAAATTGGGGGCAATGCTCTTAACCTATTGATGGAAGTGGATTCTACATTACTTGTGATTCATTAAGTTCTTCATTCCAAATTGTCTAGAAATAATACCAAAGATATTCGTAAAAACTCAATTAATACCAAAAACACTCACAAAATCCAAAAACATGATAAAACATCAAAAAATCAATCAAAAACATGGCAACGCATAAAATCCTTTGTACATATGCATTACAACAGACACCACACAAGCATTTTTGGTTACTCATAAGATGATCACTTATCAAATCAACCAACCAAATCAAAACATCTACACACAATTGTCTTAACAAGGATGCATCCTTCCTTACAAAACGGACAAGACATGGTAACATTTTCTTTGACAAGAAATTTTTTTTTAAGCTATCACGTACTTGGTCGATTTGTTATTTATTTATTCATATTAGGTCCCTACGCTACTCTAGGATATCCACAAGTTATTAGAGTAGTCGGGATGACTCCTAATATCTTTTTCCTTGTTTGTTGTCTACGGATTATTCCAATGAAGTTCTAGGGAATGTACTAGTGGTGTCTACGTGGGAAGTTCACTGAGATATGTGATCATATGCAAAAATACAGTCATGGATCACTATGGCTTATTGAGTAGAACGTATACCTCGACCATTTGCGCATGAACCAGAATGGAGGGTCACTTTTTTCTTATTTATAATGCTTGCTTACAGGTGAAATGCTCAAAACTTGGTTACTGCTACCTCAGCCAAGAATGATACTACCATGCTCGATGAGGAAAATAAAGCACTATGAATACTGTATGGATCGTCATTCCATCTCATTTGTTTATATTGCATTCTGTTGCATCTCACTCATCCATTTTCTCATTCATTATTCATATCAATTATTTACATGCAGGTAATTGAGGCTTATATTAGAAAGCACCTAATATAGTTTTTCTTGGGTACAATATCATGACGGAGTTCTCTGATACTCCATCTCACATCTGCAAATTCTCACCAACTTGCATTCATATATCATGAAGCCATGGCATTATCATTTAGTTGCATTACATGCATTCATTTCATTATCATTTACTTGCATTTAGATTCATTTAGATATTTATTTAAGTGCATTAATTTGTTCATCCCATTGAGGCATTTAACACATCAGGTGCATTTATTATCCTTTACTTGCATTTCATTTAAGTGCATTTGTTATCAATAACATTCATTCATCCATTTAGTGCATTCATTTTAACAACATTAAATATGCATTCCTTTCATTATCCTTTAAGTTCATTTAGAATTCATTTCATAGGTGCATTTTTTTCCATTTAGTTTCATCTAGATTCATGAGATGAATTTATTATCCTCTAATTGCATTAAGGTGCAGTTACTTTTTTTCCCATAGTTGCATTTATTTGCATTATCATTTTAATCTCATTTAGCACTTAGTTATGTTTTGGACTATTTTTAGTCATTTAGATTCATTTTAGATACATCTCACAAACATCAAATCATTTAGATACATTTATTTAAGTGCACTCATACATAAACATTTGTTCAAACATTTGATCCACTTAGATTCACTTACATTCATCTTAAAAAATGCATCATTTACTGATATCATATCATAAAAATAATAAACAAGTATTATCTATCACAAATTTCATTATGCATTATTTTAACTCATCATATAGCATACATCATCATCATTACATCATATTTATATCATTACACAAAGCATCATCCATCTTCTCCCTACATCCACATGATTAGCAAACTCATCCATAACATGCATATAGAAATCATATCATCACCATGTACATATAGAAAGAAAATCATCCATAACACAAATCTAAGCATAAACTCATAAACATCATGATGCATCAACAACATACATGTCATCATACATATGCATATCATATCATCACAAAACATGGGATCTCCTCATAAATTGCATCATGTATCGCATCATACATCACATCCAAAAAAGCATACATGTATCAAAGTACAATGATGTCAAAATATACCGGCAACCAAGAGCCATCCAAGTCACAGTCCAAAATAACAATGTAACAGGTACATAAAATCTCTCAAATGGCACTCTGGCCAGATGTTGCACCACCATCATCACCTGCTCCACCACTACCCCTTGCTCCTCCCCCACCACCTCGCTGAGGAGGACCCATCACACCCCCACTTCTTTGAGCCCTCTGCGATCACTCTAATCTCGCCCACCACATCTGGGAATAGCTTAGTGCTCGATGACTAACTGGCACAGCCTGCTCATATAGTCCCCGCGAATAGTCAAACTCTCCACCTGCCCGCCACATCTCCCTCAACACCACCTCACTCAGACCCTGTGCGTGTGCTCCCTCCAACACTCATAATCTATCCTACACCTCACTCAAACTGTCCACTAGATCATCTCTCTCTCACATCACTACAGTCAACTCTGTCTCCCATGCAAATAGCTGGACATCTCTAGTTGCAATCTTTGCCTCCCTGTCCTCTAATCAAGTCTACAAGTGTAATATCATATACTCCTACAAATCTCCATCTCCTCCACCTATGCCTCCCCCTCCCATCTCCATAGGATCATCTCCTCCACCTGTCTCTCCCTCTCCCATCGTCTCATCACCACCCTCTCCCCCACCCACATCTCTCCCTCCTACTCTCGTTGCACCCTGTATCAATGGACCCTATGATAGTTGTAAAGGTTGTCCCCCTCTACCTCTCCTCTGTAATCATCCTCCTCCACCACCTCCACCTCCAAATCCACCCCCACCCCCACCACCTCCACCTCCTCCTGCTCCACCACATCTTCCACCACCACCTCCATCTCCTCCTCCTCTACCACCTCCATCTCCTCCAACTCCACCCCTGCCTCCTCTCCTCCTCCAACGTCATCTCCTATTATCCTCAAAAGGTGGTATCGACTCAGAAGGATATGAAATCCATGCAATCGGATGCGCGGTATGATACTGTGTACTCCTCTGTCACCCCTCCATCCACAATCTCAGGCCTCATATGCCATGGTCTCACCTGTAAGGTCTAGAACTCTGCCAGGGCCTGATCATATGGTAACACTGGCCCCCACTGAAATATCTCCTGTACTACCCATGCATACTCCCCTAACCCTCTCGACAATCCCTGCCTCCATCCAAACTGCCTCATCACTCTCCCCGGCACCTGTCTCTCTACAAGCTAGGATGTGCGACCAATCAAAAAGCATGTCATAAATACATATGGTACCGCCTCGGCATCATCCTCCTAGGGCTCACACTCAATATATGGTCTCCATATCACTATATCTAGGTCATCTAATGCTCGTCACCAAAACTCCAACTTCCCCAAATGGGGCTGGCTCATCATCCCTCCATACATATAAACATAGGGTTGATCTATCACTCTAAATCTCAAGCTGATCGGGCGTGTGACTGGCAAGTGCTCCCACGCCCAAATGTGTAGTAATGTGATCCCTCCTCCTAGTGCTCTCGTCTCACTGTACACCGCCTCGTGTAGCTCCCTTTAAAGATGTGCTAGCACACATGGTCCCCGGGCATAGCGAGTCCCCTCAGTCATCACCAGTCCATGTGAACATCGATCAGGGCACAACAAACCCCTGACAATCCCTATTAACATTGTTGGTAAAGGCTCATACAATGCTTCTATGTCCTCCCAGGCCACAAATCCATCCTCAATATAAACATCATCAACAAATATCCTTTGCATCACCGCCGTCCCTAGTGCTCGATCATAGGTCACTAGCTCCCCTCTGATTGAGATGTGTAGTATCCTCCACACATCCTCTAGTGTTACTATCATCTCTCCCATCGCCAGGTGGAAGGTACATGTCTCGTTATGCTAACGCTTGGCCAGTGTTTTCATCAGTCCATGATTCATCTGAATCACGGGAAGATACATCATATCATATAAACCAGTCGCAGCGACACAGTCTCTCTCTGCCTCTGTCAACTACCCTCATAGTTGCTATGTAGCAGGACGTT
The DNA here is from genome assembly GCF_030272615.1 of Cryptomeria japonica. Taxonomy (NCBI): domain Eukaryota; kingdom Viridiplantae; phylum Streptophyta; class Pinopsida; order Cupressales; family Cupressaceae; genus Cryptomeria; species Cryptomeria japonica. Next base: position 593,449,656 of record NC_081407.1, read on the forward strand.
GCTCCCACATCTGTAAAATGGGCAGGTCCTCCTACACACATCAACAAACATCAATTGTTTTCCTCCAAACTTTCTTTTGTTTTCAACCTAGACTATCAACTGATACTTTGATCAAGTATCTTCAGGTCCCAACAGGCAATCGATTATGGCAATCCTAGACTACAATAGGCATTTATCGTAATGACCTAGTCTCAATGGAGCTGCTATAATTCACCAAAACAACCAATCAACAATCAACCGAGGCATCATACTATCTTCTTTAACACTGGGGCATTTTTTATCACAATAATGTTATTCTGCTAACAAAAGCGCTACAATTTATGCTCAAAAGCGCTAAACAATCAAACGCACTAAAACAACTACAAAACAACGCTATTAAATAGCAAAAGCGCTACAAGACACACACAAAAGAACTAATACTATAATAGCACTACAACTATGACTCAATCACGCTAAACCTAACACAAACGCTACAACTACTATATAATAGCGCCATTGCAGCACAATAGCACTATTTTAGGCGACAAAAGCACTAAAACTATTGTCTTGATTGATCTTTGACACTTGAAAAACCATGATAAAAATCCACAAAACACAAAATTCAAAATTTGTGTACCAGTGGTCCGTAGTCATCTGGCCGCTAGAATTGACGGATCCGCTCTAGCCGATGATCCGCTGTAGGCACAGGCATGCTGACTGCTGCTCACTCCTTCGCCAAAGTCACTATCAGAACTCCAAACTGCCAGGGAGATAGGTGCAAATGAGCCCATTTTTACCCTTCCCCCCCATATACACCCTCCAGCCCTAACCCAAATTCACCCCGCTCACCGTCGTGGTCCTTGTGAACCTCCAACGTCTCTCATTTCTTTGTTTTACCCCCGTTTTCTCCCATTCTTTCACCGTTATTACTAATTTCTTCTATTCTACCTCTCGTACACTTCTTTTTCTTTTTCAAGAGATAGCCCGATTTTTCAAAAAAAATTGACCCATCTCTCGAGGGGACATACCACCCACTAAATTAACATTTATGGGGCATATTTTTTCACACCTATTTTTCTTTCTTTGAAACGACGCGATAAACTGCACCGTCTCAAGGAGAGACAAATGTAATCACATAAATCTGTCCACTTAATTAAATGAATATTTACTATTTATTTGATTATTTAACCCTCAATAATCAGTTAATTAAATTAATATTTAATTAATTTCATCCTCAAACTCTTCTCCTATTAATTAAATAAATTATTTAATTTATTTTAATTAATTCATTAAGCCACACTCAAAATCAATTAAATGAATAAAGCACATTTATTTAATTTAACCCCCTTTCCTCATTTAAATAAATAAATAAATATTTATTTAAATCCCTAAACTACCCCCCACTTGCATTCTCCTACAAATGCAAGTTGCACCTATTTTGTTGAAATAAAGCAATTTTATTTTTATTAAAATCCTATTTTCCCTCACCCACCAAACCCACTTGCATCCTAAACCCATTCTATATTCTTCTAAACCATTCCTAATTAGTCTAACCCCATCCCCTATTTATTGTCACATTCCTAAGCAACTTGAAGTCACTTCTCAAAGCCTCCAAAGTCTTTGAAAAACATTAAATGCTTTATGTCTCCAACAAGTTATCCCCTAAAGTCTTCCAAACCATTAATGGCTCTTACATGACCATTTATGGTTCTTACATAACCATTAATGGTTAACTCAACTCGCCCACATGGTTAGAGACTTTCCCTCTAACTCAACCCTCATGTGACTCATGGGTCTCTTCAAGGATTTATTGTTTTGACCATGGTTATCCTCACTAACTCTTTCACAAGAGTTTATCCATTGGATAAAGACATTATTCATTGGATAATGTCTTTATTCAATCAACTCAACACTAACCTTAACTCCCAAGCTAACCTTCATGTCATTTCAAGCATTTAATGCTTCTTCTCTCCCCTCTCAAGCCATCTCATGTTGACATTTGTCATCCTGGGATTGTGTTGAAAGCCCTCACATGGATCATAAACCCATCAATCCTGACCCTTGTTGAGATTACTCAATCTCAACCATCCATTTCTCTATTTTTTCTATAAATATAGCCCATTCCTTCATAATCCAAATCCAAAAATCTTGTATGCATCTAATCTATACTAAAATTGAGAGAGCATTTTAGAAGTAAATCATAATTGTAGCGTCCTAAAATTGTGACACTTGCAATTTCGACTACATTTCGGTCTTCACGATAGCGACGCAACACGCAACCTGAATGGAGACCCCAAAACCTGATTATGACACTGAAAACTGCATTTTCTTGCACCCTGGCCTGAACCTCCTTTGCACCCTGCTATCTCGGGAGGTGGGACCAGAGCGCCCAGCGCCCTGGTCCTGCAGGACCATGGCGCCCAGCGCCCTGGTCCCTGGCCCTATTTTGGGCCCGGTCTCCTATGGGGTCTCGGGTCTTTTTGTTTGCAATTTGGAAATTAACTTTCCTGGTCGGCCTAAGGTAGGGAAAATCAGTCTATTAACCCTAATTGGCAAGTATATAAACTACATTTCCTCTCCCATTTGAGGAGGTCAAAAAAAAGAGGGACATATGTGTACAAGCGTGGAAACTATACTCAAGCATTCAAACATTCAAGCATTCCTTCAAGCAATTGATCATTCTAAGTCTCCATTCAAGGCTAAGTGTTGCATTCAAGACAAGGATTCAACCATTGAAGTGGAGATCACATATTACAACATACAACATACAACATACAACATACAACAACATCTATACCTTCGCATATAAGGATACAAACATCCTTACAACAAGGTAATAGTACTTGTTTTACATTACATTTACAAGCATTTCTCATTTCTTGGTTAATTCCAAAACCGGGGTTTGACCTAAGGGCAAACCCCTAATCCCTAACCCCCCAATCGTCTTCGCTTTTCTGTGTGTAGGTTGTAGGTACGCGGCTGAAATTGAAGATCTGGAATCCTTGTGCAAAGACGAACAGATCCCCCTTCGTTTCGTGGATTTTTCAAAGGACCGTGTGCACGTCGGGCGCCATCGTCCTGTCAACTTTCGCTCAAATTTGCAGGACAACGCCGTCTCGACATTTTACTGCTAATTCCAGGTCCGCAGCTTCATATCATATCCCTATCTCAGTTTATAAGCGAATCTTTGTCACTTTTTATGCATTCCTAGCTTAATTCTTCTATCAACATTCTTTACAAAAGAGGGTAGCCTTGCTTTCTTAACCCTTGAAACACATTTAGCATCCAATCTTGCATTGTGTGGGATTGGATCTTGTGGGTTTCAACCCCTCTTTTGAATGTAAAGTCTCTCTCCTAAGTGAAAACCATCAACCCTAGTGAATCTCCCTTCTCTCTCCTTGGAGTTGGAAGAGGGGAGAGCAACTAGGGTTCGATCGCGATTTTCCGCTTTACAATAATCTACATTGTTATTTTGGTTAAAATCAATATAGCTTTATTAGGTGCTTTCTCATATCTAGTTTACTTGCATTTGCACAATCCTTTTAATCATTTTTCATAAATCTTGAATCTCCATAAAACTTCCATAGTAGTGCAAAAAGTTGAGGGCTACACTCATGTGGAACTTGGAGAGGAGAGGAACAAGGGAGTAGCAGCTATGAGCATGTTTGAGAGCATTTGGGAGTGTTTTGTATCTTTTCTCTATTTTTGTATGCTTTCTTTAATGTGTTTGATATCTCTCTTGATATGCATTCTTAGGATTGTAGTTTCCCTCATATTTTATTTTTTATTGATACTACTAACACTAACATTTGTCTTCTGTGTTCCTAACATCCTTTTTGCAGTGCATCAATATGTATATATACATATATATCTATATACATACATATATATATATATGCATATGCATGTATACATACATATGTATATATATGTTTGTGTGTATATATATATATGTGTGTGTGTGTGTACATACATATATATATATATATATATATATATATATATATATATATATATATATATATATATATGTATATATATATATATATGTATATACATATATGTGTGTGTATATAAACATATATATGTATATATATACATACATAGCTATATACATACATACATATGTTGGCGATTGACACTCATCTGGTGACTTCTGATGGTTGATTATCAGTTTAGGGTTGTCATTGATGGCAACTCTTCCTGAGATTCCTATCTGATAATCACGGATCTTGATTTTTGGAAGTGGATGTCAACCGTATATATATATATATATATATCTATGTGTGTGTGTGTGTGTGTTGTAAATTGACACTCATCTGATGGCTTCTGATGGTTGATTATTAGTTAAGGGTGTTCATTGATGGAAATTCTTCATGAGATTCCTATCCGGTAATCATGGATCTTGATTTCCAGAAGTGGATGTCAATCAGTAGCCAGTTAACCGATATTTCTGATTTATCAGAGTAGTTTTGGTCTGGAAGCTTTCCAGTGATTGTGGTGTAATGAATCGTGTTTGGTTTGATTGAGCCAACATAAAAATATCATTTTATCATTGTTTTAGTGATCTATATTTATCTTTGGTGATCCGGTCAAGCCGACATATGTCTACACGTTACATTAGCAGGCCGACCTGATAAAAAATATATTTTGTGATTGTAGATATATAAGTCCGGTGTGGGAGATCTTTTTGGTGAATGATATGATTGTATGTGAGTGAGTGGTGATCAAGAATCCTTTTTGGCCTAGTTTCACGTGCGCATTCTTGATCCGGTAGCTGACTGAGACAGTGAACAGGGCAGAACAGAGTAGAACAACAGAAGTAATTCAGTTAGTGTATTTGGCACTCAATCGGAACTCATCCAAGCATTTTAGATGTTATTTTGGAGTTCATTTGCTATAATTCATCATTGTAATTAATCAGTAAGGTAGTGATCCTTCTAGGGATGTAGCCCTTATTATATTTGAGCAGTGAGCTCTAGGCAGTGTGCCTGAATTTCTATGCATTCCCATATTGTAATATTGTTTTTCTATTGGCCATAGTGGAATAATATTGTGGGTTCAAATCCCACTGTGGTTTTTCCCATTTGGGTTTCCAAATAAAAAATTTGGTGTTATGATTTTGTGGTTGATTGTTTTATGTTCCTACATTTCAGTTTCATGTTTATGCTTCTGATGGTTTAAAGTCAAGTTTGAAACTCTGTAAACCAGTAGATCACTGATTCAACCCCCCCCCCCCCTCTCTTAGTGATCCCTGATTCCAACAATTGGTATCAGAGCCTAGTTCCACTGAAGAAGCTTAACTGCTTGAGGAAGATCCGAGAGATTGAATCAATGAATTCTAGTTTTCAGAGACAAATCAGTGTGGTACTTGAGGATCTCAATACTGCTAGGAATGAAATCAGTTCCTTGAAAAGAAACATGAATGTTGCTAATGAATTCATTAATGACTTGAAGGATCAAGTGAGCACTTCAAGAGACAAGAGGAAAGAATTGATGGACAAGTTGAAGGAGAAAGAAGATCTAATCAAGGAAAATCGGGGTAAAGCTGATGAATTTGACAAGTTTGAGAGAGAGAATGTTGCATTGAAGAATGAGATGCAATCCATTGTGATGAGAGTGACTAAGGAGATTAAGGACTGAAAGAAGAATGATGAGAATCTGGTACAATCATTGAAGGAAAGAGCTAATGAATGTTTCAGTCTTACCTATGAGAATGATCAGTTGAAGCTTGAGTTGACATAGTCAAGTAATAATAGTCAAGAACTTGAAAGACAGATTACTACCTTAAGAGATGAACTTGATACTGCTAATGATTACAAAGACAAATTCAAAGCTATCTTAGCAAGGCTTGATGAGATGTTGGAAAGTCAGAGACATGGAAAGGACATGTGAGGACTTGGATTTGAGAAAGGTGAATGCTCTGGATCTAGACAAAGCAATACAAAACCTGATCAGAAGAAGAGAAAGAATCCTCCAGTGAGACAGCCTAATGCCCATAAATTCAATGGTAGATGCTTTACTTGCAATAAATTTGGTCAGATGCAAATCAATGCAGAAGTAGGATGAATAATGGAATGAACAACATGAATAATGTTCCTACCTTTATCGGTCAGTGTTTCATATGCAATAAGTTTGGTCACAAGTCAAATATGTGTAGAGCAGTAATGAATAACTTCCAAAACAAGAGGTGTTATGCTTGTGGGATGTTTGGACGTATCTCTAACTAGTGCAGGATGAGACCAAATCAAACGAACTTTAAACTTATGTAGAGGAATTTTGTTTGTCGTGCATGCAATAAAATTGGTCACATTGAAAAATATTGCAGAAGCAAGAATAGTGCTCTGATAGACAAGAAAAAATCATATGAGAAGTGAAAGGCAAGGGTGGAAGAGATTAGAGACAAACATGAGAAGATGTGGGTCAAAAAAGATGAATCCAAAGAAGACAATGGATCTGAACTCGAATCCGGTGTAGGATCTTCATCTGGTAATTAGGGTTTTATGCCTTAGGGGGAACTTTTCATGCAGATTCTAAGAACCCCCTCTTCGGTGATCTGCAATTGATTCTAGAAGGTTGCAGAAAGATTAAATCTTATATGCAAATGTTATCCAAAATTTTCAGAGAAGATTTGATGCTTCAGTAAGCGATTCTATGAAAATCAAGGTAACCAGTTGTAGCATTTATTGCAATGAAGAATTAGGTTTTTGAAGGTTAAAAGGGCATTTCAAAGTTTTATTTGTAACAAAGTGATCAAGAGAATAGTGTAGAGAACAAGAGAAAAGCAATTTGGTGATCTCCACAACGATTTTAATGAGCCTAAAGAGAATTCCAGTGCCTGGTTATGAATTGAGGTATTTATCTATTACAGACTATCAGTTTCTGTAAACCCTAAGTTCAAAATGGCTTCAGCTTCTGGAATTGCTACCCCATTGGTTGTCGAGATTAAGGATAGAGCCAAACCTTGTTTTCAAGAAACATCCTTTTAAATTTGTCGAGGATGATCTGGAAGGTGCATTTTCTTCAGTGCCCTATGGCATCCTTCACAATGAGGATATTGGGGCATACATCCATTGTGATCTTGAGGAGCTTGGCAATGTTGACATGTTGAATCTACATAATAAACATTTGGCAGATAGTTTGGGAAACCTCAAAACAAAATATAAGGTTCTTCAAGACAAGGGTTTTTCGTAATTCATCCATTTTCCATTATTTCAACAAAGGACAGTGGATCCAAGTATATTCTCAGTCGAGTCCATGATGAGTTCATGTGGCTTGATAGGCCTCACAAGATCACTAAACAAATAATTCAAGTTGTGACATGCCTCATTGAAACCGGTGAAGTACCTGGCCTAAGAAAAGTATCGAATAACACAGTGATAGAAATTATTGGTTCCAAGTTTGACAACAGAACAATGACCATAAGTGACATTCTGGAGCATGGTGTGAATTTTGCATCAATGGTGGTCAGATACAAAGTTTACCAGTCAAGCAGACATAATTTTGTCTCTAGAACTGCCATATATACAGCATATCAGATGTTCAAGAATGACATGAGGCATGATCTATGTACAGTTCTTCTAAATGAGCTAATGAGTAATTTGAAGAAAATTAAGAAAGACAAGAAGCACACTATATGAAACTCTTCTTATTTGCTTGGCCTTATATTTCTTAAATGAGATACCTGGAGTAAAAGGAAAAGTCCAATGGCCCTATGATAGACTGGTGGTAATGCAAATTAAAGAGGGATTGTGGGGAATAGGAGTTGCTACAATGAGAATATCTTCTCTCTGGGGTTATTTCAAATCTTTCCAAGCCACAATGAAGAATAGAGAAAGAATCCCTAAGGAGATTGTGGAGAAGTGTGAGCAAACTATTTGCTTCATGGCTGATAAAGATCAATGCCAAATGGAAGTCATGGAGCCTATGATAGTTTGGATCATTCCCATGGGGTATGAAGTTGACTCTATCACGCTTGAGGCATATGCTCAACACTTATTGAGCCAACCGGTGGATCCAAAAGAAGGAAGATCTAGAACATTCAAAGAGAAAGACCTTGAATTGCACAGGCAGTTCACTGCACCTACTAGGAAGAGGAAAGTTGCCAAGATGGTTGAGGAAGTGGTAGTGCAAATGGGATTCACTCGAGAGGAGGTGAAGTAGGAAAGAGAAAAACATGCATAGATGGAGGCCAAAGAGGAAACCAAAAAGCCTAAGGTCGGCCTGGTTCCCTCCAAGGTTAAACCTAAAGAGACCAAGTCTACCCATGCTCTGGTGGCACCATCTTCAGGACCAAGCCCATCCGAAAAGGGAGTGTTGAAGCAAAAGGAGAAGTCTAAGCGGACTTATATTGTTGTGTCTCTGGTGGCCTCTGATACTGAATCTGATGAGGAAGTAGGCAAGGCTAAGAAGAAAGGTGAATTTGTAAGAGTGGTGAGGAAGCCACAGTCCGGTGGTGCCCAGCAAAGCAAGAAAGTAAAATCTAAACCTTCCCCCACCGGTAGACTCAAGAGAGGAAGACAAACTAGAACTCAACTTGAAAAAGATCTTGAATCTGGTGATTTGCAAGGTAAATACACAATTGTTCCTCCATTTTCAACAGACCAATTAATAGATGAAATAATTGTTGATGAAAATTTGAAAAATCTTGGAGCCTATTATGAACATTTAGATGAGGTAGATCAAAGAAAGGTTGAAGAAGTTGTTGTCTTATATTTACATAATTTTAGTAAAACATTAATTGAGATGGAGGAGAGAATTTCTAAGGACCTATACAATATTATTGATGCAAGGAGACTGGCTGCTAGTATAACTGATAAGGAAATGAAAGAAAGAGAGTTGATAAATGTTTACACCTGTATCACCCAAGATGAAGTCAAAAGACTAATTGAGGAAACTAATAAGAAAGAATTTAGAAGCAAAAATAGGGTAAATAGGTTGATGATAGGCAAGGTGGAAGAGGTAAGAACGGAGACAGAAGATATATGGAGAAAAATTATTGTGAGTGATCCTTTGTATAAACATGCATTCAAGTCTTCTCAGCCGGAAGAAAAAGAAGGTGTTTCTAGTGATTAGAAGGATGAAACTCAGACTGAGGGACATCCAAAAGGTCAAGGCAACACAAATCTTGATGTTGAGACCAGTGATAATCCTCTACTGATAGACAATTCAATAGCCCTTGAGATACAAAAGGATGATACTTCACCCAATGGCAACACTAGTGCACTAGATAAAGGGGATGGAGCAAAGGAGAAGGAACCTGAGAAAGTTGAGGTAAAGGTTGCTAAGGTAGACAAGGGAAAAGGAGTTGTTGATCCAGCAATTGAAACTCCTATAGTCATAGGGACCCCAACTCAAATCTCCATTAATCTAGATGGTCCTCTTAACATTGGACAAATGTCTCTTGCCGAGAAGCTAATGCTTGCAGTAGCTGTTCAAGCTCAAGCTAGTCAGGATCTAGTAAAATCTAAATCTGAAGATAAGAAGCTCATTTTGATGTATGTCAATTTTTTGCAGGAGGTGGCTCGGAGTGTACAGTTAGATTCTAATGATATCCTCTTTGGTAAATTGTTACAATTGATTGATAGTGTAAATACCAATTTTGATTCTTTAGAGAAGACTGCTACTAAACGAGTTTTGGATAGGTTCAAGGATGTAATAATGCAGACATTTCAGAAGATGATTGAAGATGATAGAGTGGGATTGAATAAGGGTCTACAGATTATTTTAGATGCATTAACAGAAGGTGATAAACTGTATAGGTCTTGTCTAATTTTTCCCAAATTCACTATAGATATAGACAAGCAAATAAGTGTTTGCAAGGGTAAACTTGCTAGTATTTCACATTCCTTTGATCCCAATGTAACTCCTACCATTAGTATTGAAGGATGGATATTGGCCCTAAATGATCAGATCTCAAGCCTCAATATGGACAAAGACAGAATTTTGAGGAGAATTGGTGAACTCTGGAACTTGATTGCCCCCCAGTTGGACACCATGTTAAGCAATAAGGTATATTGCACGAAGGCAATGGCTCAACCCATTTCTTCTAATATGAAGGAAGTAGAGATCCATGCAACTATATTTAGTGCAGTCATTATAGCTTTGGATAACTTAAAGAGTGGGTGGGACACTCACCTAGGATCTTTGAAGACCATTTTTGCTAGCATCTTCAAGTATTTGTAAAGTCTCTGGCAAGTAACTATGTATACAAAGTTTGGACAGCACGCCATCTTTGGCATTGTTGTCAAAGAGGGAGAGAAAAGGTTCAAAATTCTTTGTCTAAGGCGGAGCCTTAGAAATTATTTTGATCTGGTGGTAGTTCTCAACACTTAGCCATTTTTCACAAGTGTTGCCATCAATGCCAAAGGGGGAGATTGTTGGAAATTGACACTCATCTAGTAGGTTTTGATGGTTTATTATTGTTTTAGGGTTGTCATTCATGGAAACTCTTCATGAGATTCCTATTCAGAAATCATGGATCTTGATTTCCGGAAGTGGATGTCAACCGGTAGCCAGTTAATTGGTATTTCAGGTTGATCAGAGCAGTTTTTGTCCAGAAGCTTTCCGATAATTGCGGTGTAATGAATCGTGTTTAGGTTGATTGAGCCAACATAGAAAAATCATTTTGTCATTGTTTTAGTGATCTGCATTTATCTTTGGTGATCTGGTCAAGCCAACGTATGTCTACATGTTACATTAGCAGGTTGACTTGATAAAAGATCTATTTTGTCATTGCGGATATATAAGTCTAGTGTGGGAGATCTTTTTGGTGAATGATATGATTGTATGTGACTGAGTGGTGATTGAGAATCCATTTCGGCATAGTTTCACGTACCCATTCTTGATCCTATAGCTGACTGAGACAGTGAACAGAGCATAACAAAGTAGAACAACAGAAATAATTCAGTCACTGTATTTGGCACTCAGGCGGAACTCATCCAAGCATTGTAGATGCTATTTTGGAGTTCATTTGTTGTAATTCATCATTGTAATTAATCAGTAAGGCAGCAACCCTTCCAGGGTTGTAGCCCCTATTGTATTTGAGTAGTGAGCTATAGGCAGTGTGCCTGAATGCCTATGCATTCCTATATTATAATATTGTTTTGCTACTGGCCATAGTGGAATAATATTGTGGGTTCAAATCCCATCGTGGTCTTTCCCATTTGGGTTTCCATGTAAAAAATCTGGTGTTATGATTTTGTGGTTGATTGCTTTATGTTCCTTCATTTCAATTTCATGTTTATGCTTCCCGTAGTTTAAAGTTAAGTTTGAAAATCTGTTAACCAATAGATCACTTATTCACCCCCCCCTCTCCCCCTCCCTCTCAGTGAACCCTAATTCCAACAACATACATACATACATATGTGTGTGTATACATATATGTATATATGTATATATATATGTATGTATATATGTATGTATGTATGTATGTATATGTATCTATGTATGTATGTATGTATATATATATGTGTGTGTGTGTGTGTACAGTTATATGTATGTATATGTATGTATGTATATATATGTATATATATGTATATATGTACATGCATACATACATACATAATTTATATGTATATATATGTGTGTGTGTGTATGTATGTATGTATGTATGTATGCATACATACATACATACATTCATACATACATATAACTATACATACATATACATACATATAACTATACATACATACATACATTCATACATACATATAACTATACATACATATGTATATATACATATGTATGTATAGTTATATGTATGTATGAATGTATGTATGTATGTATGCATACATACATACATACATACATACATATATATATGTATGTATACACACATATATATTTATTTACACACACACACACATATACATACATATATATAAGCATACATATATATATGTATGTATGTATGTATGTATATATATATATATATATATATATATATATATATATATATGTATATACATACATATAACTATACATATATAGTTATATGTATATACATACATATAACTATACATATATAGTTATATGTATGTATGTATATACATACATATAACTATACATACATATATATATATATACATATATATGTTTATACATATATATATATATATATATATATATATGTATGTATGTATATGTGTATATATATACATGTATACATACACACACATACACAAACACATATATACATATACACACACATATACATATACATTGTATATACATATGTATATGTATAGAATATATGTGTATATATGTATATATATACATGTATACATATATGTATATATATACACACACACACACATGTGTGTGTGTATATATACATACATGTATACACATATACATATATATATATATATATTGTTGGCATTTGCATGAAGATTGCATTGATGAACTATCGTGTTGTCATTGATGTCAATTATAACCGATAATGATGTTGTTATGATGTTGTTTTGCAACCAATAGGTGAGCTAGTGAAGGAAACCAGTATTATTTGAGAAGCAGTGAGATCAACCGGTAACCCTACCTATTGATGTGCTAAACCCTAACCGATGGAGCTTGGTGAATCAGTTGTATTGATTTATGATCAAATGATGAACAGTAATGATTATGCCACATATGCATGTTGTATGTGAAGAGTTTCAAATGGTTTTTGGTGTGTAGAGATAACAATTTTATCTTGGGAATGAGTGAGTACATTGTATGAAGTGGAAACCGCGTGATGAGTTACAGGAATCGATGAAGCGGTGATCAAGGAGCGATGAAGTTGTCTTGAATAATGTGCAATGATTGCTATGTATTCCAATAGTCATACTTGAACCGATTTGTTTGTAATCTCTATAAAATCTTAGGTTTGTGATGTGTTACAGACCTATTGTTTTTCTTATAAGGTCGATGAGTTGTTTTGTTGTAGTGTTGGCAATTTTGGTTAAGTGTAAGTGTGATTGGTTGCCGAACTAGAAGGTGTATCTGCAGTATGTGTGAAGGTAGATAGAAGCATGAAAAAGATCTGATCAAGTAGAGTAGTGCTATTCACCATATCAGCAAACTCATGTTGTTCTCTCACAATTACAACAGTCAAATCCCTTGACCGGGTAAGCTCTAATAGGCTTAGTGATATCTAAATCCTCTAACCAAGTGATCCATTAGCTTGGATTTCAAATCCTCTATCGAGGTTACTCCTAAAAGGGTATTGCTTCTAATAGGGCATTATAGTCAATCCCTTAACTGGGTGGTCCCTAACAGGATTTGTTCCTAACAGGACATTTTGTAAAGCTTTAATAGGCTTGGCTACTAACAAGGCGAACTTCAGAAGAGTTCAAAATACTTGTGGGTATTCATCCCCACCGTGGTTTTCCCATTTGGGTTTCCATGTCAAAATAATTGTATTAAGTGGTGAATGGTTTTTGTGGTTATGTTTTCTATGGTTAATTTGCTTAACTACTAAATCCACTTAGATATGATAATATGACCAACAGTAATCTAAGATGTGCTTTTACTATTGTTAGTAAAGTATTTGAATATTTTTGTTAAAAGGTTTTGAGATTTTCAGAGATGTTATACTATTATTCTATTATGATAGTCAACCGGTATACTTGACAGTGACATTGCAATTTGTAGTTCGGTGTTTGAACCAGTTAGTTCTGAGATTGACTTGTGAGATTGTTATTGAGTTTGGTGAAATTTTAGTCAGTTTTCCATCTACTGATTCACCCCCCCCCCCCCTCTCAATAGTTGTCCGAATACTTATTGATTCATCATACCATCAATTGGTATCAGAGCATTTCAAGTCCTCTAGCATCTAATCCTAACAGCTTGAGGTAAAGATCTTGAAGAACATGATAAAGAAAGAAGGTTCGATGTTAATAGGGAAAACTTTAGAATATGGAAATGATAGGATGAAAATCTATATCAAGAGTCTAGGAAGTCAATACTGGGAACATGTTGTTACTCAATATGTTGCACCTACTGGGACTATGTTTGATGATCAAAAGAAAGAGCAACAAGAAAATAATCAAGCATTGGAGGCCATTATCAGTTCTTTGTCTGATTTAGAGTATGTTGATGTCCATGGTTTGGAGACTACTTATGATGTGTGGAAGAAATGTTGGCATTGTGTGAACCGGTATGAGGACATGATTAAATTGTATGTTGTCATTGATGTCAATATGTTGAAGAAGAGAGAACCGGTATGTTACCAAGAACCGGTATATGTGAGAACCGGTATAACATTGAGAACCGGTATAACATTGTGAACCGGTATATGTGCCAAAGTGAAGCAGTGTGTTTGTTCAAGGTGAATCGGCATGTTGATATGGGAACTGGTACACGAAAGCTTTGTATGACTACCAGTTGGTAGTCTCAACTTCAGGGTTTCTGGTTGAAGTGCTTTAAGCCTATGTGACTCAACCGGTGACTTTGTGTGATGAGTTAGCATTGTAACGAAGAATAGATCATGTTGCCACGTCAGCCTTGTGCGCGTGAAGGATCTTGCATGAAGGAGATTGTTCCTATCTACCTCAGGAATGTGCAAAGTTTGTAAATGTTGAAAATAGGTGATGGGTTATCAGCCGCCATGAAAGTGGTGGAAAATGAACGATGGAGAACATCTTGAGATCGGTTCGAGACTGTTGCATTTAATGCAATGTGCTCAATGGTCAGGATTGAACCATTTGAATTGCTTAACCTAATAGGTTTAGGGTTTAGGGTTTATGCTACGGACCTATCTGTTTCCTATAAGGTCGATGTTGTGTTTCTTTCTGAGGTTGTTGGCAAAAGTTGTGTGTGTGTATCCAAGTGAAGAGATATGTGATTCTTGCCAAACCCGAGGGGAGAAGTGATACCTGCAGATTGTAAGTGCGGAAGGTGAAGAGGAGCTAAAGCAGATCTACATTGGCATTGAGTGCTGGTACCAGATCATTATAATACCTGTTGATCTCTAACCACTTCAACAGTTGGGAAATCCCTTAACAGGGTAGCTTTAACCGGCTTACTATAAATCCTTTGACAGTGTGACTCAAAACCATTGAGTTCTTAAAATCCTCTAACAAGGTAACCTTTAACAGGTTTTAACCCTTAACTAGGTATTCTAGCCATCCCTTAACCGGGTGATCCCTAGCAAGATCGGTTCCTAACAGAACCTATTGTATCAGTCTCTAATCGGACAAGGCTCCTAACAAAGTGGACTTCTAAAGAGTTCAAAAATAGCTTGTGGGTATCCATCCCCACCGTGGTTTTTCCCAGTTGGGTTTCCACGTGAAAAAACTGTGTGTCATGTGTGGTGTTATTCATGTGATGGTTTAAGTGATTCGTGTCTGAAGGTAAATCATGTTGATCTAGTTGTTTATATATTTATGATGATGGATTACCTATTCATGCACTAGGGTGAAATGGAAATGAAGTATTAGATTATATGAAAAGATAAGTGTTAACCGGTTTAAGCTTGTCACAGTTATTACGGGTTTTGTCGGTTGTACTCTGTTTAAGACCGGTGTTACTGTTTGTCTACCAAAGTGAAGAGATACGTGATTCTTGCCAAACCAAAGGGGAGAAGTGATACCTGCAGATTGTAAGTGCAGAAGGTGAAGAGGAGCTAAAGCGGATTTGCATTGGCATTGAGTGCTGGTACCAAATCATTGTAATACCTGTTGATCTCTAACCACTTCAATAGTTGGGAAATCCCTTAACAGGGTAGCTTTAACCAGCTTACTATAAATCCTTTGACATGGTGACTCAAAACCATTGATTTCTTGAAATCCTCTAACAAGGTGACCTTTAACAGGGTTTAACCCTTAACCGGGTATTCTAGCCATCCCTTAACCGGGTGATCCCTAACAAGATCGGTTCCTAACAAAACCTATTGTATCAGTCTCTAACCGGACAAGGCTCCTAGCAAAGCGGATTTCTAAAGAGTTCAAAAATAGCTTGTGGGTATTCATCCCCACCATGGTTTTTCCCAGTTGGGTTTTTATGTGAAAAATTTGTGTGTCATGTGTGGTGTTAATCATGTGATGGTTTAAGTGATTTGTGTCTGAATGTAAATCATGTTGATCTAGTTGTTTATATATTTATGATGATAGATTACCTGTTCATGCACTAGGGTGAAATGGAAATGAAGTATTAGATTGTATGAAAAGATAAGTGTTAACTGGTTTAAGCTTGTCATAGTTATTATGGGTTTTGCGGGTTGTACTCATTTTAAGACCGGTGTTATTGTTTGTCTACCAAAGTGCAGTGTCTGCTGACAAACCGGTTTTAAGAATGTGTTTTTGTTTGTATTGATTCACCCCCCCCCCCTCTCAGTACCGGTTTGGTACTATTCATTCATCATTGAGTTATCAATTGGTATTAGAGCGTCCTCCAGGTCCTTTGTGTTATAAGCTTAACCGCTTGAAGAAAAGATCCCAGTCTAATGATGAAGAGGGAAGGTCCAAAGTTCAATACAAATAATTTCAATATATGGAAAGACAGAATGAAGATATACATCAGAAGTATGGGTGCTCAACACTGGAGCTATGTTGAGAATGCTTATGTTGCCCCTACCGGTATTCTCACCGATGACCAAAAGAGAGATGCAGGAGAATGGGCAAGTCATGGAAGCCCTAATTAGTAGTTTACCTGACATTGAGTTTATTGATGTCCAAGATAAAGTAAATCCCAAAGAAGTATGGGATACTCTTGAAAATATCTATGGCGGTGATGAGCATGTAAAACAAGCTAAGGAAGAAAGCCTTAGAGGGAAGTTTGAAGACATGCGGATGGTTGAAGGTGAGACCATTCAACAGTATGGAATAAGAATCAAAATTGTTGTCGAAGATATCAAGAGTGCAGGTGGTAAAATGGAAGTTTCCACTGTGGTAAGCAAAGTTCTGAGATCCTTATTACCAGTCTATGCAATAAGGGTTGCTGCTATTCAGGAGTTGAGATCAATAGACAAGACTAAGGTATCCCTAGACTCCATCATTGTAAAGTTGACAGCCTATGAGCTAAATAGTTTTGATGGCAGTGTTCAAAAGACTGAATCAGCTTTTAAAGCTTCTGTTGCACCATCCAGAAAAGGAAAAGAAGCAAGCACCAATGGTGAACCAAGACAGAGCAGAGAAATGGATGATGAGGAGATTCTGATGGAATTTGAAGCTCTTCTTGCCAAGAAACTTCCTAAAGGAACCAGTAAATACAAAGGTAAGCTCCCTTTGAAATGCTTTTCTTGTAACCGGATAGGACATATTGCTATAAACTATCCTAATGGTGACAACAAGGACAAACTGGAAAGGTTCAAGAAATTCTAAGGTGGAAACCAGAGAAACTATTTTGTGGCAGTTGATGAAGGTGTCATAGATGAGGAATTGGAAGATGAAGAAAATGAAGATATTGTGTTTGTTGTTGTCAAGGAAGATGTGTCAAACAAGAAGGCTCTTGTCTCTCACTTTGATAATTCCAATGAGTGGATTATTGACAGTGGCTGTTCTCACCATATGACTGGTGACCAAAGCAAGTTTCTATCCTTGGAAGAGTATTGGGTTGATGGTCTCAGACACAACCTTCTAAGTGTTGCCCAGTTGAATGATAGTGGTCTCACTCTGGAATTCAAGAATGGAGTGTGTAGAATCAAAGGAAATAATGGTGAATTGGTGGCCATCAGCATGCAGACCAAAGGTAACCTATTTTAGCTGAATGCAAATATCAAAACATGTCTTATGGCTAGGTTTGATGACAGTTGGATATGGCATAGGAGACTCTACCATGTAAACTTTGATAACATTATGAAGGCCAGTAAGATCAAGGCAGTTAGAGGGTTGTCGGTGCTGAGCAAACTGGAAAATACCTTCTATAGAGAGTGTCAACTGGGGAAAATGTCTTCCTCAACCTTTAAAGGTAAACCTTTCACTGCTGACAATTTACTTGATCTTGTGTATACTGATTTGTGTGGTCCTATGAAAACTAGGAGTGTGCAGGGAGATAGGTATTTTATGATTCTTACAGATGATTGCTCAAGAATGATGTGGGTCATATTCTTGAAAGATAAGTCTGAAGCTTTTGGAAAGTTCAAAGCTTTCAGAGCATTAGTGGAGAAGGAAAGTGGTAAAAGGATCAAGTGCCTTAGAACTAATCAAGGAGGGGAATTCACTTCCGGTGAATTCAACAAGTACTATGAAGAACATGGCATCAAGAGGCAACTGTCTGCCCCTTGAACTCCATAGTAGAATGGCCTAGCAGAGAGGAATAACCGGACTGTGGTTGAAGCAGCAAGAACAATGTTGATTCAAGGAAAGGTTGCTCACACCTTTTGGAGAGAAGCGGTGAGCACTGCATTCTACACAATGAACTGGGTACTCATCAAGAAAGGTAAGGATAAAACTCCTTATGAGTATTGGACCGGTAAGACACCTGTGGTTAGCTACTTTAGAGTGTTTGGTAGCAAATGTTACATCAAGAGGAGCGAACACTAGAGAAAATTTGATGCGAAATGTGATGAGGGAATATTCCTAGGGTATTCCACCAAGAGCAAAGCTCTCAAGTGTTTCAATAATAGAACTCAGAGAATTATGGAAAGCATTAATGTGAGAGTTGATGAAACCTCTGAGAAAACTGAGGAAACTAGCAGTGAGCAAGTGGTAAATGAACCAGTTGTAACCTTCTGGGAATCGGTTGCCAGTCAACCAAGTACTAGTAACAGTGTTCCTACACCTGTAGATGTAGATGCAAATACTGATGGAGATGAGGATGAGAAAGAAAAGCAAGAGGAATCTATTAAGACTA
This sequence comes from Cryptomeria japonica, assembly GCF_030272615.1. NCBI lineage: Eukaryota > Viridiplantae > Streptophyta > Pinopsida > Cupressales > Cupressaceae > Cryptomeria > Cryptomeria japonica. Next base: position 593,468,406 of record NC_081407.1, read on the forward strand.
TTCCTCGGTATGTCAAGCTGAATCATGATCCTAAGCAGATCATAGGAGATAAGGATGCTGGAATCCTTACAAGAAGAAAGGTCAGAGAAAAATCATGTATGATCTCTGAATTTAAGCCTAAATTATTCAAAGAGGCACATGAAGATGAAGACTAGATCAAGGCAATGGAAGAGGAACTTGACCAGATAGAGAGAAATGGTACATGGTCTTTGGTACCTAGACCAGAGCATAAAAATGTCATCGGTACCAAATGGGTTTTCAAAAATAAGTTGAATGAGGATGGCACAGTGATTAGAAACAAAGCCATACTGGTGTGTAAAGGATATGCCTGAGAAGAAGGAGAAGACTATGGAGAAACCTTTGCTCCTATAGCCAGATTGGAAGGAGTTCGTATGCTTCTTGCATATGCAGCGTTTAAAGGATTCAAAGTATATCAAATGGATGTAAAATCTGCATTCCTAAATGGTGTACTTGAAGAGGAGGTGTATATAGAGCAACCAGATGGGTCTGCCCTATCTGAAGATAGTGACATGGTGTGTAGGCTACATGAAGCCTTATATGGTCTAAATCAGGCACCTAGAGCTTGGTATGAATGCCTGCACTCCCATCTTGTGAAGATTGGATTTGAGAGAACAAGTGAAGATAGCAATATCTACTTGAAATCTGAAGGAGATCAGATCCTGATCTGTGAGGTATTTGTTGATGACATTATCTTTGGTGGAGATGACAAGATGAGTCATGAGTTTGCAGAGGAGATGAAGAAAGAGTTTGAGATGTCACTCATAGGGAAGATTAAGTTCTTCATTGGACTGCAGATTCAGCAAATGAAAGATGGAATCTTTATCACTCAGTCCAAGTATGTCAAAGAGGTGTCGAAGACCTTTGGCATGGAAGATAGCAAACCGGTTGGTACACCGATGGTGACCGATTGTAAACTATCCAAAGAGGATGACTCAGCATTGGTTAATGAGAAGGAATACCAATCAATGATTGGTAAGTTGCATTATGTAGTGCTTAGCAGACTAGATATTGCACATGCAGTTGGCATTACTGCAAGGTTCCAGAAAATTCCAAGAGAATCCCACTTGGTTGCAGTCAAGCGGATTCTTAGGTATCTGAAGGGAACTATTGATTATGGATTGTGGTATCCATATAGCAAGGATTTCAACTTGAAAGTATTCACAGATGCTAATTGGGCAGGTAATGTGGACGATCGGAAGAGCACAACCGGTGGTGCATTCTTTCTCGGTGGTAGACTGGTCTCTTGGATGAGTAAGAAGCAAAGTTGTATCTCTCAGTCTACAACGGAAGCAAAGTATGTTGCAGCTTTCATGAACTGCACTCAGACAATTTGGATGAAGCATGTATTAAATGGCTTCAAAGTTCCTGTATCTGAACCGATAAGTATATTTTGTTACAATACTAGTGCAATTAACATCTCCAAGAATCCGGTTTTACATTCTAGAACCAAGCACTTTGAGCTTAAGTATCATTTCTTGAGGGAAAAAGTTCAGAACAAAGAGATTGTACTGGAACATATTTCCAGTAAGGAGCAGTTAGCAGACATATTCACCAAGCCTCTCCCAAAGGCTACATTTATGTAATTAAGAGGTGAATTAGTGGTGTTGCCCCTTTAGGAGGTAAACTAAAGGTATATGCTCCACATCAATCAAGTATTGCATAGTCAAATTTTTCTTCAGGATTGATGTGTTGAAGGATGCTACTCCTTAGGGGGAGCAGCATAATCAAACAAGGAAGCTTGTGCCTCCACTTTGGCATTGTTGTCAAAGGGGGAGAAGAAGTGAAGTGGAGAAGATATCTGCAGAAATTGGGAGAAGATGTGAAGCAAAGAGATATCTTTGTAAATTGCCATCAATGCCAAAGGGGGAGATTGTTGGCATGATGTGAACCAATATGAGGACATGATGACATTGTATGTTGTCATTGATGTCAATATGTTGAAGAAGAGAGAACCGGTATGTTACCAAGAACCGGTATATGTGAGAACCAATATAACATTGAGAACAGGTATATGTGAGAATCGGTATAACATTGTGAACTGGTATATGTGCCAAAGTGAAGCAGTGTGTTTGTTCAAGGTGAACCGGCATGTTGATATGGGAACCGGTAAATGGAAGCTTTGTATGACTACCGGTTGGTAATCTCAACTTCAGGGTTTTCGGTTGAAGTGCTTCAAGCTTGTGTGACTCAACCGATGACTTTGTGTGATGAGTTAGCATTGTAACGAAGAACAGATCATGTTGCCACATCAGCCTTGTGCGCATGAAGGATCTTGTATGAAGGAGATTGTTCCTATCTACCTCGGGAATGTGCGAAGTCTGTAAATGGTGAAAATGCATGATGGGTTATCAACCGCCATGAAAGTGATGGAAAATGAATGACAGAGAACGTATTGAGATCAGTTCAAGACTGTTGCATTTAATGCAATGTGCTCAATGGTCAGGATTGAACCGTTTGAATTGCTTAACCTAACAAGTTTAGGGTTTAGGGTTTATGCTACGAACCTATCTATTTCCTATAAGCTCGATGTTGTTTTTCTTTCTGAGGTTGTTGGCAAAAGTTGTGTGTGTGTATCCAAGTGAAGACATACATGATTCTTGCCAGACCAGAGGAGAGAAGTGATACCTGTAGAGTGTAAGTGCAGAAGGTGAAGAGGAGCTAAAGTGGATCTACATTGGCATTGAGTGTTGTTACCAGATCATTGTAATACTTGTTGATCTCTAACCACTTCAACAGTTGGGAAATCCCTTAACAAGGTAGTTTTAACCGGCTTACTATAAATTCTTTGACAGTGTGACTCAAAACCATTGAGCTCTTGAAATCCTCTAACAAGGTAACCTTTAACAGGGTTTAACCCTTAACCGGGTATTCTAGCCATCCCTTAACCGGGTGATCCCTAACAAGATTGGTTCCTAACAGAACCTATTGTAGTAGTCTCTAACCGGACAAGGCTCCTAACAGAGTGGACTTCTAAAGAGTTCAAAAATATCTTTTGGGTATTCATCCCCACCATGGTTTTTCCTAGTTGGGTTTCCACGTGAAAAAACTGTGTGTCATGTGTGGTGTTATTCATGTGACGGTTTAAGTGATTTGTGTCTGAAGGTAAATCATGTTGATCTAGTTGTTTATATATTTATGATGATAGATTACCTATTCATGCACTAGGGTGAAATGGAAATGAAGTATTAGATTGTATGAAAAGATAAGTGTTAACCGGTTTAAGCTTGTCACAGTTATTCTGGGTTTCGCTGGTTGTACTTTGTTTAAGACCAATGTTACTATTTGTCTGCCAAAGCGCAATGTCTGCTGACAAACCGGTTTTAAGAATGTGTTTTTGTCTGTACTGATTCACCCCCCCTCTCAGTACCAGTTTGGTACTATCCATTCATCATTGAGTTATCAAGAAACCTGAGGAAATATATAGCGGTGATGAGCATGTGAAGATTGTCAAAGAAGAGAGTCTGAGAGGTAAATTAGATGACATGCAGATGGCTAAAGGTGAGAATATTCAACACTATGGTCAGAGGATCAAGGAGATAGTTGGTGAGATCAAGAGTTTTGGTGGTAAAGTGGAGGATGCCACTATGGTTAGTACGGTGTTGAGAACCCTTCTACCGGTCTATGCTATCCAAGTTGCAGCCATTTAGGAGCTAAAGTCTATTGATAAAGCTAAGGTAACTATTGACTCTATTATTAGTAAACTTAATGTATTTTAATTAAATGGTTATGATGGTAGTGCTCAGAAATCCGAATCTACATTTAGAGCTTCAGTTTCTAATCCACCTATGAGGAAAAGCATAGATGTTAGTCACAGTTATGAGTCTAGATCCAGTAGAGAAGTTGATGATGAAGACAATCTGATTGAGATTGAAGCATTTTTGTCCAAGCGGTTACCCAGAGGTACCGGTAAGTACAAAGGTAAATTACCTTTCAAGTGTTTAGCATGTAACAAGATTGGACACATTGCAGCAAACTGTCCTAATGGTGAGAATGAGCATAAGGGTGAGAAGTACAAGAAGTACAAAGGAAAAGGCAAAAGAGATTGTCTCATTATAGTTGATGGTGGTATCACTGATGAGGAATCTGAGGGAGATGCTAATGAAGACATTGTCTTTGTTGCCATTAAAGAGGAGACATCTGATCAGACGGCAATAGTTTCTTGCATGGATAGTTCTGATGATTGGATCATAGATAGTGGTTGTTCACACCACATGACTAGTGACCGGAGTAAATTTCTTACTTTGAAGGAATTTGATGGAGGAGTTGTGAGATTTGGAAATGACTCACCCTGCATGGTAAAAGGAAAGGGAACCATTTCTCTTAATAGAAAGAGCAGTGCAGATGATGTCTACTGTGTTGAAGGATTAAAGAACAATATTTTGAGTGTAGCTCAACTCAATGACAGAGGTTATCCATTGGAATTTAAGAATGGAATGTGCAAAATCTATGGGAGAAAAGGTGAACTAATTGCAACTAGAAACCAGACAAAAGGTAACCCATTTCACCTAAATCCTAAAGTCAACAACTGTTTAATTGCTAAAGTAGATGATAGTTGTCTTTGGCATCGGAGATTTTGTCATATAAATTTTGATAACATTGTCAAAGTCAGTAAGTCCAAGTCGATAAGAGGTTTTACTCAGTTGGACAAACCGATGAATGCTCTGTGTAAGGAATGTCAGTTAGGAAAGATAACATCCTCAACTTTTAAAAACAAATCTTTCTCAGCAGAACATTTCTTAGATTTGGTTCATATAGATCTTTGTGGACCAATAAGAACTAAAATTATTCAAGGTGATAGATATTTTATGATATTCACTGATGATTGCTCAAGAATGATGTGGATCACATTCTTGAAGGACAAATAGAAGCCTTTAGTAAGTTCAAGGCATTCAGGGTCTTAGCTGAAAAGGAAAGTGGTAAGAAGATAAAGTGTTTGAGGATTGATCAAGGTGGTGAATTTACTTCAGAGGAATTCACTAGATATTATGAAGACAATGGAATTAAGAGGCAACTTTCTGCACCAAGGACACCACAGCAAAATGGTATTGCAGAGAGGAACAACCGGTCAGTTTTTGAAGCTACTAGAATGATGCTAATACAAGGAGGTGTAGCAAAAAAAGTATGGAGAGAAACTGTCAGCACAGTTGTCTGCACTATGAACCGGATATTGGTAAAGAGAGGTAAGGATAAAACTCCTTATCAATACTAGTATGGTAGATCACCTAATGTTAGTTATTTTAAGATTTTTGGTAGTAAATGTTTTATCAAGAGAGGTGACTATGTTAGTAAGTTTGAGGCCAAAAGTGATGAAGGCATATTTCTTGGTTACTCCACCAAGAGTAAGGCCTACAAATGTTACAACAACCGGACAAATAGAATCATTGAGTGTTGATGTTCCAGTGGATGAGTATCCTGAAGTTTTAGGAGAAACCAGTGAGGAGAAAAAGGAAGATGAACCTTACATTCTGATTTTGGAACCAGAACTGGTGAAGCCAGAAGCTGGTGAAGTGAATGTTGCAGTACCAATTCAATCGGAACAAGTAGATTTTGCAAAAGAAGATGATGATAGTGAGGAAGAAGAACCTAAAGATAATAATCATGTTATTCCAAGGTATGTGAGACTCAATTATAATCCTGACAGATTATTGGAGATAAAGATGCTGCAGTATTAACCAGAAGAAGAATTGGAGAGAATTCCTGCATGATCTCCACTATTGAGCCTAGAACTGCTAAGAAAGCATTTGGAGATGATCACTGGATTAAAGCTATGGAAGAAGAGCTTAACCAGATTGAGAAGAACAATACATGGACCCTAGTACCCAGACTGGTGAATAAAAATGTGATAGGCACTAAATGGGTATTCAAGAATAAATTGAACGAAGATGGAGTAGTAGTCAGAAACAAAGCTAGATTGGTATGCAAAGGTTATGAATGGGAAGAAGGAGAAGACTATGGTGAGACATTTGCACCAGTTGCTAGATTGGAAGGTGTTAGGACTCTACTTGTATTTGCAGCATATAAGGGATTCAAAGTATATCAGATGGATGTGAAGTCAGCATTTCTAAATGGAATACTGGAAGAAGAAGTATGCATTAAGCAGCCAGATGGTTATGCTCTGACTGATGAAAAGGATATGGTGTGTAAACTACACAAGGCACTATATGGTTTGAATCAAGCACCAAGAGAATGGTATGAAAGACTAAATTCACACCTGATGAAGATAGGTTTTCAGAGAGCTGGTGAAGACATCAATATATATCTCAAATCTAAAGGAGATAAGATACTGGTTAGTGAAGTTTTTGTAGATGATATCATATTTGGAGGCAATGATGACATGAGTGATGACTTTGCAAATGAGATGAAAAGTGAATTTGAAATGTCTCTAGTAGGAGAGATAAAATTCTTCATAGGTTTGCAAATTCAACAGATGAAGAGTGGTATTTTTATCACACAGTCTAAGTATGTGAAAGAGGTATTGAAGAAATTTGGAATGAGTGACTATAAACCAGTTGGGACACCAGTAATTACAGGTTGTAAACTGTCTAAGGAGGATAATGCTGCATCTATTGATGTTTAAGGAGTACATATCAATGATAGGGAAACTGCATTATGTTGTTCACAGCATACCAGATTTTGCTCATGCAGTTGGTTTAGTTGCCAGCTTTCAAAAGAATCCAAAGGAGACACACTTGATAGCAACTAAAAGCATATTCAGATATTCGAAAGGTACTATTGACTATGGATTATGGTATCCATATGCAAGTAACTTTGATTTGAAGGTTTATACAGATGCAGATTGGGCAAGTAATGTTGATGATAGGAAGAGCACAACCGGTGGTGCATTCTTTCTTGGAGGAAGACTTGTATCTTGGAGTAGCAAGAAGCAAAGTTGTATATCACAGTCCACTGCTGAAGCTGAATATGTTACAACGTATATGAATTGTACCCAAGCAATCTGGATGAAACACATTATGGAAGGATTCAAGTTGAAGTTTATATAACCAGTAAAGATTTTATGTGACAACACAAGTGCAATAAATATTTCAAAGAACCTGGTGTTGCATGCTAGAACCAAGCATATTGAGCTGAAATATCATTTCTTGAGAGAGAAAGTGTAGAGTAAAGATGTGTTATTGGAGCATGTATCTACTAAGAAGAAGCTAGTAGAAATATTTACTAAACCTCTAGCTAAGACTACTTTTGAGTATCTTAGAGGTCAGCTAGGGGTTGTGCCCCTACATGAGGTCAATTGAGAAGATGTGGAATACATCAGTCTTGGAGCTAATTGAAGAATCTTGAAGCAGGATTGGTGTAGAGTGGAGTTATTTCATAGGGGGAGCATCAAGTTACAGATTCTTGATGCAGAATAGTGAAGTATGACACTACATGTTTTACTTTGGCATTATTGTCAAAGGGGGAGAAGAACTATATGATTATGGGGAGAAGAATTGTATGATAGATAAAGAAAATATCTATAGCCAGTTACCAGCTGAAGACATGGAGACTCAGTTGAAGGAGATTACATGGTAAAATGTAAGCCAGGATCCTATACCTGTGTATGTGCATTACTCTCAATCATCACAATCAAGGGTATTGATACTTGTATTTCCATCAATGACAAAGGGCGAGATTGTTGGCATTTGCATGAAGATTGCATTGATGAACTATTGTGTTGTCATTGATGTCAATTATAACCAGTAATGATGTTGTTTTGCAATTGGTAGGTGAGCTAATGAAGGAAACCGGTATTACTTGAGAAGCAGTGAGATCAACCAGTAACCCTACCTATTGATGTGTTAAACCCTAACTGATGGAGCTTGGTGAATCGATTGTATTGGTTTATGATCAAATGATGAACGGTAATGATTATGCCACATATGCATGTTGTATGTGAATATTTTTGAATGGTTTTTGGCGCGTAGAGATAACGGTTTTATCTTGGGAATGAGAGAGTACATTGCATGAAGTGGAAACCGTGTGATGAGTTACAAGAATCGATGAAGTGGTGATCAAGGAGTGGTCGAGGTTGTCTTGAATAATATGCAATGATTTCTATATAATCCAACTGTTATACTTTAACCGATTTGTTTGTAATCTCTATGAGATCTTAGGTTTGTGATGTGTTACAGACCTATTGTTTTGCTTATAAGGTTGATGAGTTGTTTTGTTGTAGTGTTGGCAATTCTGGTTAAGTGTAAGTGTGATTGGTTTCCGAACCAAAAGGTGTATCTGCAGCATGTGTGAAGGCAAATAGAAGCATGAAAAGGATCTGCTCAAGAAAAGTAGTTCTATTCACCAGATCAACAAACTCTTGTTGTTCTCTAACAATTACAATAGTCAAATCCCTTAACCGAGTAAGCTCTAACAGGCTTAGTGTTATCTAAATCCTCTAACCAGGTGATCCATTAGCTTGGATTTCAAATAACTCTACTGAGATTATTCTTAACTGAGTATTGCTTCTAATAGGGCATTATAGTCAATCCCTTAACCAGGTGGTCCCTAATAGGATCTGTTCCTAACAGGACTTTTTGTAAAGCTTTAATAGGCTTGGCTCCTAACAGGGCGAACTTCATAAGAGTTCAGAATACTTGTGGGTATTCATCCCCACCGTGGTTTTTCCCATTTGGGTTTCCACGTCAAAATCATTGTGTCAAGTGGTGAATGGTTTTTGTGGTTATGTTTGCTATGGTTAATTTGTTTAACTTATCCACTTAGATATGGTAAGATGACCAGCAGTAATCTGAAATGTGCTTTTACTATTGTTAGTAAAGTATTTGAATGTTTTTGTTAAAAGGTTTTGAGAGTTTCAGAGTTGTTATACTGTTATTTTGTTATGATAGTCAACTGGTATACTTGACAGTGATATTGCAATTTGTAGTTCAGTGTTTGAACCAGTTAGTTCTGAGATTGACTTGTGAGATTGTTATTGAGTTTGGTGAAAGTTTAGATAGTTTTCCATCTACTAATTCACCCCCCCCCCTCTCAGTAGTTGTCTAGATCCTTATTGATTCATCATACCATCATGTGTGTGTGTGTGTGTGTGTGTGTGTGTGTGTGTGTGTGTGTGTGTGTGTGTGTGTGTGTGTGTGTGCGTGTGTGTGTGTGTGTGTGTGTATTTATATACATATATATGTATATATATGTGTGTGTGTGTGTATTTATATACATATACATATATAAACACATACATACATACATACATACATACATACATATATATAACCACACAGATAAATTTATATTCGTACACATATCTCCAGATACATCTATGCACATTGTACACATAGGCACATATATAAACACACACACACACACACATATGCAACAATTGAACAACTATTCCATATTGAAAATAATATATATATAGAACACAGAGAATGAATATCTATCAATTCATTAAACCCCAAAATATGTTAAGTGCCACAGTAACTGAAGCTAAATAACCTGCAAGCTAATAGAGACACATAATGAAAATGCACACAATGGAACCCTAAATCAATCAACAGATAATTGAAAAACACATGTAAAACAACAGCAATGAAACCCTAAAAATGCAAAGAACTTAAAACATACTTTTATTAACTACCAGAGTAATAGAGAGATGCTACCAAAATGTAGGCAATCAAACCCAATAAGAGATTCTTAAAACACAATAGAGACAAATATATATATAACCCTAAATTTACCAATAGACAAACCAAAACAAAGAAGGACAAATTGAAAACAATATATATGTAAAACATGGAGAACGAAAATCTATCAATTTATTAAAACCCAAAATATGTTAAGTGTCTTAGTAACCAAGGCAAGATAACCCGCAGGCTAATAGAGACACGGAATGAAAATGCACACAATGGAACCCTAAATCGATTAATAGATAACCAAAAAACAAATTAAAACAACAATGAAACCCTAAAAATGCATATAGAACTTTAAAAAATACTTTTATTACTGTCAAACCAATGGAGAGACCTAACCAAAACGTAGACATTCAAACCCAATGATAGATTCTTAAAGCACACACAGACAAATATGTTTGTCTGTATACACTGAAAATCGGTCTAGAGAAAAATTAGTTAAATGCGAAAATTATAGAATTAATATGTCTTTTATTCTTCTACTATATAAATAAATTTAATAATTTATTTATATAGTTCATTAATTCTTATTCTTCCCACTTTAATCCATTTTTCTCTATTTTCCCAATTAAATATGTGAATTAATTAATTTGTGTATTTAATTATCCCCTTTCATTATTTGATTTAAAATTCAAATTTGAGCACATGGCTCCTAATCCTAACCACCTAACCTAACCACATGCTAACCTAACCCACCCAATCCAACTAAGGGTTTAACAAACCCTATCTCCTCCAACCTCCTTATCTTAACCATTTTCTTGACTGTTTGTCCTCTCTTGGAGACACATGGCACTTGTGCCACATGTCTCTCATTTGCATGCCACTTGCCCCCTTTGTTGGCATATGGTTGGAGATTCCTTGCCACTTGTCCCCTCAGGGATGACAAGTGTCCCTCTTCTCAAACTCTTTCTAACTTCTTCAACCTCGACCGTCAATTTCTCCAGACTGAATCTGCACCATCGATTCTCGTCACCTCACCTCTAATATTGAAAATCTTATAAATACCCTCTCTCTTGGCTATGAGAGGATCCCTTATCACTTTTAGTATTCATCTTTCAATCTTGGCATTCAGCATTTTAGCATCCTTTGCATCAATATAGCATCTTATCTTTGCATTTTTATCATGACTCATGTTGCATTATTAGCTTAGTTATCATATTAGTGTAGGAATCTCATACTTCACATTTCAACATATCATTGCATCTACATCAAATCCCATTTCTTAGGTAGTCATCTTGCAAATAAAGCTGAGAGCCACAATCATGAAAATGCAAGATCCTTGGGAATACGGAGCGATGAGATGGCATAGGGGATTTTTTATTTAATTGCTTATTTCATTTAATTTCCCTAATAGATTTTTTTGTTGTGTATGTGTGTTTATTTGCTTATTAATAGCTTAGAAACACTATATTTTTGCACACAATGTGTGTGTGTGTGTGTGTGTGTGTGTGTGTGTGTGTGTGTGTGTGTGTGTGTGTGTGTGAACCCCAAATTTACCAATCAGCGAATCAACACAGAGAATGACAAATTGAAAACAATATATATGTAGAACACGAAAAATGAAAATCTATCAATTTATTAAAACCCAAAATATGTTAAGTACCACAACAATCAAGGCTAAATAATCCACATGAACCCTAAATCAATCAATATATAATCGAAAACACATGTAAAACAACAACGATGAAACCTTAAAAACATAGAGAACTTAAAAAATACTTTTATTAACTACCAGACCAATGGAGAGACACAACCAAAACACAAACATTCAAACCCAATGATAGATTATTAAAACACAAACACAGACAAATATATATATATATAGCCCTAAATTTACCAATCGACAAATCAACACAGAGAATAACAAATTGAAATAAATATATATTTAAAAAAGGTAAATGAAAATCTATCAATTTATTAAAACACAAAAATATGTTAAGTACCACACCAATTGAGGCTAAATAATCCACACGCTAATGGAGACACGGAATGAAAACTGCACACAATGGAACCCTAAATCAATCAACTAAAAACACAGAAAACTTAAAACATAATTTTATTAACTACTAGAGTAATGGAGATCAAAATGCAAATAATCAAACCCAATTATAGATTCTTTCATTTTTCATAACTGTCATCTTAAGAATAAAAACCGAGCAAACATGTGACGTCGGCAGAGGCAGAAGAAAATAAAAAACAAGTTCATACTTAGAGGTACCTGAAGTGTCCAATTGACAAACGAGAGATACAATTACCTTACTTCTCCACAAACAACCATTTCAACTAAATGCGGTGAAGAAGCCCACAACAATCCCAGATACAAAACCATCGCTTCAATCAAATGCAGTGAAGAAGCCCAAAACACGCCCAGATACAATGAAAACCCACACAGTATCCAGACAATGAAAACCAAAAACTAATTGTGAACTTTGTTTCTGACCACAACAATAATAAAAATGCAAAGAATGAAAACCCAAAATTAATTATGAGCTCGGTTCGTGATGATGGAAGTGACGTACACACTGCCCGAGGACATCAAACACACTTTAGAGCCACCAAATCTTTAGCCACATTAAATGTAGGCTCTTCACATCACCTTTGAAGCCATTCATATAAGACATGGTAGGTGGTATATCACCTCACTGCCACATCACACTCCAACGCATCAATAGAGGATGTGTGTCAACCTATCTTTTCATCGGTCAGGAAACAGGGCTTGGCCAGAAAGTTGAGCTGAAAAAAAGACGGATCGCCAGAAGGCTAACACTTTGGCAGGCAAAATCCCACACAAGGAGCCTATCGGCTAATACGCTGAGTCCATACTTTACAATTTCATGTCTTGGTGGAAGAAACTTTAAATACACTATGCTTAAAAAGTTGTCCCTTCTTTAGTTTTGATTACCTCATTGAATAGTGAATTAGAGTTACTGTCATTAATACCTTTCTAAATCCTCTTACAAAGAGGTATAAAAAAATAGATTTGTGTCCATACTTTGTAGTTCTGTGTCTTGGTGGAAGAAACTTTAAGCACATTATGCTTAAAAAGTTTCCCCTTCTTTAGTTTTGATTACCTCATTGAATAGTGAATTAGATTAACTATCATTAATGCCTTTCTAAATCCTCTTACAAAGAGGTATAGAAAAATAGATTTTCTACTACCTTGATTAAAAAATATTTAACATTTAGATAGTTTAAAGATGGCAAATTGATAAGATCTGTGGAAATTTGAGAAGCTTATTTTTTTTAGTGGTATACCAGTTTTTCATTTTATTTGTTGTATCTATTTTGATTTTTAAACTTAGTGCAGATCAAAAAATATAGGCACAACATGTTTTGATATCATTCCTTTAATATTTCTTGCCATCGCTTTTGCTTCATTCAATAAAATAAGACATGCGAGTCCATTTATGTATAACCTTTATGTGTGGTTAACACAATTCTCTATTTTTAGCGATGCAGATACCAAGTCCCAAAAATTTGGAGGTTCAAAAAATATGTAGCCAACTACATTAATTTTTTTCCTTTCAGGTACTGATTGAATGTTGTGAGGGGCATGCAGGACAAGGTACAGAAATATGACATTGGCATTTAAAAATTGGATGCATATGGTATTTAAAATCCTAAGGGACATGAAATTTGAAAATATCTTCTATTTTGACCCATTGCTAGCCACTTTTTACTGCACGACATTCCTTGTGGCAGATAATAAATGAAACTTCTTTCTCATTTTCCATTTGCACATTTTTTGTAATGCTCACCAAAATACCCTAGAGAAATATACTAACATGCTAATAGAGATAAATTTTTATTTAAAAAAAAAACATCACTTAATGCAACATATTCAACTAACTTTTCATCTGCATTTAATTATTATTTACGTGATATACACATATCCATCATGTACAAAAACATAAAATCACTATACGCAAGCATAAATATACACAACCCTATTCCCTACGTATCTCAATGCCATTACCTAATCTATCCATAGAACATAATCACATCAAGAATATATCATCATAAGCATAACATCATATTTACTATCATGATCCAATGCATTCAACTCAACTAACCCTCCTCTTCTCATGCATATATAAGATACCTCACTAGTTTATCTATCATGAATACGTTCATTAATAATGCAAATCCCATGAAACCCCTCAGATCCATTTTAAGAGCACCAATCCAAATGTTCCTAATCCCAAATACTTTTTCAATTTCCTAGCATCATTATTCCATTTCTAATGCTAATTACTACATTAATAATTCATTTACTTAGTCATCATAGACATTCCCATAACACTAAATGCATATCCATAGAAACAATTCCATTAATGAGCATTATCCAAGATGCAACAAGATACAACATTACATTATCTTACAAATATTATGATCTTGGCCTAGTACATCGTCTATCATTACATATACATCAACCATTTCATATCAAGGAGCATAGATCTCAACTACAAATACAATTACATAATGAATTCTACACATACATATGTCATACAAATCATATACACCAATCTGCTACAAGTATCCATCCATAGCTGAAGAGATAATAATCCACATCCACGCACAAAAGCATCCAACGAAGAACATCCCAATGGAAGAAGGCATCAAACCACCCAACCATGTGGAACCATGAGGAAACACCCCACGTGTTAGGAGATGACACAAGATCTCACACGCACTCTAGATCTAGGATGACACCTAACAACCAAAGGATAACACTCCACACATCACATGGCTAAATCAAGGCTCAAGAATCATAAGACCTTTCGAGGCTTCTCAACAAATCAAGAGTCAAGGTGCTAGGACCTACATGTAGGGAAAGAGTGTCATCTCATGCAATCATAATGGGAACCTGGGAATCTGTCCTAGCATCCATAATGCCCATGCGGAGCCATCTCAACCATGAAGGAGTGAGGGAGATTATCTTTCATGGATCACCAAGGCCTTCCCAATTCTATCTCGGATACCACCCCTGGGCAAGACATTGGGGCCACCATAACTATTTCTTATCTTATCATGGTGAATTACTTTTACCCAACCCTCCTAAAATCAATTAATTTAAATTATCACTTGATTACAAGATAAACTCCCAATGAGATATTCTCGCGTTCTAGACCCCGGGTAACCTAGTTGTCTACTCCCCACGACCACAGTCACTCACTTGGAAGCCCACTCCCCCTAGCATGTGTTGGAGCTCACACTTGTAGGTTGACAAACCCTAAAGGTATGCCAAGCCTTATGCTCCGGTTCAAAACTCAATTCTAGCCAACTGACAGAATGAACCGATATGATTACTATTCCCTGCACTTTAGGCTCTGCAAGACCTAGGCGGGTGTACATATTTTATTAAGCAGATTATAACTGTACTCTTCTAACTAAACTATTCTCTCTCCAGATTGGTATGAATATCTGAAACAGATTAATTTAACTTCTAACCCTACTCCTATCTCTTATTTGCATAAAATTGAAATTGAAAATTTGTGATGGTTTGATTAATGACGGGTTTAAAAACTGACCAATGCGTTATCCTGGGTTGTAGTCCTATCCTATCCCTCTGAATCATTGTATTCCTTCAACGGTATTTAACTCTTCCTTGAAATTGTGCTACCCTGACAAATCACATATATCCTTGATACACTGATTTATATGATTGAGAAGAATAATTTTGGAGACAATATAAATGATATTTTGTATTTAAAACAATAAGCAATTGAAGACACTTTCAAAGCAAAATGTTTATGCACTTCTCTATGAAAAACCCTAAATATAAGGCATAGCCTTTTAAATAATATATTACAATGTTTTATGATATGATATATTCTCTTCCTCCTTTTTTTAATTTTGCATTCCCTTCTTATGTAAAACGAAGGGGCAACAATAGATTCAAACCATTACATCTTGTTGTTTACAAATATTTATTTAACTTCTGGCCTAAACCTAAAGTTATACAATAATTAATTATTTTAAATATTATTCCCATTACATAAAACTACTCTCCTAAGAATACTCTTGAGAAAATAGATTTACCTTGGAGAGAGTGATTTCTCCTTCACATACCCATCCTTATCATTTGAGAAATGCTTCTTTCGGTGACATCACTTTCCTATAATGTTTTATAGTGAGGAGTAATATGTCGCGCCTTATTTTGCACCGTCATGTGAAATTATTTTACTCCAAAAAAATGTTCCCTTAAATATCTGCAAATATAACCCACTTCACATTCGCACAGGTGAAAATACTGAATCAATGATTTCACCCCTTTAATGCATCAAGGTTTTGATTTTATATTTACCATTTTGCCATAATCCTTTTGATGAATATTGGGGATCTGTTAAAACATCCAGTATGTTTTACGACTATTAACCCATTTTATTTTTATTCTTCATACGAAGAGGTTTTTTAGATGTGCTTTAATGGTTGCCCATATGTTATTTTATGCGTAGAAATCTTGTTGGAAAGGTTTTTGGAATTTATTTTTAATCTTTCGTTTCTGATATCATCTTCAATTTTACTTGCTAAAGTGAATAAGAGTTCATACTCCTTTTTAATCTTTGACTCAACATCTATAACCTATATAAAGGTTCTCACTATACTCAGAAGCTTGAGAGTATGCTGGTAAATTCACTCTCTTCATAGCAACTATCGTATTCCATGATATACCGCATCTTTAAAGAAACTCACATATTAAGTCAAATTTCATCCACACGATGTCGTTTTATCAAATTTATTATACACAATCATGACAATCATCATGTTTCATGGAATAACACTTTCTAAAACTCTTCTGCTAAGTACTTTGTCAAACAGTTCATACGCCTTCCCTATGCTTTCACATTTTGCAGATAGGCTTATCATGGTATTCGAAATCAAACAATCCACCTCTCGTGAGCCTTCGATGGATGTCTATAATCAGAGCGTTTCCAACCATAATTTTTGACACAAAACTTTATGCTTTGGTGTGTGTTGATAAATTGCTCTAGAATTATCAGGCAGAGAAGATGGTGATAAAGGTGGTGAAATATGTCTTCCATCTGCTAATCATTTGATTGAAAGTTTTTAAGGCATTTTCAACAATTCGGTTTTGTGCATATCGTGCACCATCTCATTCTTCAAACACAGTTCACAAGGCTTGTGTATGCTTCCACATTTGTGTATATGTCAATTAGAGTCATTGAGATCTGCAGATTATAATCTCTCTTTTATGTTCTACATAATATACTCTTCCACATGTTTTAGGGTTTCCTTTCGTAGTAGAGGTAAGAAAATTTGACAAGACAATTAACCTGTCTTAACGGTAAGCTCTGATGCATGTCGGTACCTTCTTCCAAATCTATCGTTTCAGCTTAAGCAGGGAAGGATGGTAGCAATGTGGTGGAATACGGCTTTACACATCCCAAGTGTATTTATTTAAAAACTTCTAAGGTCGTCTCAACACACCCAATCTGTGCAACTCCTTCAATCATATTTTTATGAGACCATACCTTTTGAGGCATCGTACCGCACATTTGACACATCGTGCCTCAGTCTTTGAAAGTTTTTTAAGCCGTTAAACAAATGTATTTTGCACGTATTCTATGTGATGCAACCTCCTCTTGGGCAGATTTTAAGGTATTTCGCCAAGTCTATTGTGTATATACCTGGCTATCATTGTATTTCATGAGGTGGCATGTCATTCATTTTATATGCATTCTTTGTGATTCCACCACTGCATGATTATCCGCCATAGCATTTGCAGCTACAATATCTAGCAAAATATTTTGTGTTGTGATGTGATGGCCATACATTGTTCAGTATTTATATGGTTGTACAGGTGGTGAAAGTGCTGGTATAAGCTATGGATTTGGGTTTTACTCCTGCCAATTGCGTTTGCTTAAAAGTTTTTTAAATTCATATTGTGCATCGCCTACATTTATTGCATTTCATGAGATCACATTCGTTTGGTGTGGTTCACTAGTAATTCTCACGCCATGTATATGCTTACATATTTTGTATTTATGTCAACTCCGGCAGTTGCAACAACAAAGGTTGTGCAATTTGGCATTAAATCTATCAACTGGATCTGTTAAGAAGCCTTTCAACAAAATCGTTCTGTGCATCGCCTAGAATCATTACATTCCATGAGATTACATCTTTTTGTCATATTTTTATGAACCGCTCTCATGCCTAATTTGGGCATTCACATTTTGCTTGTAAACCTTACAGAGGCATATGTAATCATGACACCGGCCAAATAAAAAATTATTTGTTACCCTCGATGGATGCTAATTGTGTGTTGTTCCAAAGCTACTGTTTCAGCATAGGCAGGGAGATGATGGCAAAGGTGGTAGAATACACTTCTACACCTTTCAAATTGTATTTGCTCAAAAAATTCTATTGCATTTCAATGAATCCATTTGGTGAATATTCTGCAATGATGGCATTCATGGGATGACATTTTGCAAGGCAGTTTTCAAGCAATTAACACGGCTTGTGTTTGCTTCCACATCGTGCATTATGTCTACCAGGGAAGCTGCAACACATCTCTCAGCTATGGACGCCCACATCTAAAAAAATTGCTTACATACGCTGCCTGAGAGCTCACAGATTTTGCGCAGGCTGGAAGGATTGTTTGGCAAAACTGTGGACTACCCATTGATACCCTTTGATTGTATTTGCTTGGAATTTCTATTTTCAACAGATTCACTATGTATATTCTGCAATCATGGTTCATAGCTCTCTGCTAGATTATTAGTGCCACACTGAAATCAATATTTCGGTGTGTCATAGGACATATCTCCACGATGGATTCCCTTTCGGCTAGACCTTACGTATCGTTAACACTCCTTTTGTCCTTGGTAAGCCTTTATTGTCATACCAAAATTATGGGAACTGTATGTTGTGCTCTACCCTGGTGGGAGCCACATTTTAACCCCACATACATTGCAATCATTTAGTACACGAGGCTATCATTAGGTTTAGGGTTCTAACAGCATGTACCTAGACTTTAGGGTGACAACAATACACATCACATAAAACATGGGCTCTCAATACATCATAACTGATAACAAAGGTTATACATCAAATAATAATCTCTAAGAATATGAACAACATATGCCAAAATTACAACCTTACATAGGCAGCCAAGAATCATCAAACAGCAAGAATTTCATTATCAAAAGCATCCAATATGAGCCCAAAGAATAACAAGGCATTTCCATCTTGCTCAATCCATTAGTGCAATTAATCATCTCAAGTCAATAAATCATTCCCGAAACAACATCAAGAAACTCAGAAAAACTAACGGGCAAGTCCGAAAAATAAATTCACAGCAAGCATTTCTAGAAAATATAATCACAAAATACAATAGTCCCCATAGTATATTATTAAATCATATAATTAATTTAATAGCATCATCAATTTCTTATCCCCACAAACAATTAAACCATATAATTAATTTAATAGCATCATCAATTTCTTATCCCCACAAACAATCTTTTACTAAGAAAAATATAAAATAATATAATTCAAAGCTTCCATTAATCTCCATTGGATGGACTATGAAAATAAGATATGTCAAAATGAAAAATTCGTGGATGCAAGAATACAGGTGCACAATAATAGATTTTAAATATAAAAAGTCGTAAGATCCCAAAATGGAAGAGGCGCTCGGCTTAAATAGGCCTCTTCAAGTGAATCTATATTATGGGATGGATGTGGGATAAAGAATAGGGCTTGAAAAGTTTTAATCCCACATGCATGAGGTGAATGAAAATAGGATAGAGGGAAAAGCATAAATAAGCAATGTAATTGCTCATGAATATGTTTATGAAAATAGATAAATGATATTACTATTAAATATATAGACGAAATATTAAATGATAAATGGTAGAATAATGGTATTATTAAATATATAGATGGAATATGAAATAATAATATTAATAATGGATAAATGGAATGATTTATAATAATGTTAAAGAATTAATGATAATATTAATGGGTAAATGAATAATAATCTATAATGGTATTAATGAATAAATGATGGATAAGTGGATAAATTAAAATAAATGAAATAGTGCATGAACAATGAAGTGGATTCACCCAAGATTAAGATAAGAAATTTTATGTGTCTACATTATGATCCACAAAATAACATTAATAAATAATAACCCTCAATAATTAATTACGGAATTATATTTAAATATCAATGTCATCCAATAATTTAATTTGTTACTAATAAACTATATAAGACAATAAATTAATTAATAATTTGATTAACCAATAATCGCAACTCCACAAGACAACCCATCATAGGGTAACATAAAATACCACAAGACAACTCTAACCACAAAACTAAGACTGACAGGGTACCAACTTAAACCTAGAGTGTAGAATGGGATTTCATGTCATCTCTGATCAACTTGTCATTGGGATGAAGACACGCTTGGACCTGTGTAGCTAGGTGGATTCGATGTCTAGTACCTGAAAACTTGTCACCACCAATACACATACAACAACATATACCATAACATATATCATAAAATCAGCATACAAGTGAAGGGGAATCACAATTTCATATCATGCTCATGAATGAGTGGTATGACGTCGTCCCTAGCACAAACGTAATAGAAGACAGTTAAAATAACTAAGCACTATCATAATCATCATCATATCCAATTTAATCATGAAATAGGGTTAGTACATAGTACGATACCATCAAATCATCATAAAGTAGACTAATCTATATCAATATGGTCTATTGATGTACAAAAAGGCAAGATAAATCGAGGGGCACTACATTTTTTCCTTACGACTGGAGATAAATTTGGTGGCTATGGCCATCATGTATAGCCTATCGGCTAATTAATGTATGTTTTAGGGATATAAATTTCTAGGTAGAATACATTATGATCTTGATGGAATGTTCTAATTAATGGGGTTGACTAAGAAAAATAGACCATATGGTCCTTTAGTTTTAAATAAAGCATTGTCAAAGTAATGTTATTTATTGCATGTTGGACAGAAAGTTCTTTTGAGGTTAGAATTATCAGAATTTCATTTGTGATAAAATATATACCTTAATAGTAAATGAAATAGGGAATATTTTGAATCACATAATGCTAACTTTAAGCATACTTTTAAATATTTATATCATTGATGTGATTATATAAATAATATTACAATTTTATTATCAATTTAAGTGTGAGTCAATGTATTAAAATAATCCTTAGAATGATATGGATGAGAGTATCAAGAACAAATAGGGGATAGACAATAATTAGCCACCTTTTTTCATTTCCTTATCATCTCTCAGTACTAGTGTTGATTTTATCAATAAGAAATTGATTAATGAGTTGCGCATTTTTTTTCATTTTATCCATCAAGATTGACTTTCAAGTTTCAATTATCATTAAATAAGTTCAAACAATATAATGTTTACACATATATATGTACATATGATTATATATGTATATTCATACATACATGTGTTATACCTTCTTTAATAAATATTGCATAATATTTTAATAATTGAAATCTCCAATAACTCTAATTTACATATGTATGCTTAATGAAAGGTGTATTTAGTTATCATTGCATTAAAAGTAAAATTATTTATGAATATTCATACTAGAATTACATCTTGCACAAATAATACTTGTCGTACGAATAATAGTGTGTTTTCTCATATTGCAAATTTCAATACTCATGTTATCATAGGGGGAGAACCGACATCAATTTCATAATGATGTTCATATACATATAAGAAAAAGGATAGATACATGCTCCTTATGCTCTTATATGATCATGTGTGCATTTGTGTGCTCTTGTACACTTAGGTATAACTAAAATCTTCTTACAATGTTTAGAAATCATGATAAGTTACTATATTTTCCTTGTGAGTGAGATGGGATCAAATTTTTATATTGCCTCAATTGGTTAAGTAATCATGTTGCATTAGAATGCCATACAATTTCATTACTCTTTCTAGTCTTCCTCGTGCTAGGCTAGAAAAGATTCAAGGGAAGTGTATATACTTCATGGTAGGGTGGAAATGTGCTCCAACAATGTTCTCGCTTGCAGTAGGCATCAAGTTCCAGGAGTTCCTAACAAGAGGATCTTCATGTTCTATTCCTATGTATTCAATGTAATTGACCTTTTGGTCTATTGTAAAGGATTATGTACCCTTATAATCTGCCTTATAAAGGCTTAATGTAGTAAACATTCATATGTAATATGTCTTTTATTTATAGATATTAAACATGTGTTTCTAATTTATGCTATTATGTGTAATTTTGTGAATTATGTAAATATTTAATTAAGGAGGTCCTTAAAAATAGCTAGATTAGAAACAATCAAAATGCTCTTGCCATTTTTAGGATTTAAGAATTCCAAAGTATATCAGATGGATGTCAAGTCATCATTTTTAAATGGTGATTTGGAAGAGAAAGTGTACATTGAGCAACTGGGTGGATTTCAATTATCTAAGGATCAAGAATTTGCTTGTAAATTGAAGAAAGCATTATATGGACTCAAGCAAGCCCCCAAGACTCGGTATTCAAGACTAGTTAAGTATTTGTGGTAGAAAGGATTCAAAAAGGTATTATTGATAGTAATATGTAAATCAACGCTAAAGGTGATCATTAATTTATTGTTTATGTATATGATGATGACATCATTTTTGTTTATTGTTGTTGAATTTGTTGAAGGAATGTAAAAGGAGTTTGAAATATCTATGCTTGGTGAGTTAGCATTTTTTTTGGTTGACACATTTCTTAGATAAATAAAGGTATATTCATATCATAATTTAATTATGTCAAGGAGATGTTGAAGTTCAAGGCAAAAGATTACAAACCAATCAATACACCTATGGTGACTAGGTGTAAGTTAAGTAAGGATGATAAGTCTTCTGAAGAAAATCAAATTTTGTACAAATCAATAACTAGAAGCATGTTGTATGCGATTGCTTCTAGATTAGACATTATGCAAGAAATATGTATTGTTGCAATATTTCAAGTCGCACCTAAGTAGACACATTTAAAGGTAGTAAAAAGATTTTTTTAGATATTTAAAAGCGACTATGGGCTATGATTAATGGTATCACAAAACAAAAAAAATCAAATTGACAGTATACACAGATGAATATTGGGCTTGAAGTGCTAATGACAGAAAAAGCACTAGTGGTGGTACATTCTTTCTTGGAGATAGTCTTGTGTCATGGTTATGCAAGAAGCGGGATTTTGTGTCCCTGTGTACTAAAAAAGTGAAATATATTGCAATAGTGTCATGTTGCACTCAAGTGATTTGAATGAAGTAGACCTTGAAGGATATCAAAATTGCCTAATATGATGAGCCTATTTCAATTCTTGGTGATAATACATGTGCAATCAATATTTTATAAAATACATTGATGCATTCAATGAAAAAGCATATATCAATCAAGTATATTTTTTGAGAGGAAAGTTTGTAGATCAGGAAGGTAAATTGGAATATGTTGATACGAGAGAGAATATTGTGGATATTTTTACTAAACCTCTCCCAAAGGAAACAGTGAGTTACAAGCAACTCTCTAAAGAATTAATGAATTCAAAAAGTAGTTAAAATAATATCAGTAGAAAGAGTTAGTATTGGAGGGTAAGGTTAAGAACTTGGATAGTCAATTGCAATTTTATTAGCAACAAGGAATAGGATTATATTGGTTCTCACAATTGGCCATTATAGGGATAATTAAGAAGGCACTAGTCTCTGCTCGAAAGAGTGGCCCTCCTATGGAACACCCAAATCCAATATTATTAACTTTTGGATTAACATTGTGCAATAAAATGGAAGATTTTGCTCAAATGAAACAAGAATGGGACAAGGAAAAAGAATACATTAGATAAAAACAGGAAAATTGAAACAAAGAGAAGAACTCAAAAAATGAAGAATCAATGGTCAAATTTGAAAAGGTAGCTAATATGACAAGTCAACTCATAAGTTGTAGACCTCCTACTAGAGTTTATGCTTTATTCCTACAAGAGAAATTTCTAAGTTTCCAATTTTGTCAACTAATCAGTGATCTTCCCAATTCCTTAATTACACCAGGATCATTCTATTCTCTTACCTAAGAGCCACCCCTAAAATGTAGGATCAACTTTGTGAATTCTATTTACATGACTTGGTCATTCCCTTAAATACTACTTGGAGATCGTTGATGGTTTTAGGAGATGTTTAGATTAAGGCACTTGCATCATTTATCAAAAATGAACATCAAAAGGGCCTATTGTTGAACACGACACAAGACTAAGAGGGGGGGTGAATCAATCCAGACCTCAAAACACTTTACTTCTAATCAATTAAACTTCAAACCACACTTATCTAGTTGCTATAATTATGAAACATGAAAAAAAAAGCACAACATACACATGAACACCAAATTTATGTGGAAAACCCTAAACAAACCATGATGACAATCAAACTCATAGTATGAATAATTGATTAAAAAATTTAGGCTCAAGGCCAAGGAGCTCACTGCCCTTGAAAGGACTTGCAAGAGTAAGGCACACAACCTTAGGGAAAGATACAAAGGGTCAAAAACTATCAAAAGGAACACACTTATTCTAGTAGGTGCAAAAGATCAAATGAACTAAAATGAATAAGATATTCAGATCATGAAATTGTCCTTGAGCCATTGTGTCAAGCAACCAATGTCATGGCAAATGCATCTGACTTCAAACTTTGTTTCAATTTGCTCTTCACAACTTACTTTTGCACTTTTGCTATATTGAATCTACTTGCACATCATTCAAATCCACTTCACATTAATTCACATGAGCTCATACATTCACACTCCTATATATAAAAGATAATTCATTGAAATCCTAAACTAGGTCAACTACAAATAGAATATACAAAATTACAAAATCTGGTCACCTGGACCTATAAAATCCATTCTAGTTCACTCCTAGAGATATACCCAAACACATCACAATGCATTCTTCCCAAAAAATTCCAATCTACTACACACGTTAAAACATCCTCCAAGGTTCGTATGAAAGAAACATGTACAAAAGCAATGTAGCACGCCAACCAGTCGACCCAAAAACCATCTTCCCATAGACAAAACTAAATATGGATCTACACACACCATGGTGAGACCCGTATCAACATTTACACATAACCACCAAAGCATATTTAGACCAAAAAGGCATGATCTAAATAGGATGTATCACCATAACCAACCGAAAACAAAACCAGCTAACAACACAAAACTCAAAACACTATAACTTGACTTGTTGGTTAATCCATCACTAGAAAATTGAGCTGAAACACTACAGAAACTAAATAAACATGGCACCCAAGATACAACACTTGAATCCACAAACCAACTAAATCACCAAGCATTCTCCAATCCAGTTCTGACAAATTGCCACTATTAGAAACAATAACAACTAACTCCACCATTTGAGCAACAGAGGGTCCCTATAAACTTGATAGCACAATATACACAAATCGTAAACATTATATTTAGAACCACACTCCATTGTCTTCACATATCAAAGGAATGCAAATAATTCTTCAACTAGAACATTAAGAACTTTTTCCTGCATAAATATTGTTTCCTACATATTGAAACTTCCACTACACCAACCTTCTGGAAACACGTCAATATCACTACCAGACTACACAACAACATTAGAACATAAATTTATTGACTATTTTAAATACATAGTGACATCAATGAGGACACCAGACAAATTGACTTCAATGAAAACATAACACAGGTTGACATCAATGTCAACACAACACAACTCAAGTTTCCAACATATGCTACTATAGAACTACCATGAGAGGGAGAAGTTAATTCCCCTCAAAATCAAGGTGGTGAGGGGTCCAAATGGTGTGATAGAAAAATGGATTGGGCTTACCAATAACCTAGGGGTATAGAGTAAAGTCCTAGATTCCAAAAAAGAAGATTACAAAAGATTCAAGAGATTGGTTTCAAGACTAGGAAGGCAATCATTAAGATTATCTCAAAGTAGGTTGAATGAGCTTACACGAGAACTAAACAAAAAGGAACCTAACACCATTTTCAACTACACAACATCAACCTCCAAAGAAAAAAAGGTACATCGGGGCATCTCTTGACAATTAGATCATTTGGCTTCCACTCATAGCCTATCCTTCTCTTCTCCTATACATAATTCCACACTAGTTGGGAAGGAAGGACATGGAAGAAACAATAGAAAAGGATAGGAGGGAGAAAATATCTTAACAAATAGAATTCTACCTGAAGCAAGGAGGAGTTGTAATGCCCCTCTAGTTGCTCCTTTGTGTTCCTTCTCCCTGATGTGGATTTGGCTATGAGCTTGTGATTGTGCAATTTTCTTTTGGGTATTAACCTTTTTATGTTGCTTTGGTATTATTATGGATGGTTCATTTGATTACAGTGTGAGGCCTTTAGATATATGTTTTGTGTTCGTGTTGGACCAGTGATGTTATGAATTGCTTCGTGATGATGATGATTATGCTTCTGCATTGAGATGTGTGCTTTCTTCTTGTACCTGGTTGTGAGGACCATGGTGTTATTGGTTACTGCACATCTATTTTGATATTGGATTTGTTGGGGATTCTTACACTATTTATGATGTTTTAATGTTAATGCTAATTCAATTAATAACTAAAATGTGACAAATGATGATTAATCTAGTTGGGTGATTTTAAATGTAATAAATCATATTTTATGTTATTGTATTTCTTTTATGAGATTAAATGCTTAGCAGTATATTCATTTGATGATGATATATTGAGTTGATGAGATATCATGTTACTAACCATGTTATTATGTGACCTCAATCAAGGAATGTTAATGATGCTTCAGTTATATTATGTTATGTGTATATGTATGCATAGGTGTTTGTATGTTTTGGTTGGTGCAGGAACAGATCATCGACTCCACTCGGCTCCATAGGTCTAAGCGTTCTCATATCCTCGATGGTGGTTATAGGAGATAGCACACTGGCCATTTATGTTGCCCACCCATAAGCCATCATTCCTAATTTGGATAATTTTCCTTAATTTTATTTATTTATACCTCTGGTTACCAATTTGGTAATGTCCAGTTACCCCGATGCATATTTGTGAATGGCCAGTAAAGACTAAACTTGTGCATAGTCAGTCATATGTGAATTGTCGCTATTATAGTGCATATATTAATACTATTTTAATATTGCTAAGCTAATTTAAAATTTAATTGTGATACATACCTTGCGAGTATATATTTTAATTGTAAATTGCCCAATTGGGCAATATGGGTGATTGTTGGGGTTGAATTTGGACTTTTGGAGAATTTAAATTTGATTTTTAGATTATTTAATATTAATTTGACTTTTAATTGTTTTATGACGATTTAGTATTTTTTGAATATTTTTATGGGCTTGATTATATTTATTTTATTATGTTTTTCATTGGGCTAAGTTTATGAATATGGGAATTAAAAAAAAAATTAATTATTTATTTATTTCATTTTTTTTATTTCTTAAAACCAATTGAGTTTTATATGGAAAAAGTGTTGATTTTTGACACTTAGTCTTATTTTCTGGTTTTGCTCTCCAACCCTACATGTGAAAATTGGTTTGTTGATTGTGGAAGATTGGATGGATGAAATTTTGTGGGTAGGGGCTCGTTTGAACTGTGTTGGTGAACTCTTTGGGTTGTCTGGTTTTTGTGGCCTCTTTCGGTTTGTATGGATTTCATTTTAATTTTCAAGATTCCTTCCATTTGAAGGTATGTTTATTATGTTTCTCATTCATTCCTCAATTTGAAAGTTTGACTCTTGTTGCAAATGGTTTAGAAATGGATTTTGAACATTTCCATAATTTGAATTTAGTCTTTTGATTAAGTATTTAAATTTATTGTTTGAAATTTAAAATCTATGGTTGAAATGGGAAAACTCTGCCCAAAATTTTATGGATGAACGAAATGTGGATTTTATTGCATTTTTGGAGTGTTGTGTAGTTGTAGATCAATGGGGTTTTCTTAGATTTTTTATTTTATTTTTTTAACGGCAAAAGTGGCAAGCCACTGATATAATATTAATATAGATAATAAAACTGGTTCAAGGGCTCGTGGAGGAAAGAACCAACAAGAAAACCTCCAATCCTAGCCCAAAAATACAAATAACGATGGTGGAATAGACAAAGCACCCCCCGCCCACTAACCGCCACCCCCCAATACATGTGTGAAAAATAATTACATCAAAAGTTGCTATGTGTATCAAATCTAATGATACGGTTACAGAGATGAACTCATGCCAAAATACTAAAATATATATTCAAAACCACGGCATCTCAGAATTCAAACAATTGACCTTATAGGTCGCTGAGCATCGCGTTGTTCTTGTATACCGGTTAGTTGACCCGATCGTCAGTCAACTGTGTAGATAACTCTGCTACCAGTTAGGCTAAACCTGTTGGGATGGACCATTAGGCAATACCGGTTAGGTTGTATTGGCTATGCTAAACTGGTAAGGATACCGGTTGAGCCATATCAGATAAGCTATACCAGATATGCAATACATGCTATACTGGTTGGGGTGAACTAGTAAAACTATATCGGTAATCAAAAACAAGGCACTTAATAGTTATCATCTAAAAATTGCCCCCTTAATCTTCCGAAGAGAGCTCGGTCAGAAGGAAAGCCTGCAGAAAAATGAAGCATTGTGACCTTCGAAGAGCACTATGTAATAAGGCAATATTATCTAGGAAAATTTTGAAAAGGTCTACAAAAAATTGAATGATCTAGCTTGCAAAACCATCAAGTCTTCACAGATTGACAACACCCATCAATGCCAAGAAGAGCCACTAACAAAATGGTAGAGTCGGAAGCCAAAATTGATGACTAGGACCATTATTCTTCCATCGGTTGTGGGAATGAAACTTCATTAACTTCATTCAAGCTCAGGTTCTGAAAGTGGAGAATAGGAATTACCAAATTTAACTGTGGTGGAGCCGAGGTGAATTGAGACAAAGGTTGCCAAGTGTGAGAAACTAGACCTGATATTGTCAGCAGGCTAGGAACATCGTGGTCATGCCCCATGATCACAAGGAGAGAATGAAGCTTTGAATAAATCCTACTTCTTGTCTCTGAATCAAGAGCTCTACCCATATTCCAAGCAGCTTGTTGAAATGATCGGACTGAGAGTAAGTCCAACGAGCTCTCAATACTATCATATAATGTGATAAAGTCATCTCAACTCTACAATACTCTATAGACTGCTCCAAGATTAAAGTAAGTCCAAGGCGTTAGACAGGAAAATGGAAACCAACTACGATGGAAATATGATTCTTTTCTCTTATGAAAACAACACTTCTTCACCAATAATTTTCTTCATACATCTTTTGCAATGTTGACACTGAACGTTAAAACCCTGACCAAGGTGAGAGTTGGAAATATAATCTTCAAAAGGTGTTTCTCAATCTTCAACCTGCAAGAAAACTCAGTAATTTATAGGCTGGTAGTCCATAGTTGAAAGGAATTCACTGAAATGTAAGTCACGAGAGGTAGAGGAAGGCGAGATAGAGCTCAACGACTACATTATAACAAGATCTTGAGTACGATAATCAGAATTTAGCTTGGATGCTTAGCATAGGAAGAGTGATGTGAGAGGGAATTTAAAAGGAGAAACATTCCACAAGAAGTCATGTAGCACACACTCAGCCTGCAACACATGACAATATACACATGTGAAGTACAGAATAAAATGAATGATGCTAGTATTTAGAGAACGTGGGAGAAAATCCTTTAATTGTCATGATTAGAAGCCCATTTGGGTGATTGACAATATATATATATATATATATATATATATATATATATATATATATATATATATATATATATATATATATATATATATATCTGGTTTATTACTTCGACTATCAAGCCTTCCCTATACAAAAGAATCTGTGAGATCATTAAATATTGATATGCATTAATGCGACCTACGATTTTATCATTAATGATTAACTCCACTAGTTGAAAATCTACCAAAATGAGCCCCAGTCTGGTTGAGTCTAAGTAAGTATTTTCGCAACCAACGTTTGCTAAGAAATCTGCTTCTACGACATTGTTTGTGTCGGCAGGGAATAGAAGAGATTTTGAGAGCCTTAAACATGCCTGAATGATCCCTAAAGCTCCCTCAGTCTCAAGCTATACCAATTAAGCTTTATCGGTTTGCTATCTCATTTACCGGATCACTGTATACCTGACTCTGCTATTGGATAAGCTATTTTAGTTAGGTAGAACTAGTTGTATACACCTAAAAATGGTCTGAAGATAATTAATTAAATAAGAAATTATTTAATTAATCTCCCTTCCTAATTTAATTGAATTCATTAGGCAATTTGATTAAATTCTCCCTTTCATCTACTTATTAATAAATCTAAGGATTTATTTAATAGGTTCATTTCAATAGTTCCCTTTGATTAATTAATTCAAATTAATTAATTCTCCCCCCATCTTCAATCAATTATTCTAATCCTCTAATTAATTAAAACAAATCAATTTACGAGTTGTTGAGAATCAATAGTCTTTTCCTATTATTTGAGTTTTTAAATTCAAATTACCCACATGCCTCCTAACTTCTAACCACCTAACCTAACCCATTCCACCTAACCTAGGGTTTAACTAACCCTATCCTATCTTTCACATTCTAACCTCCTTATCCTAACCTCCTATGGTGTGGATATTCTCTTCTTGAGACACATGGCACTTTGGCCACATGTATCCTCTCTTGGACACTTGCCCTTTTAAGAGCAAAGCTCCTTGACACTTGTCACCATAGAGATGACAAGTGTCTCTTCCTCCAACCTCTTTTCCAACCTCTTTTCCAACCTCCAATTTCCCCCTTGATATCTTCAGACTCAATCTTGACCATTGATTTCTACCACCTCATTTTGGAGCAATAAGGATCCCATCTCATTTCATCTTATGCATTGTTATTATAGGCATATCATTTGAGCATTATTGTTATAGGCAATTGAATTATCTTAATTTGATCATTTCCTAGCATAATTGTTGAATCATGTAGCTTAATCAATCTCTTTTCTAGATTAATTGCATCATCATCATAGCTTAATCATGCATATCATTAGCTTAATTAGTCTCTTGGATCAATCTAGCATAATCAATCTCATATTTGCATATCATTATCATTTCAAATCCTCTAGGTGTAGTCAAGTCAATGGGGTTGCTTATCCAGATCTGAGTGCAAATCCATACTCGCATCTCTTAGGAGGCGATAGGTCGCTTTGTCATGGTTCATCTTTGTTTTCTTATTATTTGCTAACCATGCTTGTAATGATCTATTGAGTGTTCTGTGTTGCAGCTACCGGTATCACACTTCACAGGCACGACATTTTGGCGCCCATCATGGGGCTGGAAATCTCATTTTTGGCCTCTCAAGCATCCTCAAATCTTCATTTTTGGCCGAGTCTGAATCAAAATCTCATACGAGTTCCTTTTCAGCCTCGTACGATCTCCTTTTTCCACCTAGACAAGAATTCTTTCTTACTCGTACGAGCTTTTAAGGATACTGAATTATCGTATGAGCTCCATTTTGCACTCATACGGTCACAGAAGGATACTCGTACGATTAGGTAAATAGTATCATATGAAATTCTGCTTCTATGTTTTCAAAGCAGATTGCATTTTAGGGTTTTCATGCTTCAATTTGATTATTACTAATGCTAACCCTGGTCTGTTTGTGAATTTTTCGGCAGCCTAACTAGTTTTTGTAGGACGATTATCAAAGATTACGCTTGTCAAAGCTTCATTTCATCAAAATACATCATGACTACTAATGTATCTATTTTGTAGGTTGCCTAGGAGGACTCAACCAAACTTTATGTCTTCTTTAAACTTTCTAAGTACTCTTATTTTTGCTAATGGAAATGAACAATCATGTATTATGTGTTTTGATGATAGGCAAGTATGCTCTCACCTTTCTTAGGTGATCAGAAAGCTAGACTCATCCTTTTCTTTCATTAGTGCATATCTTTAGCGGGCCTGCCCTCCTGAGGAGCTAATAACTCTAAGCCATTAAGGTCGGTGAGAGGGGAATGACCCAAGTGGGAACGGCTAATGCCAAGTTCTCCAACCCACTATAAAATAAATGTGATTTGATCAAAATTAAGTCAACGGCAGTGCTCAGGAATAGCTCTCCTTTGTACCTTCGGGTATATCAAACCTTGGTTTTCAAGGCTGGGAGACCTCTTAATTGAGTTTATACCCTGACGTGTCGAACAGATCCCTAACTAGTTCCAATTAAATTAGAAGCTACCTGATTCACCTTCGAAAGGGTGATAATCTTTGCGCAAGAGAGATAGTAACTCTCCCAATACACTTGCCATATCGTGCCCCCATTAGCGTTTGGAGTCGAATAATACAGCGTTGAGAATCCATTGTGTGAGACTCAGCGACCGTATTCTGATTAGCTATTGGGTGTGTACCTAAGTTTGCAAGCAAAGGTTTTCTCTCTCAGCCAACTTCCTTAGGTAGCATAATGTGCTTGAGGTCACTTATCATATCACATGTTTGTTGTGTCTTCATCCCTGAAACAAGAAAATTAGACATCTAAAACTAGAAAACATAAGCAAAACATCAAACTTCAATGATCAAAAATCTGTCCAAACAACATTTTTTACCTCTCTTATGTCTTGAGTCGTATGAGCTTGTGTTTTGTCGTATGAGCCTTCTTTTTTGTCGTATGGTTTAGCAAGTTTTGTCGTACGAGCCTTCTTGTTTGTCATATGGTTTAGAAAGTTTTGTCGTACAAGGCCTCTGGTTTATCGTTTTCCTTAGTGGGAATTGTCGTACGAGCTTGTGCTTTGTCATATGAGATTCCTGATTTGTCGTATGGGCCTGTATGTATTGTTGTCTGAAGCTGCTTAAACTGTCATACAAATTTTTGTCTCTGTTGGTCCAGAGTTGTCTTCTTGCACATCTTTTTCAGATCTGTCATATTTGCTTGGTCAGTTTGCAGTGAGCATAAACACCTGTTATCTGTCATTTTATGCTTGGATTGTCTTATTGGTTTACTTGGTCAAGTTATCATCTGTCAAATCAGACTCTAGAAATAGACACCTCAATATTTTCAAGTATTCACATTCAACAAGTTCAAGATCTAAACATCTCAAAGTGCATCATTGCCCTCTTTGATAAACTGATCACTCAAAACATAGTTTCTCATCAGGATCTATCATCCTTTATCACGAAACTACAACATTTGGTCAGGATAACCTTGTCCCACATTGTAGGATATATCATTTCTATTGGACTTGGTTTTTATCAAATCATCATCATTGCACTCCAAAACCGAAGATCAAAAAACTTGCAAAATTTTAAAAACTTGAATCACCTTTTCGTGTCATATCACATTTACATTGACAGTTGATCACTTATCAAAACAACTTTTGGACAATCAAATCCTAGCATAATATCTAACGCACGTGTATGCTCGTTTTAACCAGGGCTCAGAGACGAAAGATTGTAGAAATAGAAAGAGAAACATTGGAAATAGTTGAAGATCATAGCAACATGGAATACCAAAGAAAAATACAAGAAGACATAACAAGCCAACATATCAAAGCAATCAAACAAGTCCAAAATCAAAATCCAACTATGTCAAAACCTCACAAGGATTCAAATACATCTCCAAAGAAAGGTGGCTCTTTTATGCAACTCTTAAAGAGATCCCTAAACGATTTTTCTAAAGAAGATCAAAATCGTGCACCTATGTCTAGCAATGGTTCATTCCCCCATAAGCAAATTGACTCTCCAAAGGCATCTATTCCTACACCTCTTGAAAAATTGCAAGAGTCTTCCATAGCGTCATCACCAAACAATATACCCATCAAACCTATTTCAGAGGATCCTATTCAAAGTTCATCTCCTTCATATCCAAGCATTGATTCCTTCAACATCCCCATAATGCTCACTTGAAAATTGAAGTCCTCATTCATCAAACACTGATTAAACATGTTCTAACAGATGGGGGAGATGGCTTAAACATTTTCTCTTTGAGTCTTGTCTGTGCTCTAGGTTATTCAGAAGATGCAGTTGATCCCCAGAAAAAGATAAAAGTCAAAGCATATGATGAAGAAGAGCATTCCTCTAAAGGAATTGTGATATTACCCCTTAGAGTGGGACCTTTGCAGAAAGACACAGCATGCCAAGTTTTTGACTTGGACTTACCATACAACATACTCTTGGGAAGACCATGGATACATGGCATGCAGGCTATTCCATCAACATGTCATCAGTACCTAAAATTTCCATATAATGGGGAGGAAATCACGATCTCAGTAGACTCAAATCCATTGCAGTGTTGTAGTGATCTGAAATCAGCTCAAGAGGTCATTGTTCCATATAACAGAGAGGCAACATCTTCAAGCACACAATCCAAAGAATAATCATTTGCATCAATTTTGTCAAACATGGAAAAACAAATGCAGCTAAGAGATCAAGGGAACGGAGAATATTTTCTATCATGGAAAAACAAACAAGAGAAACTTTAAATTGAAAGGGAAGAAGAAGATGTAGGTGTTGATATAGTTCACACGTATGCAGGACAAACGTTAGGAACTAGCCCACTTGAATCAGAATCACATTCAGTTGACTTGGACTTAATTGAGGATGATCAGGAGCTACTTACAAGAGGTCATTCTAACGAGAGTATCATTCTAGACATTGAAACACATATTTAAAGCTCTGACATCTCTATCATGACCCCTAATATCTTTGACATAATTCAACATGAAGATCCTTTATCTTTAATCCCTCCTAAACCTATGGACTGGGAAAATGAAACGCATGCCACCATTGATACATTTCCTAATGATCATGTTATATCCTTATATCTTCATGCAATCGAACCCACATCAACTTTCACCAGGAATTTCAACAACGCATCTTCTAGTCAAGTGGGTGCCAAATCTCCTAGTCGCAAAAGTGAAAATAAAGAAAATAATATTAGGTCTAATGTTGAAAACCATCTCTTGGCAACATTAAATCAGGAAAAAGTAAAAAGAAAGGACGCATCTAATGGTGAAAACCTCCTCGAGGCACAAAAGGATGGGAGATTTGACACCTTACCTGAATTTTATCAAGAGAGGTCATCTATCCTAATAGAACCAGCAGAGGCAGTTATCATTGGCACAATTGATTTACATCCAGTAATCTCTCTATCAAAACATGAAGTACATAAATATTTGGAACTCTTCAAAAGGAGGCAAATCAAAAGATGGTCATATGCAGACATTCCAAGGTTCGATCCAGATCTTATAATACATCACCCAAATATCAGTCCAGGAGCAGGCATCTATAATGGAACACAACATAAATCAGAAGCAGGTATTCTATTCATCACACCACAAGGTCATACAATTCCAAAAGTATACAAATTAAGCTTTCCATGCACCAACAATACAGCAGAATATGAAGCTTTGGTTACAGGTATCAAAATGGATATAGAATGGAACATTACACAACTTCAAGTATTTGGAGACTCTCAGCTCGTCATCAATCAAATCAATGACGATTATAAAATAAAGGACGAAAAGTTAATGCCTTATAAAAAGATGGTTTATGATATCAAGAAATACTTTGTAGAAATAATTTTTCAGTAGATTCCAAGGAATGACAACAAAGCAGTAGATGCCATGGCTACACTTGCTTCTCTCCTTCAGACACAGGAAAATCAACAGCGTTATGAATTCCTGGTAGAAGAGTTATTTTACCCTGCTAATAATTGTCTTGATTCCCAAACTATATATCACCTTGTTGGGCATGATTCCTCCCGCTATGGCCAAACTTACACATGCCTGAAAGATAATATCCTCCCTCCCAATTTATCAAAGAGCCAAAAGAGAAACTTTATTCGGCAATCCTCCCAATATACTCTCGTCACAGATACCCTGTTTAAACGAGGTCTAGATGGTACTCTTTTAAGATGTCTTGAACAAGAAGAATCTGAGAAGGCCTTACATGAAGTCCATAACGGCATTTGTGGAACTCATTTAAGTGGTCTTACCCTTTCAAAAAAACTCATACACTTGGGCTATTACTGGCCAACTATGGAACGAGATTCTTTTCAGATAGCTAGAACATGCAAACAATGTCAGATCCATGGGAGTTTGATTCATGCACTAGCACAAGAAATTCATGCTTTGGCAACATCTTGGCCTTTCTGTCAATGGGGTATTGATCTAGTAGGAAAGATAAATTCTTCTTCATCTAATGGTCACAAATTCATCCTTGTAGCTACAGAATATTTCACAAAATGGATTGAGGCAGTACCTCTCACAAATATCATAGGAAAACAAATTGTTGCATTTATCTTGAACTACATCATCTGTCGCTATGGAATACCCATGACCATTATCACTGATAATGGGCGACCGTTCAAGAATCAGGATGTACAAGAACTATGTGAGAAATTCAAGATCCTACACAGATTTTCCACACCCTACTATCCACAAGGGAATGGGCAAGTAGAAGCATCAAACAAAACTATTCTGAAAATCCTCAAAAAGACAGTGAATGATGCTGGCAGAGATTGGCATATTCAATTGAACCCTGCTCTATGGGCCTACTGTACTAGTATCCACATACCAATAGGTGCCACACCTTTCTCTCTTGTTTATGGATCAGAATCAATACTACCAATAGAAGTAGAGATACCTTCTCTATGAGTATCATTAAAAGGTCTTATCCTAGATGAAGAATAGTGAGTATCTAGATTGCAAGAGTTGGAATTGATCCATGAACGAAGACAAAATGCCTTTGATCATTTAAAGGTATATCAGCAAAGAATGTGTCAGAGTTATAATCACATGGTCAAACCATGAGTCTTTCAAGTTGGAGAACTAGTACTAAAGGAAAATCCACACAACCAGGCAGATCAAGAAAAGAAATAAAAGTTTGAACCAAACTGGTTAGGTTCGTTTGTGGTCACAGCAGTATTTGGATCAGGAGCATATCAGCTATCAACACAAGACGGAGATAAACTTGACGAACCCATCAATAGCATGCATCTGAAGAAATTTTATGTCTGAAAAAGCAAAAAAATCCAAAAACAGTGAAAAGGCAGAAAAATCAAAAAAAAACTGAAAAAGCAAAAAATACAAAAACAGGGAAAAAGCAGAAAATACAAAAAAAAAGTGAAAAAAGAAGAAAATTAAAAAAAAAAACAAATATGAGAAAAAGTGCAATAAAAATAAATGGTGAAAACCTGGCAAACAGGCATTATCTGTCAACTAGCTCTTCCATCTATTAGTTCATGCATCCTTTCGCTTGCATTCATTCAGTGCTATTCATATGCATAATAAAGCATTTGTACATATGCAGGCATCCCGAATGGCTTCTTGCCATGGTTTGGATCATTGGGTATATCATACTAAATTTGTTTCTAGGCTTGGGGCAAAATCCTGCACCTAGCTGGAGGCAAAAAATTTTGATCATTTTGAGCTTAATCAAACAAGTGGAACAACAGTTAGGCAACCCTTATCAAGCGAAAACTGAGACACATCCAACATTGAACACAAGATCAAATTATCAACCATCAAACTATCACAAAGTTAGTCTAAGCACATCACACACTTTTCAATGGATGATATCTTTTGGATAATGATTTTAACATGATTGTTCAACCTTTCTATCTTGATTTTCGCTATCATGATTCCTGAGTGACTCCAAGATGTCTTTGACTAGAGGGACAAGGAAGGAACATGATATTTTTCTTGTCTGTTGTCTGTAAATTAATCATTAATATGTGCAAATTTGTCTCGGGACATGATCATCGGAGTATCATTGAAGACATTTCCGATTTGCATATTAAAATGATTAATACTGCCTGTTTTACACAAGCAACACTCAGGTCATCTTGGTTCAATTATACCTCAATGCTTGTGCTAACTTGGCATATCAAAATCCAAGAAAGTCGTGCTCAGGTCATCATGGTTTAATTATACCATTGATGTTTGCACTCACTTCCCACATTTTAAAAAGCTCAATGATGACAAAACGCAATAATCCAGTTGTCGCGTTGCATTTCATTTGCATTTATTTTGCATTTAGTTGGCATGGGATCTCGCATGCTCATTCTATCCAAGGTTAAATCTATTGCAGGAACCATCAAGGTATCATCATAAGTGTGTATGCAATCAAAATGATGACTCATATCTCTGCGAAAATCTTATGCTACCCTCTCAATAGAACCAACATCAACATATCTAAATCTTTCTTACCCACATGCCTCCTAACTTCTAACCACCTAACCTGGGGTTTAACTAACCCTATCCTATCTTGCACATTCTAACCTCCTATGGTGTGGATATTTTCTTCTTGAGACACATGGAACTTTGGCCACATGTCTCCTCTTTTGGACACTTGCCCTTTTATGAGAAAAGCTCCTTGACACTTGTCACCACAGAGATGACAGGTGTCTCTTCCTCCAACCTCTTTTCCAACCTCCTCTAATTTCACCCTTGATGTCTTTAGACTCAATCTTGACCGTTGATTCTTGCCACCTCACCCCTAGCCTTGGAAGTTCTATAAATATCCCCCATTTTGGAGCAATAAGGATCCCATCTCATTTCATCTTATGCATTGTTATTATAGGAATATCATTTGAGCATTATTGTTATAGGCAATTGCATTAGCTTAATTTGATCATTTCCTAGTATAATTGTTGAATCATGTAGCTTAATCAATCTCTTTTCTAGCTTAATTGCATCATCATCATAGCTTAATCATGCATATCATTAGCTTAATTAGTCTCTTGGATCAATCTAGCATAACCAATCTCATCTTTGTATATCATTATCATTTCAAATCCTCTGTCTAGGTGTAGTCAAGTCATTGGGGTTGCTTATCCAGATCTGAGAGCAAATCCATACTCGCATCTCTTAGGAGGCGATAGGCCGCTTTGTCATGGTTCATCTTTGTTTGCTTATTATTTGTTAACCATGCTTATAATGATCTATTGAGTGTTTTGTGTTGCAGTTGCAGGTATCACACTTTATAGGCACGACACCGATAAAGCTAAACCAGTTTGCTATCCCATTTATCGGATCACTTTATACCTGACTCTACTACTAGATAAGCTATACCAGTTGGGCAGAACCTAAAAAGCTATACCAGTTTGTTATACTAGTTATAATTAACTTCTGAACTAGTTACCCAATGACCTGGTTGACAAGGCTATACCGGTTTACTATACCACTAATCAGTTCACTGAGTAGCTGAATATGCTACCGGTTAAGCTATACCAGGTGGGCAGCACTGGTTAGGCTATACCAGTTAAGTTATGTCAGTTAGAATTGACTCCTATTGCCTTCAAGCTCAAAAATTGCCTTGAATTTGTTGCTACTGCTCAATCCTTGAACACATAAGACAGATACCAAACCATTCTCATTTTCTTCACCCTTGGTATGTTTAGGTAAGAAGGGTTCCCCGAGAAAACCTTTATTAGCATTTATATTGCATCCCTTAACGGTTGAGCAAGTGATGAGGAGTCTCACAAAAGAGTTGCACCCTGATTAATAGGTGGGTAAAAGATGTTATAGTGAGCTTCCCTACTTGTTCACACCCTTCTCTTGTCTAATATCAAGTCAAACAACTAAACTCCTTTGGTGTTCTCCCTATGAACTTGTTTGCTCCTATTACTCAAAGCATGGTTGGGTTTCACTAGAGTAAATCCAACCATCAAGTTGTCAAAATATCCAACTTACACTTGCAGGGGTCTCAGGGGGTGTAGAGAAGGTGTTTCAATTCCATTCATGTGGTTCTTTGTTTGGTTTCTCTCCATTTTCCCATCGCTTTCTCTTGTTCCTATTTTCTAGGCCTAGTAGCCCTAAGAGCCCCAATTAGCCCTACCTTCATGGTTTTTATTCAATTGCTCAGAAAACTTCCAAAAGACCATGGTTTTTATTCAATTGCTCAGAAAACTTCCAAAAGACCTCCTAAGAGATTTAGTGATCTGAATACCCTTTTGGAAAATCTTTTAGATTCAGTAGGTTAGGTTCTCTGGTACATCCATACAGGTACGGACCCCAAAATGGCTCTTTTTGAGGGTTTGAGGGTAAATAGTCTTCTCCAATAGGGTTTATTGAGTTATACACCCTATCGCAC
This sequence comes from Cryptomeria japonica, assembly GCF_030272615.1. Classification (NCBI taxonomy): domain Eukaryota; kingdom Viridiplantae; phylum Streptophyta; class Pinopsida; order Cupressales; family Cupressaceae; genus Cryptomeria; species Cryptomeria japonica. The sequence continues at coordinate 593,508,224 of NC_081407.1, forward strand.
CTCCTTGCTTCTACTAAGACTCCATTGGGTCTTTTTATTTCATGTCAAACACTTGGCACATCCACATTTGATCTCCCTTTCAAGCAATGATAAAAATAACAATCATATCCCTAGTCGGGCTATGGCAGAGCTTGCCTAGGATATGAAGGCAAATGGCTTCCAAACAACTTCCAGGACTTTGCAAAGAATATTTACATTATGCATAGGCTCCATGACTTTAATCCCAAGGGTCATTGAACAAACACAATGGGATTTCCAGTTGGAACCATGTCTAGGGTCTTAAACCCTTGCTCAGACTGAGAGCAGTGCAGTAGGAGAAAATTTGTAATCAAACTCTAAACCTACACTAATGAAAGAATAAACTCACTTCCTGAGCACCACACCAACATATACTAAACCACCATGAAAAGACAGAACCAAGATCAGATCATCTAATACAGACTACTATCACCAAATGTACAAATCTTATGCAAAAACCTGAAAATTGCCTTCAAATATTATTTAAAATTTGATCATGAAACTTCCAACCCATTTACAATAATTGAAAAATCATTTTATATGCATCCTTACTCATAACCAACCCCCCCATCGGTTTCCTAACCACCGATTTGATCAATTTTTGAGAAGTTGCTCCAAAAGTTGCAAAAAGTTGTCAAGCAACAATGACAACTTTTGCTCCATTTTGCATTTTTGCAACTTATGCATTTTTACTCACTCTAAACCCCCTAGTATGTTTCCCTAACATCAAACTAACATGAAAAAATTCCTAATGAGGCCTTACAAAGAGTTTTACACTATTTTTCAAAATAATGCCATTTTTGGCTTACAAGGGCACATTGGCCAAAACTGAGAAAACAAACAAACCTTGTTGACAAAAACACCTCAAATAACTCCAAAACACACTTGTGGACCCATAAACAGTCCATTATTCATTTATTGATCCCAAACATGATCACTCACTCCAAAATTTTGAAAAATGGATCAATAAAACTAGGTAAAACTAGGTGCTCCTGCACCATACTCCCCCAATGAGAAAGAAGTCAAGTGACTCCTTTAGGCAACAAAGAGAGGGAAATTCCAAGCTTATAAAAGTCTACTTCAGGTACCCAGGTGGCCTCAAATTCTTGAAGATGCTGCCACTTGACCAAATGTTCTATATAGGCGGTATGCCTAGTCTTCTTGAGGATTCTTGAATCCAATACCTTCTCAGTTTGTAGCATATATGTAGGTGGTAAAGGCAGGTCTGAAAGTGATTGGGAGACCTTTGAGACTCTATTGCATTCCTCTAGAAGTGTACCTTTGTACTGCACCAAGTCTGCAACATTAAAAATAGGAGATAAAGCCATGTCCCTAGGTAGATCAAGTTTGTAGGCATTTTGCCCATACTTAGCTAAGACCTTACATGGTCCAATCCACCTCATTTGAATCTTGATAGGGAAACCTTTCTGAAGCCTTTCTTTTCTCAAATGCACCATTACTAAGTCACCAACAGCAAATTGAACATCCCTCCTCTTTTCATCCACTTTGTCCTTGATTCTTTAAGAGTTGTCAAGTAAAGCCTGCCTAACCTGCTCATGAATCTCTTTCATGGATTGAGCCATTTCAATAGCATTTCCACTCTATTGTTCCATCTTCCCAATATCTCTAAGCTCCAACACACCTCTTGGATGAATGCCATTAACTACTTCAAAAGGACTCTTACCGGTTGATCTATTCACACTGTCATTGTAGGCAAATTCAGCTTGATGGATGATCAAATCCCAACATTGTCCATACTCCTTTGTCAAACACCTGAGAAGGTTCCAAATTGTACTATTTACCACCTCGGTTTGGCCATCCATTTGGGGATGGTAGGTTGAGCTGAAAGACAAGTTAGTGCCCAATCTCTACCATAAAGTTTTCCAAAAATGACTAATGAATTTTGCATCTCTATCTGATACTATATTGATGGGTAAACCATGAACCTAATGACTTCCTTGAAAAAAAAATTAGTAATATGACTAGCATCATGAGTCACCTTACATGGAATGAAATGGGCCATTTTGCTAAATTTATCTACCACAACATAGATATTATCAAATCTTGATTTGGTCTTGGGTAAACCAACAACAAAGTCCATACTTACACATTCCCATGGCCGGTTTGGGATGGGTAAAGGCTGATAGAGTCCAGCATTAGAAGAGGTCCCCTTTTCCTTTTGACAAACCACACATTGCTCCACATATTTTCTGATATCCCTTTGCATCTTTGGCGAATAGTAGAATCTTTGGACAAGTTCTAAAGTCTTATTCAAACCAAAATGTCCACTTAAACAACCATTGTGCTTCTCTTGCGTCAAATTTTCTCTCATGGACCCTCTAGGTACACAAAGTTGTCCTCCTTTAAACAAAAGACCATCTTGTAAGGTAAAATCTACATATTTACCATGAAAATTATTTCTAAACTCTTGACAAACCTTGTAGATGGCAGCAAAATCTTCATCATCTTCGTATAACCCTTTGAAACTATCCACTCCAATGCTCTTTTGCTGCACTTCTTGAACTGTTAGCAACCTTCTACTTAATGCATCAAAAACCTTATTGCATTGACCTTTCTTATGTTTAATGATAAAAGTATAGGACTGCAAATACTCTACCCATTTGATATGCCTATGATTCAACTTTTTTGTGAGTTGAGAAAACTAAGAGCTTGGTTATCCATATAAACCACAAATTCTTTAGGCAACAAATAATACCTCCATTTCCTAAGTGATTGAACAAGTGCATATAACTCCAAATCATAGGAAGAATACCTTTTCTTGGCTTCATTGAGCCTTTCACTAAAAAATGCAACCGGTCTGTTGTCTTGAATTAGAACCGCTCCAACTGCTATGTTGCTTGCATCACATTATAAGGTGAAGAGCTTGTCAAAGATTTGAAGAATAAGGACAAGTTGAGTAGCCACCTTTTTTTTCAAGAGATCAAATCCTTTTTGTGCCTCTTTTGTCCATTGAAACTTGATCTTTACACCTCCTTTGATTGTATCCAGCACAGGTGCACATATCTCACTGAACCCTCTTATGAACTTCCTGTAAAATTATGCCAAACCATGAAAACTTCTCACTTCACTTGTTGTTTCAGGTGTAGGACAACTGATTATGGCTTCCACCTTAGAGGTATCCATCTTCAAATCACCACTTGAGATTACAAACCCAAGATATACCAACTCCTATTTCATGAACTCGCACTTCTCCAAATTGATAGTTAGTTGCTCATCACTTAATTTCTTCAATACAATCTCTATATGCTTAAGATGTTCATATTTAAATTTACTAAAAATCAAGATGTCATCTAAATAAACAACAACAAATTTACCAACATAATCCTTGATTACTTCATTCATGAGTCTCATGAATGTGCTAGGGGCATTTGTGAGTCCAAATGGCATAACAAGCCATTCATAAAGTCCTTATGTGGTCTTGAATGTTGTCTTCCATTCATCTCCCTCCTTGATTATGATTTGGTGGTAGCCACTCTTGAGGTCTATATTGGTGAAATACTTAGCACCCCCTAAACAATCCATCAAATATTCAATTCTTGGAATGGGAAACCTTTACCTGATTGTAATCTAGTTGATGGCTCTTGAATCAGTGCAAAGTCTCCACATACCTCCCTTCTTTGGTGCCAAAATGGTGGGAACTGCACATGGGCTGACGCTCTTCCTTATCAGACCATTGTCCAAGATTTCTTGGATTTGTTTAGCTACCTCTTTATTATGCTCTGGTGTCATTTTGTAAGCTACCTTATTAGGAAATGAGGCTCTAGGTATGAAGTCAATTTGGTGACTTATGGCACATTGAGGATGCAAGGTTGCTGGTGTTCCATCATTTATGATTTCCTTGAACTGATTTAGTATCTATTGCACTTCATTATGAATACAGACTTTCTTGTCCTTGTTTTCCTCTTTGGGTTTCACAACAAGGGCAAACCCCACTCCTTCTCCTTCCTTGAGAGTGTTTATGAATTCCTTCTCACCAACTAGTACCACATTGGAACCTTTAGATGTTCTCTCTTCTTGATCTCCTATGGACTAAATTAAGTAGCTCCATTTGTTTGAAAAGTATAGGAATTCTTTTCCCCGTGGTGTATTGCACTTTCCTATCAAATTTCCAAGGCCTACCTAGGAGTAGGTGGCATGCATCCATTGGTAAGATGTCACACAAGATTTTGTCCTTGTAGCCTCCTATAGTGAACTCCACCCAAGTTTGTTCATTCACCAAAACATGTTTCCCCTTGTTGAGCCAAGTAACCCTATAAGGATCACTATGTGGAATTCTTTGCAGGTTGAGTTTGCTTACTGCTTCTTCTAACACTATGTTATCAGTGGAACCTGAATCCACCACCACTCTACACACTTTACCCATGATCTTGCACTTTATCCTAAACAAGGATCTTCTTTGGCTAGGCTCCTCCTTAACCGGTGTTTTGATCAAAACTCTTCTCATCATGAGATTCTCTCCAACATCAAAATCTAAACTCACTTCTAATGTCTTCACATTTGTTGCATCTTTTTTACTATAATTTACTCTCCTTTCACCTCCTTGGGATGAAGAAGACTTCTTAGGACATCTACAGGTTAAGTGTCCAAGATGATGGCACTTGTAGCACTTCATTGTGGCAAAATAGGACCCTCTTCCTGATCCACTAGACCTTCCTCTACTAGAGTTGCTAGATCCCCTTCCTCTATAGCTTCTCTTGCTATTGGAATCACTCTGCTCTACCAACTTGGATTCCCCTTGGGATCTTTGGTCTGCACTTCTTCCATCATAGCTACCTCTCTGACCTCTACCATCTCTTCCCCTACCTCTACCTCTATTGCTTTGCTCTTGTTTCTTTTTACTCCTTTCTTCCACCTTGAGTGTCAATTGATAGCACTTATGGACAGTACTAGGACACAAAAAACTTAGCTCTCCTTGGATATTCCACCGCAAACCATTCAAGTAGTTGGCTACCTTGATGCTTTCATCTTCCACCACCTTAGATCTCAAACACAACTTCTAAAATTCTTCAGTGTAGCTACTCACATCTAGTTCTCTGTCTCAAAATTTGTCTCCTCTTGTGTAATTGAATCTCATAGTCTTCAGGGATATAGGCTTCTCTCACCTTGGCTAGCATTCCTTTCCAAGTGGCAATTGGGTTCTTACTCTCAATCTAGATTTGGCTACCTTCACCTTTTGTGCTTCACTAATTCCATCACATTCAAAGTGATTCTCCAACCCTTCAATCCACTCCATGACCACTTTTGGCTCCATTTTTCCACAAAAAAGTGGCACTCCTTCTAGGGACTTCCCCCCTGAGGATTTGATGGCTCTAAGGAAAGGTTCCTTAGGTAGAATAGGATCCGGTTCAGGTGTTCCATCCTCTTCTACCACTTCTTTACCCTTTCCTTCACTGATTTTGATAGTTACCTTCTCAGACTTGTCTTCTACTTCACCTAGTTTGTTCTCTAATTGTTGCAATCTTTCCCTGAGGAGTCTATTCTCTTCCTCTTTATATTCTACCTTTTTGGCTAACTGTGCATTGGTCACCATCCTGAGGCTATTTTCACCTACTGACTCAGCCTCTAACATCAACTGATTCTTCCCAAATCTTAACTTGCTCTGATACCACTTTGATGAGGAGTCTCACAAAAGAGTTTCACCCTGATTAATAGGTGGGTAAAAGATGTTATAGTGGGCTTCCATAATTTTTCACACCCTTCTCTTGTCTAATATCAAGTCAAACAACTAAACTCCTTTGGAGTGCTCCCTATCAACTTGTTTGCTCCTGTTACTCAAAGCATGGATGGGTTTCACTAGAGTAAATCCAACCATCAAGTTGTCAAAATATCCAACTTACACTTGCAGGGGCCTCAGGGGGTGTAGAGAAGGTGTTTCAATTCCATTCATATGGTTCTTTGTTTGGTTTCTCTCCATTTTCCCATCGCTTTCTCTTGTTCCTATTTTCTAGGCCTAGTAGCCCTAAGAGCCTCAATTAGCCCTACCTTCACGGTTTTTGTTCAATTGCTCAGAAAACTTCCAAAAGACCTCCTAAGAGATTTAATGATCTTAATACCCTTTTGGACAATCTTTTAGATTCAATAGGTTAGGCTATCTGGTACGTCCGTACAAGTACGGACCCCAAAATGGCTCTTTTTGAGGGTTTGAGGGTGAATAGTCTTCTCCAATAGGGTTTATTGAGTTCTACACCATGTCGCACCTCCCTGCTTCTACCGAGACTCCATTAGGTCTTTTATTCCATGCCAAACACTTGACACATCCATATTTGATCTCCCGTGCAAGCAATGATAAAAATAACAGTCATATCCCTAATCGGGCTATGGCAGAGCTCGCCTAGGATATGAAGGCAAATGGCTTCCAAACAAATTCCAAGACTTTGCTAAGAATATGTACATTATGAACATGCTCCATGACTTGAATCCCAAGGGTCATTGAACAAATACAATGGGATTTCAAGTTGGAACCATGTCTAGGGTCTTAAATCCTTGCTTAGACCGAGAGCAGTGCAGTAGGAGAAAATTTGTAATCAAACACTAAACCTGCACTAATGAAAGAATAAAATCACTTCTTGAGCACCACAAAAACATATACTAAACCACCCTTAAAAGACAGAACCAAGATCAGATCATCTGATACAGACTGCTATCAACAAATTTACAAATCTTATGCAAAAACCTGAAAAATTGTCTTCAAATATTATTCAAAATTTGATCATGAAACTTCCAACCCGTTTACAATAATTGAAAAATAATTTTATATGCCTCCTTACTCATAACCAACCCCCCATTGCTTTCCTAACCACCGATTTGATCAATTTTTGAGAAGTTGCTCCAAAAGTTGCAAAAAGTTGTCAAGCAACAATGACAACTTTTGCTCCATTTTGCATTTTTGCAACTTATGCATTTTTACTCACTCTAAACCCCCTAGTATGGTTCCCTAACATCAAACTAACATGAAAAAATTCCTAATGAGGCCTTACAAAGAGTTTTACACTATTTTTCAAAATAATGCCACTTTTGGCTTACAAGGGCACATTGGCCAAAACTGAGAAAACAAACAAACCTTGTTGACAAATACACCTCAAATAACTCCAAAACACACTTGTGGACCCATAAAAAGTCCATTATTCATTTATTGATCCCAAACATGATCACTCACTCCAAAATTTTGAAAAATGCATCAATAAAACTAGGTGCTCCTGCACCAGCAGGCTTTTGTACAGCATCAATGAAAAGGTCACTTAACAACAAGCTTCATTTATGAATTAATGATCTCTAAAAATAAAGGGAATTCTTCAATTTTAAGATACATCAATGTAGAATCCACTTCCAAATTATCATAGCCCATACTTTCTAGGATATCTGCTGCTCTATTGCCTTCCCTGAATATGTGAGATATGGAACATTCTTCAAAAGAATCCAATAATGCCCAGGCTTGAAGTAAAATGTAAGAAATCCTCCAATTAAAAGAACATCTAGATATGCAATCCTTAATTATAATAGATGAATCCCCTTCAATGTGGATTTTATTAAACCTTAATTTTTTGGCCAATGTCAGACCGGATGATAGAGCAAGAGCTTCGACCATATTGTTTGTCCCAAGAGGAATAGAAGAAGCTTTGAATTTCAATAGATATCCTAAATAATCTCTAATGCAAATTCCTATCCCTGAAACCCTCGAGTTACCTCTAGATGAGCCATCAAAATTTAATTTCATGAATCCACCTAATGGGGGTTGCCACTTGACCAAAGCTCTATTAATTAGAAGTTTACCCTGTCCATTTGAAGTAAGAAAGGGTGGGATAGATAGGCCCTTCCATTCCTTGATTATGTTACCATCCCAAGAAGAAAAATGAAAGTTACTATTTGTGTTCTTTGTGTAGGCATTAACCTGTTCAGATATATATTTCTCAACCCCTTCCACAATCCTTGGCAATGGAGAAGCAACTTGTCTAAAAATTCGCCTGTTCCTTTCCCACCAGATTGACCATATGATTGTTACTAGAATGTATTTCCATATACATGCAAAAAGAGAACTATAAAAGGGGGTAGGCCACGATTGGAACAACTCCCATAAAGTATAAGGCAATGGCATTGACAAATTAAGTTTCCTCAAAACAAAAGACCAACATTGTTGAGAAAAAGGACACCTTAAGAGCAAGTGATCCATAGTTTCAAACTCCTCCTTGCATATTACACAATAAAATGAGTTGGCAATGTGTAATTTTTCCAATTTGTCACTTGTTAAAATCCTCTTTCTTAATTCTAACCAGGCAAAGCAACCAGCTTTAGGTAAAACAACACTATTCTAGCAGAAAGAGAAGGCCATGCTCTTAGTATGTTGAATTTCCATATACCGTACAGGCTTATAACCAATTTTGATAGAATATTTATCATGCGCAAGAGCCCAAATCAGCTTATCTTCCCGATTTGTGATGTATACCCTTCTAGTAGATAATATCTCCTAAAAAATAGAGTTTTTGGTCATCTTTGATGGGAAATTCTGAAGGGTCCTTCCAAATGACTTTACCTGAGAATAATTCAACTCCACATACATACTCAATCAAAAAAGAACCCCAGAAAGCTTTAATGGTCGGAATAACTTCCAATAAAACATATGTGTGTTTCAATGGTGGGAATTCATTCCAAGAATCCTCCCAAAACTGAATGCTCTCACCATTATGAACCTCCCAAGACACATATCTTGTAACAACCTCTCTAGAAGACATCATAAAATTCCAAATAGTTAATCTCTTTGGGGGATCAAAGATAGTGATAACTTGATACAGATTGAGAGAGTCCAAGTACTTTTCTTGCATAATTTTACACCACTTAGATTCTAGTTTAGAGACCATTTGTCATACAAGCTTACCCCTAAAAGCTATGTTTCTTTTTGAAAGATCATGTAATCCTACTCCACCTTCTCCTTTATCATGTGACATTTCCTTTAAGGATATAAGAGGCACCTTTTTCTCTTCCGACGTGTTGTCCCTCCGTAAGAAACCTCTGATCAACTTTTCAAGTTGATGAATGACTCCAATAGGAGCTTTAAGGATCGACATGTAGTAGTTGGGAATGGCTAACAAGACTAATTTAATGAGGAGTAATCTACCTAATAGAGACAGCCATCGATCTTTCCATGATGAGATGGAATTCTTGATTCTTTCAACAATAGGTTTCCAATAAGATGATTTATTAGAGCCAACAAAAAAAAGGGATTCCTAAGTATGTAGAAGGTAAAACTTCATGAGAGAAACCCAAAATATTAACATTTTTCCTTGTCACCGTAACATTTGTATTGAAGACATAAATCTTAGATTTTAGGGCATTTATCCTTTGACCCAAGACTGCCATGTAAAGATCCAATTTATTTTTTAATTTGCTTTGCCTCATGGACATTCGATTTTCCAAATAATAGTGTATCATCAACAAATAAGGAGTGTGTGACTAAGATGGGGGTTCCATCAATATGAGCTCCCATCCAGAGCCCTTGTTCATTTCTAGCCTTAATGTTTCTACTAAAAGCTTCAGCCATGATTATAAAAAGTGAAGGGGACAAGGGGTCACCTTGTCTAACACCTTGGGAGGCAGCCAAAAAACCAGCTGGAACACCATTAATTATGACCAAAAAGTATGCTCCTGATACACAAGCTCTAATCCACTTACATCATTTCTTAGCAAAGCCAAATTTTCTTAAGACTTTAAAGAGAAAGGACCAATTAAGTCTATCATATGCTTCCATCATGTCCATCTTTACTACAAATGTTGATGCATGAGTAGAGTTTATAGAATGCAAAACTTCATGAGCAACTAATGCACATTCCATAGTATCTTTCCCTAGCACAAAACCACCTTGTTTAGAAGATATAATTTTAGTTGTCAATTTCTGCAGTCTCAAATAAATGGCCTTGGTAAGAATCTTGTATATTGTGTTGCAGAGCGAATGGGCCTAAAGTCTGCAAATATTTTAGGTTCCTTTTAATCTTAGGAATAATAGAAATGTTTGTGGCATTAATATTTTTGAGGATAGAAGTATTTTTTCTTGACTCTTCCAAGACAGCCAGTAACTCAAGACACATAACATCCCAACATTTTTGAAAAAAAAAAGGGTTGTAAAGCCATCAAGCACCGGAGCCTTATCTAGTGGAAGAGAGAACACTACTTTATGAATCTCCTCTAATATGAAGGGAGTCAACAATAGTTGATTATCTAGAGGACTTAATAAATAGGGCATAGCATTCAGCAATTCCAGCTCTTGATCTACTAGTGGAGGTGGTAAAGGTGGGGGAGCCAACAAGTTCTTAAAATAACTTACTCCCTCATCTTGAATCTCTTGTGCACCCAAAATAATATTACCTAATGTGGCTTCCTTAATAGAAAAAATTGTACTGGCTACTCATTTTTGTTTTGCTGACATATGAAAGAACTTTGTGTTTTTATCCCCTTCTCTAAGCCATAATTCTCGAGATTTTTGTCTCCAATATTCCTCCTCCCTTCACAAAGCTCTTCCCAATCCTCTTGGTTTTGTTTTTGTTTAACATACAAGTCAGAATCTATTCCTTTAGAGATGATCTGCTCATTTATTTGAGTTAAGTGATTTTCAACAAGTTTTTTTTGAGCAAAAATGTTCTTGAAAACTTGTTTATTCCATTCCTTAATTTGGGCTTTAACATGCTACATTTTCTTGTGAAACTTAAACATCTTGGTACCATCATTCTGACGAGCACTCACCCACCACTGTCTAAGCAAAAACTAGAAGTGAGGATGTCGGAACCATATTTTCTCAAATTTAAAGGAGGACTTGTGCTTACCATTTGACAAAGTTGTCACTTTATTGATGCTCAATAAGATGGGAAAATGATCTGAGCCTGAATAAGGAAGAATATGAGATTGTAAAGAATAATCTTGAATCCTCTAACCATGCGATATAAGAAATCTATCTAATCTTTCCACAATTTGTTAAAAACCAGGTCGCCTGTTGGTCCAAGTAAAACTACCATTTTGAGGAACAATATCAATCAAGTCATTATCATTTATGAATTCTTTAAAGTCTTCCATGATTCTGATAGGAGGACATGTACCACCTTTATTTTCATCTAAGGAAGTTAATGCATTAAAGTCCCCTCCCAAGATCATATTCTGGATTGCAAATTTTTGTATAAAAGAGGTAAGCAAAGACCATAATTTTTTCTTTTCGTGTGTAGGAGTTGGGCCATAGATATTTAGCAAGTTGAAAAATAAGTCAAAATGTTGTATTCATATTAACTGCCAATTACTTCCTCGTTTGACTAGTTGCCCTACAACTGATTTTGGATTTCATAGCATAGGGAGACCACTTGAAGCTCCTATACCCTGACTATGAATTGATTTCCACTGTGTCCATTTGGCTACCGAGTTCTGATAATTTTCATCTGATAGTTTAGTTTCTTGAAGCATTACTACATCCGCTTGAGAGGAATCAAGTTGTAACTTTATTATCTTTCTCTTGTCAGAAGCATTTATACCCCTGACATTCCATGATAATACTTTCATTGTTGCTGAGGAGAACACTTAGTTCTCCTCGTAACTCTTTTTGATACTGTGAAATTCTCCTCAATTGTGAATTGTACTCCTGCTTCTATTTCTTCTTTGGCTTTATCACTTTTAGATTTACACCCTCTTCTTTTGGGTGTTCTCTTTTATGCCATGTTTGATGAAGGGATTTGTGAAATAGACAAGGTTTGAGAGAAATCAAAACCTCCCTTAATTTTCTCTTCTTCCAAGAGTGAGTTATAAGGAGAAGCTACTACATTCTCTTCTTCAACCATTAACTCTTCTTGATTTGCCAGTGACAGTTTGTGTGAACCCTTTAAAGGTGTTGATTAATGCTCAATGTTTTAGATATCATCCAAACTAAGACAAACTATGTTATCATAATGCAGATTATCAAAGTTGGCAAAATCCTCAAGTAATTCTTGCTCTGTTGTATCATCCTGAAGATGTTGATTTCCAACTATCTAGTCTTCACATTAAGATTGTGGTAATGCTTTAGGAGCCTTAGAATGAATTAGTTGAGGCTCCATAATCTCTCTATCTTGTAAATTAATGTCAACTATGTCGATGTAACCTAAGAGATTCACTTTGTGTGCATATTCCCCAAACATTTCCTCTTCTGCTATTTCATCAAAATGTTGTGTTGTCGTGGCCAAAGATAGCTCCTCCGTCATTCTCTTTAGGTCCTCATTTGTTTTCTGCATACATTGGGGAAGTTGATGAGGAGGGACTAAAGAATTGTGAATAATATCAATTAGGCCACTCTGGAATATCAACTTTTGAACCATATTTTCCATTTTTGGATGAATACGAAGTCCATTGTTTGAAATAGTCAGGAAATTCTGACTGAGATTTGCTGATTGATTATGACAAAATGGAATAGTCAAAGAAAGAAGAGATCGCTGAAATGATACATTATTCCAAATCTTTTCATAACTTGAGAGTATATATATTTTTGATTTGTTATGTTTGAAGATTTAATCTTTTTGGAGGTCCATCAATGGTGGATGGCCTCCATGACTGGGTTTTGGTCAATTTGGCCTTTTGTTAAAAATATGAATTTGGTATTTTAATATGATATTATTATGTGGAATAATAGTACTATATATGTAAATTTAATTATTGGGTCAAATCAAATCCATTCTCTTGGCATTTAGGGCCAATTGAGTATGTTTGGATGCATGTTTATATGTCAATGGATATTGTGTTTATTTGATAGATTTTAGAATTGTTGGGCTCAATTGTGATATTATATGGTCTTACATATTGAAATTTTATCATTGAGTTTCATGTTTTTATTTGCTTGAGCCTAGGGTAGATAATAGGACCAATTATGGCAATGGTGTCCAATGGGGGTTGGGGTACAAAGGGGAACTAGGATAACCCATTGAACATTTTGTAATCAAGTGAAAACTAATGACACATTAATAAAATGAACCAAGATAAAGTGGATGTCCCTCTCATGGCCTTGAGTGCTTGTATAGACTAAGGATGAGTTGGGAAGGCCCGGTCATCTATGGCGCATCGAGCTAGCATTCTTGAGTCTCCTCATCCATATGAGAGGATTACTCGATTCTGTTGGCCATTTAGAGGATTTGATTATGCATTGCATTGATGTTTTGTCATTGATTTCAACACTAGATATTTTTGGATGCTTTACTGGCACCCTTCTAGTCCTGGTAAGTTGAGTAGTTTCTGGTTGGTTTGGATCTGGCATGATCAGGTATGCTCCGATATGGTTTGATTATGGAATTGGCTTATTCATGCTAATCATGTTCATATTCAGTTAGTTGTTTTTGGTCTAGTGATCAGATGCTATCCTTCTTGCTTGGAAGCTTGGCTTGTGGTTCTGGCAAGGGTTTCACCTGTAGAGCTTTTGATGAAGATCTTTGATGATATGCAAAAGTGGTGTTGGTGCAGCTTCTGGTGGATATTCAGGATGTTGATGGTGATCATGTTCGAGACTTGGCGGATGGAGATCATTGCTTTAGCGTGTGGACCTATATTGGGTCTTGGTTGATCTAGGTTATGGACCGGCTTAATGTAACGTGTGGATTGGACCTCTCAATGTGTTTCTGGGATGTCTTATGTGTTGGATATTGTTTGTTTGGTCGAAGACCGACATGTTTTGTAATTATGTAATCATTTATTGTCTGGTGGCTGACCTAATTGTTTATGGTCAAGGGTTTGTATATATATGATGTAATATCTCATTGTAGATCATCATGGTATAGGATCAAGATATAGGAATGGGATATGTGTATGTAATGTGTGAATAATGTAATATCATTCAGGCAGAGGATTTGGTCGATCATTGGAGATCAAATTGGGTTTATGTAAGAGGATTTAGTCCTCCGCTATTGAGCTTAATCGGAATTGTACTCAAGCATAGGAGATGCTATCTTTGCAGTTCATTCCTTCTTCCAGATTGTAGTCTGGATTTCTATGTAGTCAGTGAGACTCCTTTTGTGATGAGCAGTGCGCTCTAGGTTGTTGGCCTTCCTGCAAGTGCAGGCCCCTCAATTGTGATTCACATACTTATTGCAAAAGTATTATCTGACTGTGGGTAGGCTTCCCACCATGATTTTTCCCTTTACCGGGTTTTCCACATATAAATCTTGGTGTCATGTGGATGGTATTTATTCTCTTATTATTGTTTATTCTTAATTGGTTTAATTGTTATTCTGGTATTTGGTTTAAGCATTCCGGTATTAATGTTTTGGGTTCCGGTATTAAATTTTTAATTGCTAAATGTTCTGGTAATCTGTGACAACTGATTCACCCCTCCCCCCCCTCTCAGTTGTCTTCCGATTATTTGAACTATCTAATAGATTTTGCATGAGCCATCTCTTTGAGCTACATGATGACACTCCCCGCTCGTGTCTCCTATGTATCTAGCCATGTAGTTATGAGTAGTACCTGAAAGAGGATTTCCCTTCCATGTGTTTGTTCTTATTGATGGATTCTAGAGGTATCCATATTTGATGGCTTGTTGGCCTTGTGATCTCGTTGGTGATTGGATTTCAAGATTAAAATATTCTGATGGTTTTTGTATTGATACTCCTTTTTGAGTGCATTCATGCTTGTGTTGCATATGGTTGCATTCAGGATATACCCTTCTTTTCTTCATTGATCGATGTGGCATTATGTTCTTGGTCAATTATATGTTCTTGTTGAGTGTTACTCCATGTTTTCTCTTGTGTGAGCCTATTTGCCTCCGTTTCTTGAGTGGGTTACTACTTGGGCCGTGTGACTATCTCCACGAGAATGGTGGGGTTGGGACCTATGAGTTCCACATGGTCAAGTGGCATTTCCAACAACCTTTGGGGACCAAAGGACTTGGATCATGTGTGGTTGAAGGGTTGCTTCTCTTGCCTCGACTCTTGCTCTATTTTCATGCAATTGTAGCCTATCTCTTTAGATGTAATAGTTGTAATCATGTATGATTTATATAATGGACACTCCAAGAGAAGATGTATGTAATTACGATAAATGGTAATGATTTGATGTATCTTTAGTGGACTTGGTGTTGAAACCGGCCACTAAGAATGATCTTGTATGATTATCATTTGATGAGTTAATATGATGATATCTTAGGAACACTTGGTTTGGTGCTTAAAATGAATGTAGA